>NC_050456.1:69700534-70045534 GCF_903995425.1 Onychomys torridus | reverse complement strand
AGTTACCACCATGAGAGAAATAAGGGGCGGAATAGTGGAGCTGCTTCAGAAAGCAGCCTACAGAACACCCAGTGGTTCTGATGGTGAGTTTGAACCAATCCCCAGAACAAAGGAAAGGTCTGTCTTGTATAGCCTTTTAGGAGTGGCAGGAATGACAGGGAGCATGGAGGAGACGGCTGCCATATACCGAGAGCTGTCAAGTCACAGCACAGACAGCTTCTACCTCTCTGTCCTAGAGAGAGTGGCAAGGAGATGTGGCCTGATCCAGGCAGTGGGATCTGGCCTAAAGGTGGAGGCTGGTCCAGGGACATGTGAGATAATGGTAGAAACAGAGACAGTTTATTAAAGGAGAAAAGCACTTTTCATATTGGAAATAGGCCAGCTCTAGAGAAAGGTCAAAGGCTCAATGGCCCTTGCCTAGAACCTGTGACCTTTTAAAGAATCATTTACATCCTCTTCATTTTTTCTGCAAATGCTCTGTTGTGTTTCGTGTAGCCAGTGGGGGTGGAAAAGGTCCGGTCTCCCTTTGCAATGGTGTCTTTCGTAAACTAACCTTTCTAAAAGTCATTTATTTTTATGGGCACCTGTGTGGGGGTGCCCATGAAGGCCAGGAGAGAGATCAGATCCCCTGGAGCTAGAGTTACAAGCAGTTATGAACCTCCTGAGGTGGACACTGTGAACTAAACTTGTGTCCTCCACAAGAACAGTAAGTACTCTTAAGCATTAAACCATTTCTCCAGCTCCTCATATGCTAATTTTGATGCCACTCAGCCTCCATCTCCATGCTACTCTCTTTCCTCCCTGATGCTGGGAGCAGCAGCATGCACCTGCAGTCCCAGCTAATAAGGAGGATGAGGCATAAGGATGCTTGTGCCCAGGAATTCAGAGCCATTCTGGACAATACAGTAGGATCCAGTCTTTAAAAAACAAAACAACAACCAAAAAATGAAGCAAAGTAAGAACAACAACCTGAAAAAAAAAACATTGAGAAAGAGCTTAGCGCAGAGAAACCTGGCCGAACTCACCCTACCTTGGGAAATTTGAAACAGGACAAAGCTGATGGGTGAATCAACCATTGTAAGTTTTTCTCTGTGACAACAGACTTAAATTACTTTTGACAATGTCAGTAAATCTGGCTCTAAATTCAGCCACAACACAATTAAGCGCCCAGCCACCCACTCCCACCCCAGGAGACAGTTCTTCTAGCTGCTCAAATTACAGGTACGAACAACCCTTCCTCAGTTTAATTTCTCCAAGTCACAAAAGGCCTGCACTGTTAACTCAGACCTCTACCATTTTCAATAAAGGGCTTAGTGGGCCTGGAGTCGGTGTATTCCCAGTGACCCACAATGCAGGCCTTCCTTCTGCAGTTACATAAAAGGGCATAATTAGAGCTCTAGCTCTCGGTATACAATGAATATGAAAGACGCCCTCACCCACTCACCTTTTTTTAATGTGGTTTTTAAAAAAGTGCTTATTCTCTAAATAAGCTGATGTTGGGCTTCTAGAAGATTATATAACAGCATTAATACTGTACTGCCTCCTGTCCAAATATCTTGAACTGTGTCCTCTAGAAAAGCACCTTTAATTTCTGGTCAAGGACCAGATGTCTTTGAGGGATGAAATGCCTCTCTTTGTCTCTGTTTGTGTCTGTCTTTGCAACTGCATGACCTCAAGGACAGAGAGACTCAGATAAGCGAGCAGGAAGGGCAGACGAGTTGCAAGGGTGGGAACATCCAAGTTATGTAAGCAGTAGCATCAGTAACACACTTTTGAGTTGCAGGCATGATGGCAATATAAAAAGACCCAAGAAAAGCTGTGGTCTGTTATTACAAAGAATCTCAAGGCAGAAGTGCCCTCGGGCAGTTTAAAAGAAAATCTTGGTGTTCTATATTCTTTTTCTTTTTGGATGTGTGTATATATAGATATATGTGTGTGTGTGTGTATACACACACACACACACACACACACACACACACATATATATTAAACTATAAGAGCAGTTTTCATTTTCATATATCACCTTTTGTTTTCAAAATTGACATTCATTATCTCTCTGGAACTATATTCAGACATTTCCCCCTATATTTCGAGACTATATTGATATGTAAGCCAACGTGTCCTAGAACAAGCTATATAGCCCAGGATGGCCTGGCATTTGCAATACTTCTGTGCTAATGAATATTCTAAAGAGACGCTTTTGCTCTTCAGTTTGGGTGTCAGACTACTAAAACAATAAACGCTGAGAAATTGGTGTGTTACTGGGAGGCTTAAGCTGGGAGAAGAGAAGACTGAAAGCGTGCTTCTGTAAGAGAACATATCTCCCAGAAGGAGACCTCACAGTTCTGACAGTTTGTCAGACCAGCTTGTGGAAGAGACTGTGGCTGAGTCAAGGCTGGTGGGTGTGCCCACACTTTGACCAGGCCTGCTTACTTCTAGGTACCTTTCGGGTCTTTTTAAAACCTAAATCTCACGTCAAGACCCTGAAGGTGGAGCACACTGGGCCTCTTTGTTCCCCTTCCCGGTGCAGTCACAGTAAGTAACTGTCCTTTGCCTGCTGTTTGCTCTGTCGGTCTCCCTAAATTGGCTTAATGAGGATGGGGGCGCCTGGGTAGTGAGGGCTGCCAAGGCCCTGGCTAACACTAACAACTCTGGTAACACTACCTCAATCTCCTGAGTGCTGCACCACCATGACCAGCTGTGGAAAGGAATTGACAGGGATCAAAGTTAAGTTCCCCCAGTGAAAATACCCCAGTTTGAAATCCATGGTATTAATGGCTCTCTGGATCCATTTTTGCTGTTTGGACTCCTATGAGCACTTGCTGGATAGGCATATCTACTGGTATACATGGGAATAACTCTCTACACCCAACAGTGGAAAGCTTGTATCACCAACCAGGTGAGCCTTCCTTTTATTGTGTTCAGTGGAAATCAGCCACAGGCCACCAGTTGATAGCTCTTAAGTTTTGGGACCCACAGATGTCTGGCTCTGGACTTGCAAAATCTAAGGCGTATTGCCGCTAGTATCCCATTTCTGAGTTTTCAGTGCCCAGCCCCTCAGCTTTTAGCCACTCTGGGTGACAGGGCAGTTCTCTGGAACTCTTCCAGCAGCTAGGGCTAACAGCTTCTTGCAGCCTCTTGCCTCCTGTAGTTTCCACGGCCCTTCACTTTCCATAGTCTCCCCGCTCCTTGGTATCTTTCCTTCTTAGCTCTTCCACAATCTGTATTTTCTCAGCTCTCTGCTGCTCCCTCAACTCTTCCGATGCCCTCTAGCTGCTGCTTCTGGCTGTGCCTGCAACTGGCAGCCCAGAGAATGTTCTGCTCTTTGGGGCAGCTAGCTCACCCTGCTATGCCACAAGCAGGCAATGAGACCATTCGGAAAGGCTTTCCTGAGACCTAAGGCTGCAACACGAGCTGTCACGGATGGAGGAGGTGCTGTGATGACCGGAGCTGCTCAGGGGGAGGGAGACACCTGCAAATCCTTGCAGACAAGGTCGCCTAGGGGTCATCGGAAGCTGTCAAAAGCAGGATGAAGTCTCAGAACCATCACAGGAGTGAGTGAAGCCGAGTTTCCCAAAGCAAAGCTGTCATTACATAGGAGGACATGACTATTGTGGCAATGTCTGGGGTTAGAACGAAGTCTCCTTGGGGGCAGCTGTGGCTGGACTGAGGTTTCCATGAACAGCAGTGAGGTGTAAAACAGAGAAGGCCGTCACAAGGACAAGCTGCTCCAAGAAGCAGACTGACAGCTGCCACATTCTGTTGAAGTCACTGCCACCCCCAACGCACCTTTAGGGGCAGCTACATTCTTGTTCCCAGTGTTCGAGACTCAGAGACCATGGCCCACAATAGAAGCAGTTCCACTCAGTCCCCAGCCTTCTCTGATTTGGAGCCTTGATTAGGCTCCTAGGCAACTGCTGCTGCTGCTGCTGCTTCTGCTGCTGCTGCTGCTGCTGCTGCTGCTGCTGCTGCTGCTGCATGAAGGGGGTTGACAGCTGTCAATCAACTAGCTAATCTACTAGGCCACAAAATCTTTAATCATTTAAAGGGATGAATACATTAAAGAACAACTTTGACAGAGACTCAATATGAAATTACCATACTTCCTCAAATAAATTTTCCTAACTACAATTAAGTACCAGCTAAGTACCTTTAGGGAGGGATGGGCCTTCTGGTCTGTCCCAGCTGTGTGGTAGCACAAACACATTTTCATCCTTCCTAGGCAAGGTTGAACTGCTTTCCTGGATGGTTTTTCAATTTTCACACCCACTGGTAGTACAGGAAAAGAAAATTTTTAAGTTCATGTCCTAACCAACCCTCACATTTTTTAATGTTTATTTATTATTATTTGTGTGTGTGTGTGTGTGTGTGTGTGTGTGTGTGTGTGTGTGTGTGTGTGGTGCTCCATGTGTCATAGTATATGTGTAGAAGTCAGAGGACAACTTATGGGGGAGTCAGTTCCCGTCCTTCCACCACATAGGTTCCAGGGCTCGAACTCAGGTCTTGGGCACCTCAAGTTTGGATGGCAAGCATCTTTACCTACTGAGTCATCTTGCCTGGCAAATGGTCTTGTTTTGCTTTCTTAAATCAATTTCAGTCATCGGTATTAACTTGTCTCAAATTTGTACTTCCTTATATTAACAGGTTTGGGTCCCTCTTCATTTCTCTTATTTGGAATTCTTCATTTCTTCAAGTCTTTCATCCTTTTCCATTTGAAGTAGGCTTAGGCATGCTGGGGATTGAATCCATGGTCTTCACACATGCTGGAGAACTAGTCTACCTCTGAGCTGTTCTCTCAGCTCCCTTTGATTATAAAGTATAAACACCTCTCTTCATTGCATGCCTTATCTCCTTATACTCTTTTATATATTTTGAAGAACTAGACCTCACTATTTATAAACAAAATTTCACTATGTAGCCCAGGCTGGCCTCAAACTCCTGCTGCCTCAGCCTTCCAAATACTAGGATTAAAGGTGTATTGTTTGTTTGTTGGTTGGTTGGTTGGTTTTTATTAGCCTTTGAGACAAGGTCTCGTGTAGCTCACACTGGCCTTGAACCTACTGCTAACTGGAGGCTGGATTTGAACTCCTGAATTCCTGATTCTCCTACCTCATGTCTGAGTTTGGAATATGAACACAAATGGTACTCTGCTCTGAAGTTAACATTTAAATGCAGTTGAATTTATGAACCTTATCTTTACATTTTTTTATGGTTTGTTTTGGTTTTTGTCCCTTGAATTAAAAAAACAGGTCTGTAATCCCAGCACTTGGAAGATATAGGCAGAATGATTAAGTGTGCAAGATCATCTTGGCTAGAAAGAGTTTAAGACCAGCCCCTGCTACATACATGAGACCCTATCTCAAGAAAAGAATCTTTCCTTCCCCAACTCAACTAAGATATTCTCCAATATTATTTTCTAGAAGCTTTATTACTCTTATTACTTATTAACTTAATAATTCATAAACATTAATTTATTAAGCACTATAACATTAATTACTGCCCTGGACATTTAAACAATTTGAAAGATCTATCCATTTATTTTGATGTGTTCGAGAGTTTTGCCTGCAAGTGTGTATGTGCACTACAGGCATGCTTGGTGCTCATTGAGGTCAGAATAGGGCATCAGATCCCCTGGAACTGGAATTACAAATATCTGTGAGCTGCTTGCTATGTGTGTGGTGGGCATCCAACTCAGAACTTCTGGAAGAGCAGTCAGTGCTCATAACTGCTGAGCCATCTCTCCAGCCCTGACACTTTAGCATATGTATTTCAGTTCTCACTATTTAGACTCCAGGAAGTTTAAAAGAAATGTGTGGAAGTAGTATCATATGCAAAGCAATTGTAGGAAATGCAATTGGCCTTTCTCCAAGACTTTTAAAAAAAAAAATGTTTCCATAGCATACTTCAGGAAGGGGTTTGAGAAGGGCCTTCAGTAAATTATTATGAATGGTAGAAAAGCAAGTACATTGGGAAGAAAATATTAGAGTTTGGGCTGATGAGATGCTCACTAGGTAAAAGTGCTTCTAGTCAAATATGAAAACCAGAGCTAGACCCCTAGGAACCACATGGCAGAGGGAGAGAAGAGATACCCTCAGGGTGTCTGCTGACCTCCACATGCATACTGTGACATGCACATGGCCACATACATATGTAAACACACACAAAAAATATATATATAAAGAAAAAGAAACACAAGATCCTAGAGAATTCACAGATATAAATGTCTCAGGTTTTCAACTTTAGTGACCATGTAAATAAGACTCTGAGAAAGGGAGGAGGAGGAGGAAGGGAGGAGGAAGAATTGGCTATGAATTCAGACCTCTGGATTGCAAGCAACAGAAGCCCACTGCTTTTATCCACTTTCAAATAGCTGAAGATAAAATGAAGAGTTAGGACCACATAATGGCTTCTAAAACCACAAAAGTTGGGGGTGGTTTAGATTTGGAGAGAGCTAAGCACAAGTGTTACAATGCTGCCATCGCTTTTCTCTCAGTGTCTCTGTGTCTGTCTCTGCTCCTCCTCCTTTCCTGATGTGTGTGCATTCTCATCTTAGTGAAGGAAAACAATTAACATTGTCTTTTAAGGTCCTGTAATTGCAGAGAATCCAGCGAGAAGAAATACTTCCTTAGGGAAAATATTTTTCAGAAAAAGTTCTCATTGGCTGGATTGTGTCCACGTGGTCATCTACCTCTGACTACGTTTTCATTTAAGTATGAGCTGTACACTCCATAGGCTCATGTTTTGAACACTTGGTCCCTATCAGGGGTGCTATTCTGGGAACTGGTGGAAACTTCAGGAAGTAGGCCATAGCTGGAGGAAGGTCGGTCGGTCACTGGGGCTTGTCTTTGAAGGTTAACTCTGTCTCTAGTCTCTTCATGTCTCTGCTATCTATCCGCAAGGCAAGTAGCTGCATGCTTCTACTGCCACAGTGTGCCTCATCACAGGGCACTGTGCCTCATCACAGGGCAGTGTGGTGATGTATTATGTACCCTAATAAAATATGCCTGAAGATCAGAGAACAGAACAAGCCACTAGATTAAACATAGAGGCCAGGCAGTTGTGGCTCACACCTTTAATCCCAGTACTTAGGAAGGCTGGGCAGAGAAAGGTATATAAAGGCATGAGGAGATAGGAACTAAAGGCTTTTCAGGCTGAGGAATCCTAGAAGTAAGAGGTGGCTTGTTCCTTTGTCTCTCTGATCTTTCAGCATTTACACCAATATCTGATACTTGGTTTTTTATCAAAAGACCGTTTAGAATTTGTGTTACATCTTGGGAGTCACACGCCTTTAATCCGAGCACTAGGAAAGTTGAGACAGGAAATGATTTGGGCAGGCAGAGAAGGGTATATAAGGCGTGAAGAGATAGGTACTAAAGCCTTTCCACTAGAAGGCTTTTCAGCTGAGGAACCCCTTTCAGCTAGAGGTTTTTTGGGCTGGAGCCTTTCAGGTGAGCACTGAGAGGATTTCAGTCACAGGAGTCGTGGAATTGGTGAGGTGAGACTTGGCAGTGCCTTGTTCCTTTGTCTCTCTCTCTTTTTTTTTTTTTTTTGTGGCGCTGAGGATCGAACCCAGGGTCTTGTGCTTGCTAGGCAAGCGCTCTACCAGTCAGCTAAATCCCCAACCCCATCAAGATTTATTTATTTATTATGTATACAGCATGTATGACTACAGGCCAGAAGAGGGCACCAGATCTCATTACAGATGGTTGTGAGCCACCATGTGGTTGCTGGGAATTGAACTAGGGACCTCTGGAAGAACAGTCAGTGCTCTTAACCTCTGAGGCATCTCTCCAGCCCTCCTTTGTCTTTTTGATCTTTCAGCATTTACACCAATATCTGGTATCAGGTTTTTTGTTTGTTTGTTTGTTTGTTTTTTGAGCTGAGGATCGAACCCAGGGTCTTGCACTCTACCACTGAGATAATTCCCCAACCCCCAGGTTTTTTATTAAAAGGCCATTTAGATTTCATGTTGCAGGGCAGTGTGCCGCATCACAGGGTCAGAAGCAGTGAGACCAAAGACTGCTGGCTGAAACTCTGGCACCACAACACAAAATAAGTCCTTTTCCTATGTTTATAGATAAGTAAAAGCAAGTTTGTGAGTGCTCATTTGAAATATTTTTTAAGTTGTATTTTATGTGCACAAGTGTTTGCCTGAATGTGTCCATGCAGCACAGGCACACACGTTGCTGCCGGAGACCAGAAGAGGGCATCAGATCCCCTGAAACTGAAGTCAAGGCCAATTGTGAGCCTTGGGTGTTGAGAGTCAAGCCTGGGTCCCCTGAAAAAGCAGGCAGTGCTAATAACTCTCTCCATCTCTCCATCCCCTAGTGAGTGTTCAATGGCTGTAAATAAAGCTGAAGTAGTAGAAAATAGTGGTGAAGGCCTGAGTGTAGATAACATGCAGTTGTGGGCTAGCATTACAGTGGAGGGGGGCAGGAGGTAAGCACGAAGAATTAATTACCCATCAGCTCCAACTAGATGGACCAGTTTTCCTCAACGTTTCTTTTTTCCATTCTCCGTTTATCTATTGCTCCCAGCTGTGTAACCAGTTGAATATATTCATCAACTATAGCGGAGTCTCTCTCCACTTTTTGACACTTTTTGTGGTGTTACTTAAGTGAAAACAAAACACTTTTCATTCATTGTGGTTGTTGCACGGCATTGGTTACTCTGATGGCCAGCTGTGCCGCTGTTCCCATGATGCCTTTTGAGTTCCTGGAGGAAGTGCTCTGAGTGATCACAGCGGCACATCAGAAGGTCTTCCAGCTCCTTGACGATGTGCACCAGGAACTTCCAGAAACCAGGGGGCGATGTGTACCATAAGCCATGTGGAGCATCCGGCTCCTGGGTCTTCACACATCCTGTTGTCAGTCTCTCTGACCTTCTGTCAGCTACACTTCCCGCTGGCATACTGGTCAAGTGGGTGAACTTCTAGGTCCTCTTTTTCATGATCTTAGGTTTTTTCAGAGATCTGGGGGCAGCCATAATGTCTCATAGGAGATGGAAGCCACCTCATAGACAGCCCCAGCAGAGGGGAGGAAAAATGGTACAACAAGATTCCTTTTGTGAACATCAGTTAGAGTCCCTGCTATAGTCACCAGCTCTTCATGGATTAGAATAGAGACCACATAGAGGGAGCAAGAGGAAAAAGTAAACCAATAAATCCAGGAAGAGCTCTTTTTTTGAAAGAAAGGAGTTAATGAATCAACACAAGAAAAAATAATACATTTGAAAAATGTCCAAAAAATAATTCAGGAAAATATTCAGAGAAATAAAAGTTCTTCTAGTGGAAGTTGACAGAAACAATCGATGTCCTTTACCTAATGTCTAAAACAATAAAGATCAAAATATCTTTTAAAAACAGGGTCTAGGAAGACAGCCCAGTGGGTAAAATGTTCGAATTTCAACTATGAGGACCTGAATTCAAATCTCTGGAACCCACACAAGGCTGCACATAGTGTCTTCATCTCTAATCTCAGCGGTACCATGGATAGATGGAAGCAGCGATGGAAGAGTCCTTGGAAGCTTGCAGGCCAGCTGGACAAAAAGAAAAAGAGAGACCTTGTCTCACAGTGAAAAGTGAAGACTGACTCCTGAGTTTGTCCTCTGACCTGCACAACCACATTCACACACACACACACACACACACACACACACACACACACACACATCATATAGTCAACAAAACAAAAACACGTATCAAAGGGCTGGGGTCCTTTTTTTACCACAAAACAGAAAGAAAATCAGAAACCAAACCCATGACAAAATTTCATTGTTTTTATCCTTTGAAGTTGGCATTCTTACCTAAGCTATGCCCATTTTTCCCTGTACACAGTATGCCAACCACAGGGGAAAAAATGACTTGAAAAACACAATATTTGCCGGTTGCGGTGGCACACACTTTAATCCCAGCACTGGGAAGCAGAGACAGCCGGATCTCTGAGTTCTAGGCCAACCTGGTCTACAGAGTTCCAGGACAGCCAAAGCTACACAGAGAAACCCTGTCTGGAAAAACCAAAACAAACATGGTATTTATTCATAGAGAGTCAAGTGCAGGAAAACTCTAGCGCAAGTTTTAAATCCACTTCCCAGAAAACTGAGTAAGGGTATATTTATTGGATCAAGTTCCATCAGCTATAACTTGACCATCATGACCCATACATCAGAAATGATGCATATAGTCAACTGAAGGAAGTAACTCATCAAGGAAAGTGAATTGTTGGACCCAATGATACACCCTGTAATCCCAATGCTCTATGGATGAAAGTCGGACTAGGAGTTCAAGGTCAATTTCAGAAGTCAAAGTTTAGCTTGAGCTACATAAAAGTCTCAATACAAACACCACCATATATATATATAGAGAGAGAGAGAGAGAGAGAGAAAGAGAGAGAGAGAGAGATACAAATATAGATAGATGGATGGATAGATAGATAGATAGATAGATAGATAGATAGATAGATGTGTTTAAGGGCCAGTTACGTCTTTAAAAGATTATTCTGGAACTAAGAAGTGAAATAGGTTAAACCGAGTCCGTTTATTCAGGAACTTAGGGCAAGTGCTTCTACTCAGAGATGCTTTCAAAAAGACCACAAAGGGGCCAGAAAGATCAGTGATTTAGGGCACTTGCTGGTCTTGCAGAGGACCTGCGCTGGATTCCTAGCACTCACCAGGCAGGCAACGTTGGACACATACATGCAGGCAGAACATTCATACACAGGACCTGAGTTCAATTCCCAGCAACCACATGGTGGCTCACAAACAATCTATAATGAGATCTGGTGCCCTCTTCTGGCGAGTGTATAAATAAATAAAAATATATTTTTAAAAAATTCATACACATAAAAATAAATCTAACATCATCAAAAAGAAGTGTGACAGTAAACTTGTTTCGGAAAGACTGGGGAAAGACGGAAAACGCAAATCCCTGGAGGACACAGCCTGGATTCTTGTCTTGGCTTGCCCGCTTCCTTAGCTGTAAAAGTGATAATAACGCCTGTCCCAACTACCTCAAAGGGCGGTTTTGGCTTTCAGACATAAACCATGTATTTAACTGTGTTTTGAAAACTGTAGGACATTCCATAAATGTAAGTCGTTTTTGTAACTGCATCGCTGGAATTATCGCAAAATCATAAACAAGAGCTGTTGATGGGAGAGAGCTGGCTCTCCCACGGGGGTACCGTGAGCTTCATCAGCCTAGTTCTTTGTTGTTGAAACTTTACAGTGTCTTATTTTCTCGCCTACTAGGTAACTAGCAAGGTACTACTTATGAAAGTACCAAGACGACAAAATGATTTAGGAAAATCTTGACAAAAAGAAGCCACCAAAACGCAAAGTCAGCCAGGAAGGAGTTTTCCTCCGGATCGCAGTTCTTTTTGAGGCAAGCATCGTATGCCAACAACACCCGGTGGATGGCGGCCGCCGAAAGGAAATGAATCAGTGGAACTGGCTTTCCGGTGCCTAGTGGTGCTTATCCCATTCAGATACAATGAATAATATGCTACAATGCCAGGTTTTGGGCAGGGTGCTGCAACAAGTACCCAGCGCCCCTTCACAGCCGCCTCCGGCCGACTTAGGCAGAAGAATGCGCGCGCACTCGCCTCTGGGCCTGTACCCCTGGGAACGCGCCTCCCAGCGTGCCCCTCCTCCCCCTAACCCGGCGCGCCGACGTCGGGGCACGTGACCGGGGCGTGCCGACAGCGGGGGCGGGCGGGGCCGTCCGGCTCCGCAGAGCGGCGCAGGCGCGCCAGGGCCGCGCCGGAGCGAGCCCCTCCTGCTCCCTGTCGGAGTCAAAATGGCGACAGGGGGAACCTGGAGCAGTCCGGGAGCCTAAGCCACTGACAGGAGCGGGGAGGGCGGCGGCGGCGACGGCTGGAGGAGAATGGCCGCGGGGGCTGGCGCCAGTGCGGACGGCGGCGCTGGGGGCGGCGGCGGCGGAGGCGACGGCAGCGGTCCCAGCAGCAGCCGCGGCGGGAGGAGCCTCCGAGGTGAGTGTCCCTCGGTGGCTGGAGCTGCGGAGCCGCCTCGCTGTCTGGCGCGGTGCGGGACGTCCGGCGGAGGAACGGGCCGTGGCTGGGCGTGGTAGCGCCTCGGCTGAGGCCCGGACGCCGCGGGAGTTGCCGAGGCGCTGGCCAGCCGGCCGTCTAAGGGCCCAGTGCGCCGGCGCGGGACGGGCCGGTCCGAGCGCCCAGAGGGGCGGGCCGGACAGCGCGCGTCCGACCGGGGCCGAGGCAGAGGCGCGGCGCTCGGGGCCATCGGACGCCCCTCCCACCCAGCCACCCCCGCCCTAGTGGCGGCGGGGACGGACTCCCTTGCCCTGGGCTTGGAGGGGCGGGACCCGCCGCACCCTGGACCGGGGAACCCGCTCCCGACGCGGACGCCTGTTTACGGGGTGCGGGGCGGCGCGCGGGTGGGCTTGAGGCCCGAGGGCCGGAGCGTGGGGAGGAGCGGGCCTGGGGCGGGCCGCTCCCCGCGGGCGAAGTGAACTCGTCCGGGGAGAGTGACTATGGGAGGAAGGAAACTGGCGTGGAGCTTTGACAGGTAGGTGGAGAGACAATACGGAGGGAGCGTTTGATGGAGAAGCGGAGGCTGAGCTCCCCCGAGTACTTGGCGAAAGGCGTGCCTTCCCAGCGCCTTCTCTTGGGCTCTGCTGTTTACTCCCTTCCACGCACTCACACTCACTCTCGCACTCTAGGGTGAGAACTTTCTCACCGTCTTAGGAGAAACTCCGAGGAGTGTTGGATCTGCTTTGAACTAGCACAGCGCCTCTTCACATAGCAGCACGCATAATAAGTACTCTGGAGTGGGCCTAATTTACAAGGCAGTCTTGGCTCTCTTTCCTAGCGCACTGTTTCCTCAGCTTAAACATCGCACTGTAATGAGCAAGGAGGCAGTTTTGCAGTTGTTAGCTTTTCCAGCAAACGCTCTCTTTTGTCCCTGAGTAGCTAGCATTCCTGTCTTTTCAAAGATTCCTCACATTGTTAAGTGTGGAAGAAAGACTTGAAGTTCTATGAACCGTACATCCTTAAGAACAGCTGTGATTAGACTTGTCTTGGAATTTCCGAGTCAGAGAAACCTTTAGAAAGTGGGGAAAGTGGAACCTGAAAGGTGAGTTGCCATGGGTCTTAGCTAAGGAAGGGTGAGGCCTGACCTGGAACCCAGGCTCCTGCAGACCCTTTATAGAGGGCGCTCTTTTCACTCCACTCCTGCACTCCCTACTCTTCGTGCATTTCTTTCTTCACCACTGTTCATCCCAATCACTAGGCCTTTGCACAATAAAGTTGAAAGCAGAAATGAGCATGTCTCTCTGAAACCTGGCAGCTACCTCAAAGTAACTGCTGAAGAGGCCACCCCCCCCACACACACACCATATTTATTAAAAATTGACATTTCATTTGAGGTTTTCTTAGGTGCATGACTAGGTTTTCATCAAATTATAGCCTGGCTCATTTTTGCATGAGTTTAGTAAAGCCCACAGGTCAGTATTTTGTTCTGTTAAACTTAACTCCTATAGTGTTCTGTGTTCCAACATGATGAGCGTCTCAGGAAGTCCTTTCTATCTATCTGGCTTTAACTTTAGGATTTAAAACACAGTGGTTTTCCAGATTATACTACCTAGTTTCCTTCTCTCCTTTTGTTGGGCTACAGAATTTTATTTATGGTGTGTCACAGGTCAACTTTCAGAAATATAATAGAAGCAAGTGATTCTGTTTTCATGTTTTAGTCACTGAGCTCAGATTACTCAAGTGATTATTGAAGGTCTGCTTTGTGTTTGAATTATTCCAGAGCTGGGGGAGGAAGTAAAGAAATGTAATATGTAATAGACTTTGCCTCGAGGTTCTTATTGGAAAAAGATGCACTAACATGAGTCTAGAAGCCAATCTAGTGAGTTCTACTAATACAAAGAATGCTGTGGAAGTTCAGGGTAGAGGAAGTTCTAGCAGGGACTTAGGAGTTTAAATAACTTCCTGGGACACTTGGAACTTCAACTGGCCAATGAGTGTTTATATTTACAGAGAGGTTGGAGCAGTTACTTTATGAGAAAAAACAAGTGTATAAACTGGAGATGGCACTGGGAAAGGGGAATAGAAGGAGACAAATGAGCAGACAGTAGAGTTTCTTAGGAAGATGTTTTCCATAGGAAACATTAGACAGACAGAAGGTTATCTCTGTAGAAGGGTTTTAGTGCCAAACTGAGATTTGGATTTTTCTTTTATGCAAGTTATAACAACCCTTTAAAGATGCTGTTTGTTATAAGTTGTCATCCACAGGTTGAGTTAAAAGAAAGCAAGAAAAAAATGAGCCAATAGTATTTGTCTTTTTGCAACTGACTTGATGGTCCATTCATGTTGTACAGTGTCTGAATTTCCTTCTTTTTTGAGGTGGAAGAATTCATTCTAAGTATATACTACATTTTGTTTATTCATCTGTTCTTATACATCTGAGTTGCTTTCATCTTTTGACCACTGTATAATGCTGGTATGAACATAATATAAAAATAACCTGTTCAAGCCATTTCTTTAGTTTATTTTGGGTGTTTATCAAGCTCAAGAAAGTTTACATTTCCACCAATAATGCACAAAGATTATGTCCTGGGGTGTGTGTGTGTGTGTGTGTGTGTGTGAGAGACGGGGTGAAGGGTTTCCCCTCCTTTTATACTAAGCCATTCTAAAGAGTGTGATATGGTATCATTGTGGGGTTTTTTTTTTAATTAAATTTTTTTCATTCATTTTACACACCAATCAAAGATTCCCCTCTTCCCTCCTCCTGCCCCCCCCAGCCTTCCCCTCCCAACCCACCTCTCACTTACCCATAAGAAGGCAAGGCCTCCCCTGGGGAGGCACATCCAATAGAGGCAAGTCCAAGCCCTTCCCCCTGCCTCAAGGCTGTACAAGGTGTCCCATTTTAGGTAGTGGGCTCCAAAAACTCCCGCTCATGCACCAGAGATGGATTCTGATCCTACTGCCAGGGGGTGCTCCCGAGCAGATCAAGCTACACAATTGTCCCACCATATAGAGGGCCTAGTCCAGTCCTATGCAGGCTTCACAGCCATTGATCCAGCTTTCATGTGTTCTCACTAGTTTGGTTTGGTTGTCTCTGCAGGTTTCCTCATCATTATGCACTGATGCACTTGCTCATAGAATCCCTCTTCTCTCTCTTTAACTGGACTTCTGGAGCTCTGCCTGGTGTTTGGTTATGGATCTCTGCATCTGCTTCCATCAGTCATTGGAGAAAGGCTCTGTGATGACAGGGTATATACCGGTCTGATCACTGGGGTAAGCCAGTTCAGATCAGGCACCCTCTTCACTATTTCTAGTAGTCCAAGGTGGGGTCATCCTTAAAGATTCCTGGTCACTTGACTAGCACCGGGTTTCTCTCCATCCCCATGATATCTCCCTCTATCATGGTATCTCTTTCATTGCTTTCCCACTCCATCCCTGTTCCAGCTCAACCATCCCATTCCCTTATGTTCTCATCCCCTATCCCCTGCCCTCCATTGCCCACCCCTCATCCTCAGTTACTCATGGAGATCTCATCTATTTCCCCTTCCCAGGGCGATCCATGCATCCCCCTGTGGGTCTTCCTTGTTAGCTAGTTTCTATGGAGTTGTGGGTTGTTGTCTGATTATCCTTTGCTTTACATATAATATCCACTTATGAGTGAGTACATACCATGTTTGTCCTTCTGAGTCTGGGTTATCTCACTCAGGATGATATTTTCTAGTTCCATCCATTTGCCTGCAAATTTCATGCTGTCACTGTTTTTCTCTGCTGAGTAGTACTCCATTGTGTATATGTACCACATTTTATTAATCCATTCTTTAGTTGACAGGCTTTTAGGTTTCCAGGTTCTGGCTATTATGAATAGTATCATTGTGTTTTAACTTGAATTTAATTAATGGTTAGTGGTGAGTATCTTTCCTCTACGTAATGCATTTTGTCACCTCATCTGCCCCTTTGGATTTTTTTGAGAGAGGTTTTGAATCCCAGGCTAGCATTAAAATGCTTAACTTTACTAGTGCTGGAGACATGCTCAGCTCCTTTGCCTGTTTCTAGGCTGTTTTAATATCTGCTTTGTAGTCAAGATTTAAAATCAACAAACATGATCCTCTGCATTGTTCTTTTTTATGATTGTTTTGCAGTGGGATCTATTGAGATGCTATAGACATTTAGAATAGATTTTTCTAATGAAAACTATTGGGATTTTGTTGTTTTATTAAATATGTAAGTTGCTTTGGGTATTATTAACTTTTTGCACTTATTTGTTGTGTGTGTATGATTGTGTGTATAAGACTGTAACTGCACATGTGTGTCAGTGTTCTTGTGTACCTGTGGAAGCCAGAGCAACTTGTGGAAATTGGGTCTTTCTTTCCCACTTTGTGAGTTCTGGCTATCAAGCTTAGGTCCTCAGGCTTGGCAGCGATAACTTTTACCCTCCATGACCCAGTCTTTACTTTTTTGTGTGTGTGGAGGGTGTCAAGATAGGGTTTCACTGTGTACCCCTAGCCTCCTGGAACTCACTCTGTATACCAGGCTAGCCTTGAACTCCTGAATCTACCTCCTGAGTGCTGGACCTAAAGGCATAGCCACCACCGTCCAGCTTATCTTAGCATTTTAACAACATTAAATCTTCGATTTGAGTTTCAGCAGTGTTCTTCCTTCCCTTCCTCTTCTCCCCCTTCCCCCTTTTCTCTGTCAGGGTCTTATGTAGCCCAGACAGTCCCTGAACTCCTGATATCTGTCTCTAGCCTGGCAAGTGCTGGAGTTACAGGTATGCTTATGCTCAGCTTTTCTCCTTCTTCCCCACAGGCCATGCTTACATCTCTTGTTTCACACATGTAATGATGAAATAAGTGCTTTCAGCAGTGGTTTTCAATCTTCAATGTCAAAGTCTCTCATCAAGTTGGTGTTTATTCCCAAGTATTTTATTCTTTTTGATGCTGTTGTTTATTTGTTTGTTTTGTTTTGCTTTGAGACAGGGCTTTCCCATGTAGCCCTGGATGGCTTATAACTTGCCATGTAGATCAGACCAGGCTGGCCTTGAACTTGTGGTGTGATCCTTCTGCCTTCACCTCCCACGTGCAGGAATTCTAGTCTAAACCATCATACCAGGCTCATTTTGGATTATTGTTAGTATATAAAAATACATCTCGGGGCTGGACAAATGGCTCAAAAGTTAAGAGCACTGGCTGTTCTTCCAAAGGTCCTGAGTTCAATTCCCAGCACCCACATGATGGCTCACAACCATCTACATGAGATCTAGTGCCCTCTTCTGGGTGTGCAGGCAAAACACTGTATACATAATAAATAAATAAATCTTTAAAAAATATAAATAAATAAAAATACATCTCACTTTTAATGATTTTTGTGTTTTGTATCTTTGTTGTGTTTATCCTAACATGTTCTTTTTGGGGTGGGGGGAATGTATAATTCTTTTCTGCCAATAAGATCAAGTCATCTAAAAGCAGTCAGTTTACATCTTTTTTTTTCCTTCCCATTTGAATGCCTTTCACTTAGTCTTTGTCTTAGTGCTCAACTAGGGTTCTTAGTACTTGTGTTGACTAGAAGTGGTGGAAGTGGCCCTACTTAGATTGTTGTGGATCTTAGAGGGAAAGTTTTCAGTCTTTACCATTGAGACACACACACACACACACACACACACACACACACACACACAAACACACACACGTCTCATGTAGCCCAGACTCCACTGAGAAAAAAGTTAGCACAAGTTTTTTGTGTGCAGCATTTATTATGTGAGTTAGTCTTTTTGTTTTGTTTTTTGTTTTTCGAGACAGGTTTTCTCTGTGTAGCTTTGTGCCTTTCCTGGATCTCACTCTGTAGACCAGGCTGGCCTTGAACTCACAGAGATCCACCGCCTGGCGAGTTAGTCTTCTTATAGTCTAGATTTATTATTTGAGCTGGTATATTTTTTTTAAAAAATGTGGGTTCTGCAAGAGTGTCTATCCTGGTAAATGAGAAAATTGTAGTGTCATTGGCAGACCGATATGGCAGTACTGGGTTTATTTGCATGATTGTTGTAGTTTTGAGCCAGGGTCTTGCTGTGTACACCAGACTGTCCTGGAACTCACTGTGTAATCCAGCTGGCCTCTAACTAGTAAAGGCCTCTAACTAACCCCTTCCTCGGCCTCCCAAGTGCTGGGATTATTGGTGCAAGCCACTGTCAAACTTATTTGTGAAACATTAAAAACCACTTTCATGTGTGTTTGTTCTGTAATAAAACACTGATTTTGGACACCAAACCTCTGTTTACAGTCTGACTATAGTCTTATGATTTTTTTATTTTTGATGGCATCACGTTGTTACCCAGGCTGCTCTTGAACTATTAGGCAAAAGTGATCTTCCTGTTTCAGCCTCCCCAGTAGCTGAGATTATAAATACACACCACTGTACCAGACTTTTATCACTTCATGATCACAAGTAAGTTGCCTAATCTGTTTGAAGGTTAATTTTCTCTCTTGTTATAAAAGAAATAGGGGCCAGCAAGATGGCTTAGCAGATAAAAACACTTGCTACTAAGCCTGATGACTTGAGTTTGATGAGGATCCCTGAGATCCTCATGGTGGAAGAAGAGAACTGATTCCCACCAGCTGTCCTCTGACCCCAACGTGTATTGTGAAGAGCAGGAATACATATACATATGTTGCACGAATCCTAATTGGTCTTATAATAAAAACCCAGAGCCAGATATTGGGGTAAATGCTGAAAGATCAGAGGAAACAAGCCACAGCCACTTCTTACCTCTGCAGCCAAAAGGGAAGATCCTGTCTCTGTAAATCCTCAGACTGAATGTTCCTGAGTCCTCAGCCAAGAAGACTTTGAGTTCCTGTCTCCTACCGCCTTATATGTCTTTCTCCGCCCAGCCATATCACTTCCTGTCTCAGCCTTCCTATTGCTGGGATTAATGGCGTGTGTGCTTCCCAAATACTGGTAGCAGAAGAATGAGATCTCAAGTTCTGGGATTAAAGGTATATGCCACCACTGCCTCGCTCTGCTTCTCTTTTAGACTGAATTAATCTCCTGTAGTCTAGGGTAGCTTTGAACTCACAGAGATCCAGACCTACCTCCCGAGTGCTAGGATTAAAGATGTGTGCCACCACTGCCTGACCTCTGTGTTTAATCTAGTGACTGGCTCTGTCCTCTGATCTTCAGACAAATTTTATTTGTTAGAGTACAAATTATCACCACGTATACATACAATTTTTTTATAGGGCTGGATATGGTGGCATACACCTGTAATCAGGAGGCAGAGGCAGGCAGATGTCTATAATCTACAAGCTAGCTCTGGTCTGCATAGTAAGTTCCTAGCCAACCAAGGCTGCATAGTGAGATCCTATCTCAAGAAACATAACAAACAAAAAATTATAGAATGCTCCTGCCTAGGTTTTCCACTTGTGTGGATTTTAAATCCTGTCATATTCTTTTTCCATTCCTCTCCTTACCAGTCTGGACTATTGTTGAATAGACTCTAACTAAAGCTGTGCTACTTTTTCTTTTCCCTTACTCTTCCCTATCTCTGGCTATTTTTAAAATTTATTTTTAATTATGTGTATGTGTGTCTATGGGCATATGTGCACACGAGTGCAGGTACCAACAAAGGCCATAGATATCAGATCCCAATGGAGCTGGAATTACAGGTGGTTGAGAGCCAACTTCATGTACTTAATCACTGAGCCTTCTCTCCAACCATTGACTATTCTTGATAATACTTCCTCAGTTGTACTCCTGGAAAACCTAATAGTAGTATCTTTCTACTTAAAAAAAAAAAAAAATCTGGCGGGGGTGGTAGTGGCACACGCCTTTAATCCCAGTACTTGGGAGGCGGAGGCAGGCAGATCTCAGTGAGTTTGAGGCTAGCCTGGTCTACAAAGAGAGTTCCAGGACAGTCAAGACTGTTCGTTACACATGGAAACCCTATCTCAAAAAGCCAAAAAATAAAAATAAAAAATGTTAACTATATCTTGTCTTGTGGGATAAAGGCCAAACTCAGAAAAAAGAGTGCAGGGTGTATCTGATCTTACATTTCCCATGACTCCAGCTGAACCAAGCTGTTTATTTCCTGTGCTTCTGTCTGTGGTTTTCATGTGTTTATCCAAGTGCTTAGAGTTTCCTTATTCTTTGTCATCAACTCTGTTAGCTGCCCATCATCTATCTCCTTTCCTGACAAATATGCTTTTATTCATAAATATAGAACACTTAGAGATGATTCATCACCAACTCCAGGGTTAGGTTTTGATTGGTCTAAGCCAGTCAGCTCATTGCATTCCCCTGTAATCTGTTACCTGTCCCAGTCAGGTTGAACTGAAGAAGACAGACTATTTCTGGAGAAAATGGTTCTCTCCCTTGGTGTTCAAAACCTAGAGGACATGAGGCTCCTGTTGCTGCTGGCAGTTGTCCTCTAACCACAGGGGTAAAACACCCCTAAAGATGTTAGGTCAGAGGTAGAGGGGCTCTTGAGTCCTTGATGGCATCATTTAGTCATTGTTTGTTTATATATGTATGTATTATGGGTGTTTTGACTACATGTTGTATACTACATAAATGCATGGGCCAGAAGAGGACTTGGAATCCTCTGGAACTGGAGTTGGTTAACCATGTGGGTTCTGAGAACCAAACCTAGCTCCTCTGGAAAAGCAGCATGTGAGTGCTCTTAACCACTAAGCCATCTCTTCAGCCACAAATTTCTTGTTTAAACCAGCTCCTTGGAATTAAAAAAATGTTCTGGTTGGTACAGTGCTCTCTATTCTGAAGGTCTAGTTATGTTACCTCTACTAACAGTTACCAACTCTGTTGGCACTTTAGACCTCTCTCCCATCCATATCATAGCATATTATAATCAGTCACTTGGTGTGTCTGACTTTAAATCAAAGTATACAGAATGTAATGTAGTGTCTGTTCCTAATAGACATCCAGCAAGTAACCTGATAGGATAAAATAACATGACTATATTAGTACTGTGTAAGCAAGTTTAAAATAAATGTAAGGTGTGTTATTATCTTTAAGTCAAGGTAAAATGGAAAATTTAGACTAGACATTGTTTGCTGGCTCTTAATTATTACCTGGAATTTATATTTTGAGACAATTACTCTGTAATCGAGGCTGGTCATGAATTCATGGCAGTCCTTTTGCCATCCTCCCCTAAATGCTGGAATTACCTATGTGAGCTACTATGATTGGATAGATATTTTCACTTAGATAGAAAATGTGGGGTTTTCTATCAGCAGTTAAAAGCAAGTACAGAGGACTGGAGTTGGGTTCCCAGCACCCACATCAGGCAACTTACTACTACCTGTAACTCCAGTTCCTAGGATCTGATGCCCTCTTCTGGCTACTGCAGGCACCCACATACACATGCACACATCCACACACAGACACACAATGATTTAAAAATAAAATAAATCATAGAGAGAGAATCATCTCTCATGTCTCTTTTAAAAAAGAAAATATGGGGCTGGAGAGATGGCTCAGAGGTTAAGAGCACTTGTTGTTCTTCCAGAAGTCCTGAGTTCAATACCCAGCAACCACATGGTAGCTCACAACCATGTGTAATGAGATATGGTACCCTCTTCTGGCCTGCAGGGATACATGCAGGCAGAATACTATATGTATAATACAAAAATAAATCTTTTTTTAAAAGGTGGATCTCATGTTGTCATAGTCCCTTCTGGAAGGAGCAGTATTAAATTGTACTATTATTGTACTATTCTTTCCTTTTTTTAAGAGGGAGACTTATATGCCAGAACTAACTTCAGATATATTGTGTATATGTGCTTGTATATGTGTCCACGTGTTTGTACACATGCATGTGGATGAAGCCCAGAGAACAGCTTCAGGTGTTGTTCCATAAAGATGTTGTTCCTTGTTTGAGACAGTCTTTCATCAGTTGAGATCTCAACAATTAAGCTAAATTGGTTGGCCATCAAGTCCTGAGCATCTGCCTGTCTCAGCATTTTTAGCACTGAGATTAAAAGCATAGTCCATCACACCTGGCTTTTTTTTTTTTTTTTTAAATAAACATAGGTGGGGAGATTGAAGTCAGGTCCTTTCTGACTGAGTCATCTCCCTAGTCTCTATTGTGTAATATATATATATATATATAAATTCTTTGTTGATTCTTTGGGAATTTGACATCATGTACCCCAGTCCTGCTCACCTCCAAGTCCCTCCATATGCCCCTCCCCCTTCAGTGTCCCCACCCCAGAATAAACCCCCTCCAAAAAAATTAATTAAAAACAGAACAAACAAAAAAACCTACATTGCTCCTTAGTCTTTCCTGCCTCTCCAACACTTCTTCATCCTTCCTAGTGGTATTGGGAGCTGCAGTGTGTCATACACAACTTTTGTCCAATCAGCCCCATCCACAAATGTTCATTGCAGTGAATCATTGGTCTGGTTTAAGGCTTGATGATGGCACACACACCATTACTGGACCCTCACTGAAACTCCTCTCAGATATCCTGCTGTTGCTCCGAGTCATGGAGATCCTCTGGGTATCATTTCAGCAGCACCAGCCCCTTCATGCCAGCAGGTCATAGATGAGGTAGATGTTAGGGTGGGCCAACCAAAGTCCCAGGATGTGGGTCTGGGTGGTAGCTAAGCTGGTCAGTCCAGGCTGCTAGGACTACCACCCCCTTAGGCAAGGGGCAAAGACAGCTCTCCTAAGCCTTTGCCATCAGGCCACCTCTCCCATGCCTGTGGTAAGGATTAGAGGTAGGGGTGGCTCTCCTTCTACAGTGACCAGGGAGGGACAAGGCAAGCTATCTGAGGGTCAGTGAAGGATGGGGCCAGCTCAGTGCCACCCTGGGATTTCAGTGGGTGTGTTTCCTATGGCCCCCAATGGTAACTCGGCCAATGGACATCAACACAGAACCCAGATGCAGCAGGACCATGGACCCAGACATGGCCCTTAGCAGTAATTTGGGCTGGACATCACCATGACCCCAGGCAGCAGCGCAGTATGGCCCCAGAGCAGCATGGTCCTCAGTATTGTGTCTGGGTTTTTTCTGGTTTTGTTTTTAATGTTTAAAAAAAAAAAAGTTTTTAAAAAAAATTGCCAAAATATTTACATATACTTATGAAGTACAGTGTAAAGTTTTGATTTATATATACATTGGATAATATGTGTTTTGAAATTGTATTTAGGTCTGTTCTAGCTAGGATTATTTATGAGTTGTGTTTTAGAGAATTTTATGATATGCTTTATAAGACTTAAATATTCTTACCTAGACTTTCCCAAATTATTTTTTGCTTGCTTGAGACTTGCTGTGGATATCGCTCTGTGTAAATAAAGTTCTGATTGGCCGGTGGTCAGGAAGGAAATATAGGCGGGACAAGGGAGAAGAGAATTCTGGGATGTAGAAGGCTGGGGAGAGACACCGCCAGCCGCCGCCTTGAGAAGCAATGTGTAAAGACACTGGTAAGCCACAAGCTATGTGGCAAAGTATAGACTAACAGAAATGGGTTAATTTAAGATAGAAGAAGTAGATAACAAGAAGCCTGCCACGGCCATACAGTTTGTAAGCAATATAAATTTCTGTGTGCTTTCTTGGTTGGGTCTGAGCGACTGTGAGACTGGCACATGGCAGGTAAGAGAGATTTGTCCTGACTGGGCCAGGCAGGAAAACTCCAACTACAGAGACTAAGCATGAAAATTTTTCTTGCAAGCAAAATGCTTTGGGCAGATCTAGATAAGTTTGTGTCAAATGTTAGCAACTGTTAATAATAGAGAAGTTTCATTAAGTAAAACTGTTGACTACTTTTCTTTGGGTTTTTTGTTGTTTTGTTTTTGTTTTTGTTTTTCGAGACAGGGTTTCTTTGTGTAGCTTTGCGCCTTTCCTGGATCTCGCTCTGTAGACCAGGCTGGCCTCAAACTGACAGAGATCCACCTGCCTCTGCCTCCCGAGTGCTGGGATTAAAGGTGTGCGCCGCCGCTGCCACTGCCGCCACCCGGCTTTGATTGCTTTTCTTTTTTTTTTTTTGAGCTGAGGATCGAACACAGGGCCTTGCGCTTGCTAGGCAAGTGCTCTACCACTGAGCTAAATCCCCAACCCTGAAACAGCCACCTACATAGGACTTTTCTGGCACCATGAAGCCTAGCTGGTAGGGAAGACGCTTCAGCTCAGCTCCAGCCTGATTTCTCCCTATCCTTTGACTAAAGTATTCTATATCTGTGGAGGGTATCATTGTTTTTTCAATAAGCTTATAGAGTAGATGTCTGTATGGCTTTTTCATATAGCTATAGTTTTTTGGTCCCTGTCTTTCCGCTTGCCTCCCTAGGTAGACTTCTATACTCCCAGTATTTCCCCCTTCCACTTTATGTCCAATGTGTTCCATTCCTAGTCCCTCCCTCTAATGGCCCCTTTCAAGATTTTGGCCTTTACCAGCACACAGTACTATTAATCACACTACTGTAAAAATGTGTAGCTAGGATCCACATATGAGAGAGAATAGGCAATACTTGTTTTTCTGGGCCTTTGTTACTTCATTCAGTATTCCGGTTCCATCCATTTTCCTGCAGTTTGGTTTTGGTTTTGGTTTTTTCCCAGACAAGTGTTTCTCTGTGTAACCCTGGCTGTCCTGGAATTCACTATGTAGACCAGGCTGCTCTCAAACTCAGATCCAGCTTCTTCTGTTTCTTGCTGGAATTAAAGACATGTGCCTGGCTTATATGTCATTTTCTTAACCATCTTATAAAATAGACTTTTTCATTACCATCAAAAAGAAGTTAAAGCTGGGCAGTGGTGGCGCACGTCTTAATCCCAGCACTCGTGAGGCAGTGCTAGGCCAATCTCTGTGAGTTCGAGGCCAGCCTGGGCTACAGAGTGAGTTCCAGGAAAGGCGCAAAGATACACAGAGAAACCCTGTCTCGGAAAAAAAAAAAAAAAAACAGAAGGGGGAGGAAGAGGAGAAAGAGAAAAGGAGAAGGAGAGAAGGAGGAAACTTTGCCCAAGATTGTGCAGTTTAGAAATGGCAGAGCTAGATCCAAAAGAAGGTACCTTGGCTCTAGAGTTCTTCATCTTCACTGGTCTACACTTCCCCTGCAGTATAGTTGTCTGTTTATTGATGTGTTCTGTTAGACTTTAGGCACATTTGGAACAAAAATTATGCTACTCTTTGTTCATTTTATGTCACCAATGTGCTCAGCACATAAATATCCAGGAAAATATTTTGTTGAATGAAAAGTATCTTCCTTGGTTTTGACAGTCCTATGGCTTGAACCCAGAGCTTCACACACAAGGTAGGCATGTACCTTACCATTAGGAGATGTCTATCTGTCTGTCTGTTTCCAGCCAAAAAGTTATCTTCAGTTTCAGAGCAGAGAGGGTGTTGGGGATTGGAGTGGGGTTGGATGTCCAGGGTTGGTTTCAAACTCTGTATCCTAGGATGACCTTGAACTTCTGATCCTATCTCATCTCACAGGTTCAGGCATATGCCATATCTGGTTTATGTGGTGTTAGGTTCAAATTCAGGGCTTTGTGCATGCAAAGTAAGCACTCGCCTACTAAGCTGCATCCCCAGCTTTCTATTAACCTTTAATGGGTATAATTTCTGTGTGCATGTAGAATTCTTTAAAAAGTGTATCTCATAGTGTGTGTGTGTGTGTGTGTGTGTGTGTGTGTGTGTGTGTGTGTGTGTGTTGCTAGGAATCAAGCCAGAGCCTTATATAATGGTAGGCAGACACTACCACTGAGCTACATTTCTATCTCAGTATCCCAAATATTTTAAACCTTGACAGTATTCCACAGGTTAAGCACTTTATCTGTATCAAACAACCACAAGTTGGAAGACTTAAGGCATATACACAAGCTCTTGTATTTCTTGGAGAAGTTGGGATACCATACCTCAATTAACTTTGCAAATAAAGCCTTAAAATTACTTCCAAGATCTTGCTATAATTCTCCATCATGTCACCACATAGAGACCTAGAAAAGTCTACCTCCCCCGTGTGTCCTCACTTTACCAAAGGCTTTGCTGCTTTGTTTTCTCCCTTCTGAATCCCTTACATTGGTCTGTAGGTTTCTGAATCTTGGCCCTACTGACATACTTTTAATCAATTTTTATCGATTTATTTAATTATTGGGGGGGAGACTTAGGTGCATATATGCCGTCGTGTGCCCGTGGAGATTAGAAGGCAGCTTTCAGGACCAGTCTTTTTCCTTCTACCATGTGAGTCTCAGGGGTAGAACTGGGGTTTTCAGGCTTGGCAGCAAACATCTTTACCCACTGAGCCTCTTGCCAGCCTCTTCTTAACATTTTTGGCCAGACAATTCTTTGTTGTGGGGACTGTGCTTTACTTCAAAATATGCAGTGTCTCTCCAGTGGATGGCATAGTACTCTCTCCTCCAGATATTACTAAATGTCCAGAGGGACCATCTTTAATAGCTGTTCCTCCCTCTCACACATATTTTTATATATTTTTTATAATTTATTTAATTTTATTTTATTTGCATTTATGTAAAGGTGTCAGATCTCATGGAACAGGAGTTACAGACAGTTGTGAGCTGTCTTGTAGGTGCTGGGAATTGAACCCGGGTTCTCTGGAAAAGCAGCCAGTGCTCCTAACCCCTGAGCCATCTCTCCAGCCCACACACATCTTTTTAAATACCACATCCCCTCTGTGATTGCATTGCTTCCCTTCACCTTCATGCTCTTGTACTTACAGTGTAGAATCAGAATAAATGCCTTCCAGGTTTTCACTTCAGTGCAGTTTTCCTCCCTTAAATTCCATGGCACTACATTCTTCTGGTTTTCTTCTGTATCTTCATTTTTGTTTCGCTTATCAGCTTTACCTAAAAGAACAATGGCATTATCACTTTCTTTTTCTCTAGGTCTTCCTGCCTCACCTCTTTACCAGGACTTATATATTATTGCTCATATTCCTATTTTTTAAAGATTTATTTCTAATGATATCTGTGTGTAGGTATGTGCACATGCAGAGACATCAGATCTCCTGGAGCTGGTACAAGTGGTTGTGAGCCACCTGACATGGGTCCTGGAACCAAACTCCAGTTCTTGGCAAGAACAGTATACATTTTTAACCATTGAGCCATCCCTCCAGCCCCAACATATTTGTATTTTTAAATTACATTTTATTTTAGTAACAATATGAGATCTGCCATCTTAAGCTTTTTAAGTACACAATGCATTGACCTAGGTACATTGTCGTACTGCAGATTTCTAGAGCTTAATTTTCTTGCTTATCTATAACTTTATTCCTGATGGCTAATCTCATTCCTTTCAGTCCCACCACTGATAGCTACTGTTCAGTGTGATTCTGTGAATTTAGCTAGTAAAGCCTAGACAGATACCTCATGTAAGTGAGTTTATGTAATATTTCTCTTTATATGACTATATTACTTCACTTAGCATACTGTCTCCAAGATTCATCCATATTGCCAAATGGTTTCTTCTTCAAGGCCAAATAGTATTCCAGTTTACATATGCACTACATTTTCTTTGACATTTATCTGTTGATGGACATTCATGTTGTCTATACATATTGGTTCTTAAGATACCTGTCCCACTACCTCCAATAACACATTTCCTCTTATTGCAAAATTTTGCAAACCAGGAAATCAATTTACTGTAATTACTACACTGTAACTCAGCTACCCACTGTTCTCTTTATATCTCTTAAACTCACTTCCACCCCACAGCCTGCACAAGAGCACTTGAGACTTGTTGACACTTATTTGGGCCAAATCAAAAGCTAGACATGTATTGAAGTGTTTTCATTTACATCATACTACACAGATACTGGTGGCAAGGTAGGAAAAGGTTCTGAGAGCAGAGGTGGGAAAGTTAGTAGAAAAGAGATACATCATAGAGCTCAGCATATGTATCTTACTCAAAATTATTCTTTTCAGTCTCTTGTAGCTTTCCAGCTTGCTACATGAAATTCTAGCAGGAAATAAAGTGTAAGGTTTATGCTGCAGTCACCCCTTTGTCATACCATTCCATGTTCTAGCATCCTTGGGAAGGGCCTCATCCATGACATCCATAAGAATTTCAGGGATATCTGAGCTCATACTCTTGGTTCTCTCTTCTCCAGAAGACTAGTGCTTCTTAGTTATCTTCTTTCAAGCCAGGGATATCTGCTGCTCAGGAGATCTGAATTTTGACTCTGCTGTCTCTACAAAGATAGAAATGTTCACTCCTCTCTGCCTGTAGGGAATACTACTTCTGGTCTCCCATAAGATTCTTCTGTTTCGGTCCAAGGCCCAGGGAAGACCTTCTAGGAGGGTAAGGAACTCTCTCTAAGGTTGAGAGGTTATGAAGGTCCTTTATCAACATTTTTTAGAACAAGCCTGCTGAATTCTTGGGCAGTTTTTTATAGGAAAACTAGAAAGAATCAGGGGTCAAAGTGGGGTTAAGCATTGTGGTAGTCTGGTCAAAACTTTAGAAAATTATTCCAGAGTAGCCTGGGGAAAAATCTTGAAAAGTACTAAATCATTTACTCCAGTAATTGGTGGTACATAAGCCTGACACTTGTTCATAAGCTGACCTCCATGCTGAAAAGCCTGTATCTACATTTCTTGTTTAGAGTCTAACAAGGGACAGCCAGAGAAAGTCTAATCACCTTCCTCAAATTTCATGCCATAATCTTTCTCTCTATATTCACTGTACCCTGTGTGTCATGTCATTTTTGTATGCGAAATTGGTTCCCTCCCCAACATTACCTGGCTACGTGCCTTGCACATGTACTGGCTGCATGGCTAGTATTTGCAGAGTTATCAAAGGGAGACAAAAGGAAGGGAGGAGGAAGGAAAAGTAAAGGGAATTCAAACTGAAAATGGAATCCTTCATATGAGTTCCTGTCTTCCCAGTTGTTCTGTGGGTCTTTTCCGATTGCAGTCTTCATTCCTAAGCACCTCATTATTAATAAGCATTCATTACCAGCCAGGCATTCTTGAAGGTCCTTGGCATATATAGTTAATGAAGTAAGACACAGTTCTAATCCTCTGGGGACTTAGTCTGCTGAGGGCTTAGACAGTGTATCCCTTACAGAGGGAGAGTAGTGCAGCTGAAGTCCGTGTACTTCCTGGCCTCAGAGAAGAGGAGAGTTCTCTCAGTTTGAAGTGAACCCCGTTTAAATGCCATTTCTTCCTGTAGCCTGTTCTGGCCCCACCCAGCCTGATTAATGTTTTCCTTATTTCCTAAGGCCCAGAACATAGCTTTCCAATCATTCTTCTCTGCCCTTTCTTTACAAAATAGATCAGTTTCAGGGTTTCAGCTGAAATATAACTTTTTGGTTTTTTGAGACAGGGTTTCTTAGTGTAGTCTTGGTACCTTTCCTGGCACTCTCTCTGTAGCCCAGGCTGGCCTCGAACTCACAGAGATCTGCCTGCCTCTGTCTCCCGAGTGCTGGGATTAAAGGTGTGTGCCATCACTGCCCGCGAAGCATAACAATTTTTTAAAAAACCTGTTTTGAGACAGGGTCTCTCTCTGTAGCCCATACTGGCTTTGAACTCACATAGCATGCCACTTGTCTCAGCTTCTCAAATGGAGGTGTGCACCACCATGCCTGGCTAAAAATAGCTTTATGCCTGAACATCAATTAGATACTTATCTCAAAACAATATACTCTCAATTGGAGAAGCTGAAGGAGTTAGAAGATGATATTTCATGGTACCCCATGCTGTTCTTGCCTTGGGACCCTATGATGGTTTGAATAGGCATGGCCCCCATTGACTCATGTGTTTGAATGCTTGACCCATGTGCTTGAATGCTTGACCTATAGGGAGTGCCATTATTAGGAGGTGTGGCCTAATTGGAGTGGGTGTGGCTTTGTTGGAGGAGGTGTGTCACTGGGGATGGGCTTTTGAGTTCTCTGCTTAAGCCATGCCTAGTGTGGCAGTCTCTTCTTGCTGCCTGAAGATCCAGATGTAGAACTCTCAGCTTCTTCTCCAGCAGCAAGTTTGCCTAATCACTGCCATGCTTCCTGACATGATGATAATGGACTAAACCTCTGAACTGTAAGCCAGTCCCAGTTAAATGTTTTCCTTCATAAGAGTTGCTGTGACCACTGTGGTAATCATTATGGCAGTTTCTCAGAAAATTGGGAATCAATCTACCTCAAGACCCAGCCATACCACTCTTAGGCATATACCCAAGGAATGCGCAATCATACCACAAAGATACATGCTCAACTATGTTGACAGCCGCACTATTCGTAATAGCTAGAACCTAGAAACAACCTAGATGCCCATCAACTGAAGAATGGATTAAGAAAATGTGGTACATATACACAGTGGAGTACTACTCAGCAGAGAAAAACAATGACAGCATGAAATTTGCAGGCAAATGGATGGAACTAGAAAATATCATCCTGAGTGAGGTAACCCAGACCCAGAAGGACAAACATGGTATGTACTCACTCATAAGTGGATACTAGAGGATACTAGATATAAAGCAAAGAACAATCAGACTGGACCCACAGAACCAGGGAGGCTACATGGGGGTGGGGGGCTAGGATGACTGTGGCTTATAATAAGTTTTGGTATTACTCAATCACTGGGCAAGCCTCAGTGAAACATTTCACTATCAGGATAAGGATTTGTACTGTATCGGGCTGATAACAGAAAGAGAGAGAGAGAAAATTTTAATTAAAAAATTAAAAAATAAAAAAGATTCTATAATCAGAAAAGAGTTGCTGTGGTCCTGGTGTCTCATCACAGTAATAGAAACCATAAGACATTTAAGGAGTCTAGCTGATCCCAGCATGGCAAACATGGCTCTGGTAGGCCTTGCCCTTCTCTTCCCTCTGCCTTGCTAAAAACTGATTACATTTCTGAAGCTACCCATCAAGGTCTATTCCTTTATTTGGACACTTCTTGCTGAGCCAGACTAACAAGGTCCTGCCATCAAAGTATTGAAATCCAACAATCAAAAGCCCCCTTGTGGCTACCCTAATTAACATGCCCACTTAAAATTAAACACCTCATCCTAACATGTATTTCCCCTTTTACCTTTATAAACTGTAGTGGATAGCCATCCCAGCATTGGCCTGGAAGTTCCAACCCCCCATTGAGGCTTCAGTAATGATCACACCCACAAGGCGGGGCAGAGGAGGAAGCATCTGTGTGTTTACTTGAGACCAAGGGCTGGACAGGACTGGAGAAACTTCTGGCTACACACAGAAGCTTATTCTTAATTATAAATGTCTGGCCTTAGCTTGGTTTATTTCTTGCTAGCTTTCCTTAGCTTTAAATACCTTTTGCCTCTGGGCTTTTCCCGTTCTCTTACTTCTGTAAATCTTACTCTTACTCCGTGGCTTGCTGTATAGCTGGGTGGCTGGCCCCTGGAGTCCTCCTCCTTCTCTGGCTACTTCTCTTTTGATCTCTTCTCCCAGATTTCTCCTATATATTCTCCCTGCCTGCTAGCCCTGCCTACCCTTTCTCCTGCCTTGCCATTGGCCATTCAGCTCTTTATTAGACCATCAGGTGTTTTAGACAGGCATAGTAACGCAGCTTCACAGAGTTAAACAAATGCAACATAAACAAAAGTAACATACCTTAAAATAATATTGTACTACACTCTACCTTTTGTCCCTCTGGAGCAAATAAATCTCCTTTATGCTAAGAACTTGGTCTTGGAGTGACCTGAGGTGATACTGGTTCCTTCAAGACAGACCCTCAAAGCCAAACTCAGGTGTAGTGATTCACCAAGTCTCACAGGCCTCTGCATGGTACAACTCTTACATGGCCAAGAAATATAGAACAAGGATACAAAGGGAAAGGGATCATGGAATACAGTCCCAAGGAAAACAAAGGAAGGCTTCTTGAGTCTTCTAGAGGAGACATGCAGGACACATTTCATCCTACCAGTGTGAAAGTGTGGCAGTACATGTGAAGTGTTATCTCCTATGTAAGTTGATTGGTGATACAGTGCACAGAGTATTTATTGACATCTGGTCACATAGGACTCTTGACTTTACTTCTGCCTAAATTCTAGGCTCAGATGAGGAAAGCAGGAATCCAGTATGTATCATATTGTTTACCCAAACTGTTGAGGCTCTGTGAACTACCCTGTCAGACAGTTAAGGGATGGAAACAACACCCCCGACCCCTGTACCTAGATACTGCCAGGGTTAACCTGTAAGCAAGCTTTTCTGAGAACAGTGATCCAAAGCCTGCTACCTGTGTTCACTGCTTTCTGCATAGTGCTTTTTATTTCTTAATCAATATCATATTCTGTTATTTTCTTTCAAAATACATCAACGTCAGCTCAGTGCTAATGACTTCCATGGTATGATTGAAAATATGTTCCATGGAACATTGTACATAGCTTTTTACTGGGCTTTGCTAGAAAAGTTTGTACCACTAAGTGTGGAAAGGCTTGTTGCAGCTCTTTGAGGACCCTTTGCAGGATGTGCGCCGCCATCTGGTTTCACTGCCTTAAGCATATCCTACCTGTCTCGTGTCTGTTCTCCACCCCATTTGCTTAATTTGCACAACTGTTTGCCCTAATTCCCCAAATTACCACTTCTGTCAATAATATATCACTATCCATCCTTCTCTGTTGCAGCCTATATTTTTCATGGCATTGATCCCATTGTTTAACTTTATGTAATTATTTGTTTAGATTTCTGTTTTCTCTAATTCAACTGTAAAGATCATTAAGACCAACACTTGTTTAACCGTGTAGTTAGTACTCAGATACTATGTAATGTGTAGGTCTCCAAAACTGACCCCCTTTTTGTGGTGGAATGCACATAATAAATAATACAAATACTAAAATAATTTATGCATATGTGACATGTACAGTATAAACAGGAAATGGGATTTACAACAAGAAATTTGCACTTTTTTTTAGGAATTTGCTTTTAATTATGTGTATGTGTGTGTATCTGCATGTGGGCATGTGCATATGAGTGTGTGTGTGGAGGCCAGAGGTAGATCCCCTAGAGCTAGGGAGAGTTACAGGTAGTTATGAGCTGGCTGGTATGAGTGCTAGGAATCAAGCAGGTCCTCTGCTCCTAACCTCTGAGCCATCTTTGTATCCCTTATTCTTTACTCTTAATTGAAGCTGGTTTCTTTCCCTTTTTTTTTTCTTTTTTAAACAAAATAGTCTGTTGGTATGCTAATGGGAATTTTTGGTGTAGTGGGGTAGAGAGAGACATACACACGATTTTGAAGTAAATGATTGGTCTAAGTTTTGTGAACCAACTTTGTATAGAGAAGGAGAAGGAGGGGGAAATGCCTAGTTCTGTCTCCTGTTGTCCATGGTTGTAGCTAGAGTTTTTCTCTCCGGGTCCCGCCAAGCCCTGGCAGTCTCGTAGCCCACTTATAAAATAAACATACAGTCACTTACATTATTTAAACTGCTTGGCCATTAGCTCAGGCCTACCATTTTTATCTAGCTCTTACTCTTATACTCATCCCATTTCTGTTCATCTATATGTCTCCACATGTTCCGTGGCTTTACCGGCTGCCTTTACATGATGCTCCCTGGAAGGCAGGCTGGCGTCTCCTCCTCTCCGCCTTCCTGTTCTCTCAATTCTCCTCTCTGCTAGTCCCGCCTATACTTCCTGCCTGGCTACTGGCCAATCAGTGTTTTATTTATCAATCATCCACAGCACGTGGTGTTTCTTTAGAAAGATACTTGCGTAAAGAGTTGGGGTTTCTGCCCTACCCTGTGTTTCAAACATACCTCCTGAAAATCCACTGTGTGTTAAGTACTTAACCCTTTTGGTAGGCTGCCCGTAATCCCAGCACAGCAAAGTACCGCAAAAAGCATGTGTATCAGAACGTTAAAGAGTATTGACAGAATTGACTATACAGAAGTGTGTAAACACTGACAAAAAAACATAGTAGTTTTAAAAGATTCATTTGTATATTCTCTGATATATTTTATGTGTATGAGTGTTTTACCTGCATGTATGAATGTGCATCATGTGTATGCATTGCCTACAGAAAAGAGAAGAGGGCATCAGATCCCTTCAAACTATAGTTATGGTTATGAGCCACCATGTGGGTACTGGACCAGGTCCTCTGGAACAGCAGCAAGTGCTTTTACTAGCCCCTCTCTCTTAGTATTTTAACATCAATATAGAATGATTACAAATTAATAACAAGAACAACTGAATTTTTTATAAAAAGTGGGCAAGGAGGGTCAGCAGGATGGTTCAATGGGATCCCTATCTGTGAGATAACTTACTTAAAACTGTTTAATTTATGCCAGGCATGGAGTCACATGACTTAATATCAGTGTAGAGATCAGAAGATCACAAATCTGAGGGCAGCCTGAACTCTATGTTGGGAAGATCGTGTCTCCCAAAATAATAATTATGTTCAAATCCTAAGAAAGGAAGAATTGAGTTATTGCAAGTTGTCTTTGGGGAGAGAGGCAGGTATAAGGAATTGCTTTTTTATGTAGTGTTCTGTATATTTGCAAACAGTTTTAAACAACAAATTATTCTCATAATTGAGTAGGGGACAATTCTAATTCTGAGATGAAGGGAGAAGAGAACATTGAGCAGATATATACTCTTTGACTTTATGATCCATTTAAATAGCGTTTAAGATTATCTTGACTCAGCAGAGTGCACTGGCACTTTCAAGCTCTAATAGTACACAGAAACACTTGGCTAAACCTAAGGATAGTCTGCAATAGTCACATTTTAATGCACATCTGAATGCATAATAGTTTTCAAGGTTAAGATTTAATTTTAATTTTTATAAATCAAATAACTATATTTAAAAATTATTCCTAGTAATGTAAAATATCTTCTTTAAAGATTCATTGCTTTGAAGTCCTCCCCCTTTTGAGCTAGGGTTTCATTGTACCCCTGGCTGGCCTGAAACTCCTGATTTTCTGCCTCTACCCCCCAAATGCTAAGATTACAACCTAGTATGCCCTGCTGGATTGAATTTCTCCAACCCTATTAAGAATAATCTGGGGCTTGGGAAATGACTTCATGGGTGAAGTGCTTGCTGTATTAGTGTTAAGACCTGAGTTTAGGTCCCCAAAACCTAATAAAAGCCAGGTATGATGGCAGGCATCTTGAGGAGAACAAGCAGGTGGTTCCTGGAGGCTTTCTAGCCAACCAGTCTAGCCAAAATGCCAAGCTCAAAAGTTCAGTGAGAGACCTTGACTCAAAAAATAAGATGTAGAGAGAGCTGAAGAGATGACGAAGTAGTTAAGGGCATCTGCTCATTCAGAGGATCAGGTTCAGTTCTCAGCACCCATCCACATGGCAGCTAACAACTACATATAAATCCAGTTCCAGAAGATCTGGAACCCTCTTCTGGTCTCCATGGTTGGTTTTTGAGACAGGGTTTCTCTGAGATTCATTCCCATGACCGATGTTCACCCCTGAGCTTTCTTTTGTCACTAGGTCACCTGGGCTGTCCTCAAACTCTTGCCTAAGTGACTCTTGGAAGATTTTTTTTTTTTAAAAGTAATCTTAGCCCAGTGTGGTGACTTATATCTTTAATCCCAGTACTAGGGAGGCAAAGGCAGGTCAATCTCTGTGAGTTGGGAGGCCAACCTGGCCTACATAGCAGGCTCCAGCCAGCCAAGACTACATAGTGAGATCCTGTCTCTAAAAACAATAATAATAATTTTAAGAGCTAAGAGATAAATTGCAGACCATGTATATTTTACCAAATAATTAATTTGAGAAATATTTCATAACTAGAAAAATCAAGAACACTAAGAATATATAATTTCATTTAAGGAGCAGAAGTCAGCCAGAAATTCAAATACCACCCACTCCCCCAAATTAAAATAAGTTTCTTTCATAGAGCCAAAATTCTAAGAACCAGATTCACCTCATATCTCTGCATTCATTTCCTTATCCTCTGGTTCAAAAAATATCTTACAATTACACTTACAAGAATGTTGAACAGATAAGTGAGATGTTATGTGCATTTATGTTCTTTTAAAAAATGCTTTTTGGGAGTGGGGAGATAGTGTCTCTCTGTGTAGCCCTGGTTATCCTAGAATTCACTCTGTTGACCAGGTTGGTCTCCAACTCACAAAAATCCTCCTGCTTCTGCCTCCTGAGTGCTGGAATTAAGGGCATATGCCACCACTACCCAGAAAAAAAAAATTAATAGAGTAAGAAAAATATCACCAGGGAACTGACAGCTGTTTTGAGTTAGAATAGGCTATGTTCTAAAAAGCCCATAGGAGCTTCATAAGGTTATCTTAAATCTGGGTGTGGTAGTATATTCACATGTTATTTTAGCATGTTGAAGGCACAGGGAATCCTTGAGCTCAAGGGCTTTGAGACTAGCTGAGAAACATAGTGAGAACTGTCTCAAAGCAGGGAGGAGGTAGATACCTTTAACGTGCACAAATAAAAAAGTGTTCGGGCTACTCTTTTGTTCAGTGGAAAGTAGACAAGGGAAGAAAGGCCTACATTCCCTCCCCTCCTTCCAAACTCTGTCTCTTTTTCTTTGAGGCAGGGTCTCATGTAGACTAGACTGACCTCAAAGCCATTTTGTAGTCAAGGATGGCCTTGAACACCAAGTCCTCTTGTGCTGTTGCTTGTTTTACCTCCTTTTTTTTTTTTTTTTTTTTTTTTGGTTTTTTGAGACAGGGTTTCTCTATGTAGCTTTGCGCCTTTCCTGGAACTCACTTGGTAGCCCAGGCTGGCCTTGAATTTACAGAGATCCGCCTGCCTCTGCCTCCGGAGTGCTGGGATTAAAGGCTTACGCCACCAACGCCCGGCTGTTTTTGCTCTTTTGACTCTTTACTCTTGGGGCTGTTTTGAGAAGCCCACCACCCAGCTACCAAATAAATCACAGGCTTATTCTTAATTATAAATGTCTGGCCTTAGCTTTGCTTGTTTCTAGACAGCTTTTCTTAACTTTAAATTATCCAGTCTATCTTTTGCCTCTGGACTTTTATCTTTCTCTATTCCTGTGTACCTTTCTTTGTTTCTTACTCTGTGACTTGCTGTGTTGCTAGGTGGCTGGCCCCTGGAGTCTTCCTCTTTCTCTGGCTCACTCTTTTTTTCTCCCAGATTTCTCTTTCTATTTATTCTCTCTGCCTGCCACTCTGCCTATTCTTTCTCCTGCCTCACTATTGGTCATTCAGCTCTTTATTAGACCATCAGGTGTTTTAGACAGGCAAAGTAGCACAGCTTCACGGAGCTAAACAAAAGTAACACACATTAAAATAATATTCTACAACATTCTTGCCTCTACCACCTAATTGCTGAAATTTCAGGCATGTGCCACCACAGTTAGTTTATGCAGTGTGGGAGCTGAACCCAGGCCTTCAGGCATGCCAGACAAGCACTCTACCTACCAACTAACTGAGCTACATCTCCAACTCTTTTCCTCCTTTTCTTGATTATTTTTATATATATGACTTTGAGCAATTTAATAAGTGCACACTGTTTTATAATTTGTAATCCCAGGGTGTTAACATCATTTTGAGATTGGATGGCAGATATTGATACAACCTGGAGTGAGTGAGTTTGTTTTTTGTTTGTTTGAGACAGGGTTTTTCTATGTAGCCCTGGTTGTCCTGGAACTCACTGTAGACCAGGCTGGCCTCTACCTCTGAAGTACTGGGAATACATACCTGGCAATACTGCTTTCTTTAAAAAGAAAAATAAATAAATAAAGGAAAAGTGAACTTAGTATATATCTGGCTTCAAAAGAATCATGACATATTTTTAACATTACTGTTCAGAGCTTTAAACTGGTTATAATCATTAAATGCTTATTTTGTTAGTAGAACTAAGAATGAAACACATTTTAATATGTACTCACTCAATAGTTTAATTCTGTAAGTTTAATTATCAAAACTGGAGAGAAAGCTGGGTATGGGGGCATACACCTATAATCCCAGCATTCAGGAGGCAGAGACAGGCAGACAATGGCAAGTTAGATGCCAGCCAGAGCTACTCAATGAGAAAAATAAACAAGGATGAGAGATGGCTCAGCCAGACAAGCATGAGGACCTAAGTTCAGATCCTTAGCACCCACATAAAAAGTAGGTACCTGCAATTACATCTCTGGGGAGGTAGAAACAGGAAAATCATTGGGGCTCACTCACCAGCCAACTAACCTCACTAAGCAGGTAAATGAAATGAATGATAAGCGGGACTGGTTACCAAGTGGAAAGGTCACAGTCACAACAGAACCCAGTATTAGTTTTAGAGCTTTATGGGGTGGTGGGGGGGACCAGGCCTGGGGAGGAAAGCATGTGGAGAGAGACAGAGATGGGGGGAGAGGGAGAGAGAGATAGAGAAGAACACAACACAGAGAGAGGGTGGGGTCTGAATCATGGCTCTTTAAGGCACAGATGGTCTTACAGAGCTCTGTCATGAATGCGCTGATTGTGTGACCACACTGCGTACATGATCACCAGCGCACACTGGTGACGTAAGACCCTTTGCTTAACTGCGCGGTAATGTAGCTGGAGTGAGGGCAGAATTCTAACAGTAAACTCCAGGTTCAGTGAGATGCCCTGCATAAAAAATAAAGTGAGAGCCAGACATAATGGCCCACGACTTTAATCCCAAAACTTGGGAAACAGAGGCAGGTGAATCTCTGTGAGTTCAGGGCTAGCCTGGTCTACATAGAGAATTCCAGGACAGTCAGGGCTACTTAGAAGAGACCCTGTCTTAAAAAAAAGAGAGAGAGAGAGAGAGAGAAGGAAGGAAGGAAGAAAGCAAGCAAAAAAAAGACACCCATTGTCAACTTCTCTACATGCATCCACATATATGCATGCTTCCTATTCCTATGTACATGTATACACATACTAAAAAGTGGAGAACTTATAAAATATTAGAATAAGTGCACTAATTGGCAATATCTAGCAATTGTTAACAAAAATATACTTAGGTACTGGAGCATGAGACATAAAAGGCAAGAGTTACTAACTTTGATATTGTAAGGATAGTACTCAAAAAAGGATTTGGAATTAAATGTAAAAGTGTAAGTAAGATTATGTATGATAAAGAAAAAACTAGGATAGAGTAGATAAAGATAGTAGTTAGTCATTTTGGAAATGCTTTATTTAATTGTAGCTTTAATACTGAGACAATCCATTAGCTAAACTGGGTTTGCTGATGCAACCTTGTAATCACAACATGCAGAAGGCTGAGGCAGGAGGATTGAGAGCTCCAGCCCTAGCCCTAGCTTGTGAACCCAGAAACTAAAGAAACTGCCAGAATTATAAGGTCTCAGGAGACAGTATGAGTAACATGAGATAGTTACAAGGAATTAGAATATGTCAGATATGTGGACTCAGGAACTCTTAAAAGTATATTTTAAATGTTTTAAAGTATGTTTCACTGGCCACCTTTAGAAGACAATGAAAAACTAGTTTGTCACTGATTATTTTCAAACTTAGTAAGAACAGGCAAAAAATATTCTGCCCCTTCTATGCAAATTGCAGAACTGACCAATTGACAAGTTCTACAGAATTCTTTCAGCTAATGATTAAAGGTCACCATTTTGCAAACCCTAACAAAGTAATGACTTTAGTTAATAGTGACTGTTAAAGATTGAGAATTAAGATTGGGAGTAGAAATTTTCTACCAACAGTGTGAAGTACATTCCATGGTTGTTATACTTTGCTTTCTGTTGCTGTGATAAACACCCTAAATAAAAGCAACTTGGGGAAAAAAGGAGTGATTTCGTCCTACAGCCTACATCCTATCATTAAGAGAAGCCACGGCAGGAAGGAACTCAAGGTGGAAGAAACTAAAGCAGAGAGCACCCAAGGAGCATTGATTACTGCCTTGATTCCCTGCCTGCTCCGGCTTTCCCATATCAATCTTCAATTTAAAAAAAAATGCTCACAAGCCAATCTGATGAAGGCAATTCCTCAGTTGAGATTCCCTATTCCCAAGTATGTCGAGGTTTATATCAAGTTGACAAAAACTAACTGTGACAACTACCTATGAGGCAATCTTGGCTAAATAAATACATACAGTAATAATATTGAGGGCTGAGGAGGTAACTGAGTGAGTAAAGAACTTGCCCACACAAGCTTAATGACTTGAGTTCAGATCCTGGTAGCACAGCATTTCTAATCCCAGTATGCCCCTCCTGGGAGGTGGGAGATGGAGACAAAAGAATACATGATGGAAGCTTGCAGAGCAGCTAGCCTGGCTTACACAACAAAATAAAAGAAGACTTTGTTTAAATAAGGTGGTAGGGGAGGACCAACACTAAGGCTGTCTGTCTTATATACATGTGTGTTTTGGCATGCCTATGCCCACACTTACTCTCACACACATAAACACAAACACAAGGATAATGCTGAATCTGACCACATCTCTAGATATGTCAGCTCATTGTAAAAGAAGCCAGAGGACCTTTCTACTAAATCTCACTGAAGTGATTTATTTGGCAAAATCCAAACACTGTCAGTTAACTTTATTTCTTTTCTTTTCTTTTTTTTTTTTTTTTTTTTTGGTTTTTCGAGACAGGGTTTCTCTGTGTAGCTTTGCACCTTTCCTGGATCTCGCTCCGTAGACCAGGCTGGCCTCGAACTCACAGAAATCCGCCTGCCTCTGCCTCCAGTGTGCACCACCACCGCCCAGCTAACTTTATTTCTTAATAAACATCAGAAAATTACATGAAGGAAATTGAGACACAGAAGAAGAGACACTTGAAGATTTGAGGTTCATGGTCATCATTCCACTCACAGTGTGTGGACCATATTTAGACCCTGATTCAAACTTAAGAATAGTAAGGGGGAAAATGTATTGTCTGTGAAGTTCTTAATAAGAAATTACTGTTAGTTGATGATACTGTAGTTGCTTTATATCTTTCCTTTTAGAGATTATATATACAGAATTTACAAATGAAACAATATTCTATCTGAGAGCGTATCAAAATATTTCAGGATTGGAGGGGGACGGTTCTGTTAGAGTTGATATGAAATTGCTACCATTCAATTAATTTTGAAATTTACTGATGGACCTAGTGTTTCCACTTTTGTGTATATTTGTACAAATTCTTTCTATAGAAATGCAAAAATATCCCCTGCAAAGAGGGACTGAGAATTGTCTTCTGTATCTGAATGTTAAGAGATGTGATATTTATGATATGTTAATCCACAGTCAGGAAACGTCACTATTCATGGACGATTCAGAGTATTATATCAGTCCATTTGGGATTGCAGAGATAGCTCAGTGGGTAAACTGCTTGCCTTGCAAGCTTGGGAACCTGAAATTTGGATCCCTAGAACCCACATAAAAAGCTGTATGCGATGGTTTGCCTTTTTAATCCCATGGATGGTGAAATAGAAGGCAGAGACAGGTAGAAGGCAGAGACAGGTAGATACCTAGAACCCACTGGCCATCCATCCTAGCCTTCTTGGTGAAGTTCTGGGCTTATGAAAAACCTTATCTCAAATAAAAGGTGGAAGGCACTAAGGTATGATACCTGAGATTGACCTCTAGTCTCCATACACACGTATGCACACATGTATACACACCACTCACACAAACACACCATGATTGGTCCATTTAACTTCAGGTGAGTGATAAAATACAAACTTTAGCAGCATAAAAATAGAAGACTAAAAATAACAATGTAGTGGATGTGGAAAGCATAAGACACAGCATTACCCTTCAGAAAGACTGTTTGGAATGAAGGCTTTTGAGATGCCTTCCTGTTAGGAGGGGATGCACACAAGATTAGAATTTCTATCCCTGGCATCTAGTCTTGGCTTTCCCATTTTACTCCCTTTAACTTTGAGTAAGATAGTTGTAATAGTCATGTTGTAATAGTCATTTTAATTGTCAGCTTGACACAATCTCAAATGACCTTAGAAGAGAGTCTCAGTGAGAGACTGTCTAGATCAATTTAGCCTGTGGGCATGTCTGCGAGGTATTATCTTGATTGTAGTAACTGATGAGGAAATACCTAACCTAAAAGTGGGCAATGTATCATTTCCTGGGTTTGAGTTGTATAAGAACAAAGGAAGCAAGCTGAGCAATAAGTGTGCATGCATTCATTTTCTTTCTGTCTTGACTGGATATAAGCAACTGCTTCAAGTTCCTGTCTTAATTTCCCAACAGTGATGAAACTGTATCCGGAATAGTAAGCCAGATAGATCCTTTCTCCCTTAAAGATGCTCTTGTCAAGATATATCACAGCAACAAAATCAACATTAGATTAACAGTTTAACCTCCACCTTAACATGTTCATTCAGAGAATGAAAAGTGGTGCCTGTGTTAGGATTCTGTACATGCACAGCTCGGGGTCCTGTGTCTTACATCTTACATCATCAGTGGGTGCTGGTGATTCCATACCCACTGCATGGTCACGCCATCCCTGCCTTAAAAAGCCAGACACGGACCCCCCCCCCACCCCCCCACCCCCCCCACCCCCCCACCCCCCCACCCCCCCCCCCCGCTCGCGCGCTCTCTCGCTCTCTCGCGCTCTCTCTCTCTCTGTGTGTTCTCTCTCTGCTCCCACCATCTTCCTTTCTGTCCAGGCCTGGCTCTCCCTCCTATCCCCTCTTCCTTTCTAATAAAGCTCTTCATAACTCTGGTAGTCGTGGCTGTGGCCCGTGACTTTCTGCCGGTAACCAGTGCCGTTTATCATAACCATCAGCCTGTTCTGTCTACATGGTGAACTTGTTTTGAAAAGTAAATGCATGAAAAAGCTCTTTGAAAATTCTGCATCCCTATTCTGTTGTGTAATAATCCCATTACAGTCATGAAAAGAAATTTTAAGTTGGAGAGATTTAAAAAAAAAAAAAAAAAACACGAATCTTCTCTATTAATGTTTTCATTTTCTGTGTGGCATAAAATACATAATTACTATTCTAACCAGTTTTAAGTATATAGTTTATGACATTAATGTTATGCCCAGATCTCGGGGACCCCAAAAAGACCACCACAGAGACCGAATCCCATATGTAAAAGCAAAGAGCCCTTACTTCAAGCTCCGGGGCTTGGTCCCTCTGTCTGTCTGGTGCAATTGTGAGAGCAGAGAGCCCTGAGCTTAGGTGGGGCAGAGTTTTTAATCATAGCAGAGGTTGGGGTGAGAGGATTTCTAGGGTTCAGGACTCTGGTTGGCTGACAATTGTCTAGGGGTATCTATATAACAAAAATAGGTGTGTGCTAGACTCCAGGGACATCTAGCCACCCTATCTAATGATTGGAATGTTTGGGATGTCCAGTACTTCCTCATCCCAGGGTGGATCCCTGGCTGGTATCAGCTTAAGGCTTTTACTGAATCTGGGTGTTGCCTGCCAGTAAGCCTGCCACAGAAGCTGTGTCTAGACCCCTAAGCCTGTCATGGCTGCTGTGTGGACAAGCTGTTTGGGGGCCCCTCCACAATTAAATAACTGATAGTTGTGCAGACATTACCACCATCCATCTCGAAAGCACCCTCATTTTCTACAAATGAAAGTCTGCTCATGGCCAGGCGGTGGTGGCGCACGCCTTTAATCCCAGCACTTGGGAGGCAGAGTCAGGCAGATCTCTGTGAGTTCGAGGCCAGCCTGGGCTACCAAGTGAGTTCCAGGAAAGGCAAAAAGCTACACAGGGAAACCTTGTCTCAAAAAAAGAAAGTCTGTTCATTAAACCCTAGCTTCACAAACTCTGGCAACCACTATTCTAGTTTCTGTCTTTGAATTTTATTATGCTTCATATAAGTATAATCATTCCCTGTTTGTCCTTTTGTGATGGGTTTCCTTTCACTTACCACAATGCTTTCATTTTATCAATGCTTTAGCATGGGGCAGAATTTCCTTTTTAAAAATTGAGGGTTGGGGATTTAGCTCAGTGGTAGAGCAGTTGCCTAGCAAGTCAAGTGCAAGGCCCTGGGTTCGGTCCTCAGTTCTTGGGGGGGGGGGGGAGATAATAATTGAAAAAGCTTAGTGCAGCCAGATGTAGTGGCACATGGTAGATCTATGTGAGTTCAAGACCAGCCTTGTCTTAGTAAGTTTCATGCTGTCCAAGGCTACATAATGAGACCCTTTCTTTAAAAAAAAAAAAAAAGAAAGAAAGAAAAGAAAAAGAAAAAACATGAATTTCTGAGGATTGAGCCCAAGGCCTCACACAAAATGAGATGAACACTTAGCTCTATCACAAGACTTTTCATTACATAAAAAGTATTCTATGTATGTATCACATTTTGTCTCTCCATTCACTCATTACTGGACACTTGAGTTGCTTTCACCCTTGGCTGTTACGAAGAGTGTTGCTGTGCACATAGGAACATAATTTGGAGTAGATTTTCACAAGTAAGATTGCTGGATCAAATAATAATTCTGTGTTTACTACTTGAGGAAGCTGTGCTTTTAAAACTAATGGTCACTTATGTATTTGAAACATCCAAGTAGTCACATTTGTGCTGTTTGTGCACTGATCCATGAGTCCTTTCTTTTCCTGAAAATGTTTTTCTAAGAGGTTTAAGACTATGAACAAGGAATATGGTTCCAAAGAAACAATTTTGGGTCCCGCATGCCTTTAATCACAGCACTTGGGAGGCAGAGCCAGGTGGATATCTGTGAGTTCGAGGCCAGTCTGGTCTAAAAAGCGAGTTCCAGGAAAGGTGCAAAGCTACACAGAGAAACCCTGTCTCAGAAAAACCAAAAAAAAAAAAAAAAAAGAAACAAACAAACAAACAGTTTTGGAGCTTCAAAGACTAACTTGTGATTACCTGTCAGTACGTCTTTTAAAAACTTAATCAATTGTTTTCGAGACTAAGTGAAGGAATGGCCCTCATGAAATTTATATTATAGTGCATAGAACAATTAGGAAGAAAAAAAGTTTATGTTAATATTTCAAGTGAAGAAAAATATATTGAAAAGAAGGGATAGGTTATGATGAGATATAATGTTATTTTATAGGACTAATAAATTAGCCTTCTCTGAGAAAGGGGCATTTTAGCAAAACTTTAGTAAGAGTATGAACTGGTGGGAAAGTGTTCCAGACAAAGGGAATATGGTAAGACTGATGAGTGCTCTTTTGGGAGACATGTTGGTAATCAAATGTCTGTCTCAGCCAGTCTCCAGTCCCATATGAAGAGGCCAGTAGAAAAAATAAACCACAAGAAAACTGAAGACAGGTAGTGAGGAGCAAGATGCTGCAAGGTATGTTGTTTTGTTCTGGGTGTTATTTCTTGGCATATGGACATATGTAGTACATCCAAAGGTATATTATTTTCTATTCAGAGAAGGCAGTAATGAGACAACTAATCAAGAGAATCTAGGTTTCCAAAAGTGAAAACCTATAAAATCCTTATCTGGGAGGCTGGAGAGGTGGCTCAGAAGTTAAGAGCACTGGCTGATCTTCCAGAGGTCCTGAGTTCAATGCTCAGCAACCACATGGTAGCTCACAACCATCTGTAATGAGATCTGGTATCTCTCTCTACCGGTGTTCAGGCAAACATTTCAGGCAGAACACTGCATACATAATAAATAAATATTTTTTTTAAAAAAAAAAAACCCTTATCTGATAAAATAACTATAATAGCCAAATAAGTGACTAATATTGAACATGAAATTAATACAAGTATGGTTCAGGCACATGCAGATCTCATAACAGCCTGTGTTTCACTGGGTGATGTACTAAAATGAAGTTATGTCAGAAATGGCTTTGAGTTTCAAGAAATGAATACCATTGCATCTTAGACTCTTTGTGTATCTGGTTTTAAACTATTATTTATAAATAAATAGTCAAAAGTAAATGTTATCCTGGGAGAATACTATGTTAAATATGTTTACCTTTAGAAACTGAAACATTAATATTGGGAAACTTTAATTTTTTTGAGATAGGATTTCCCTTCATAGCTCAGACTAGTCTTGACCTCACAGTTTTCTGGTCTTGCTCTCCACCCAAGACCTGTGATTACATGTATCTGCCACAATGTTTAGCTTCCCACTCACTGTATCTGCTATAACAAGTAGTTAGCATAAGAGCAGTAAGGAAGAGGAAAAACTTAAAGATAGTTCCAATAATGCTGATGAGGTTAAGAATTTTCTCTGGTGGAACTGGAGAGATGGCCCAGTGGATAAGAGCACTTACTACTCTTGCAGAGGACTTAGGTTCAGTTCCAGTACCCATGTAATAGCTCATAACCATCCTTAACTCAACTTCCAGGAGGTTCACTACCCTTTTCTGACCTCTTTGGGCACCAGACATGCATGTGGTTCACATGCATATACATAGGCAAGACATACATACACATAAAAATAAGTAAACTTTAAAAAAAAAAAAAAAAAAAGAATTTCTGATGTTTCCACCTCTTACTTTTCCTAACAGGCCTTATTAGTGTCTCTGCCAGAGACTCTTTAATACCTAAAGTTTCACAAAAGTGGTCACCATCCACCCCATAAATACTAGAACCACTATACACAAGATTTACTTTAACTGTTGACTTGAGAGGGAAAAGAAACTTAAGAACGACTCTTCATTTGTCATGCAGAACTTTCTGTAGATAACTGGTGCTCTGGTGGACAGGTGGAAGCTCGGGATCCTGGGATGGCCATTATTAAGCAAGCTGTTGTATAGAGATTGCAGTTCCTTTTCACTGAAAACTTAAGTAATAACCTCCCACCCCATGTTTATTTGGATTCTCTTAGCTTCAATATGTGAGTAAATTTGAGTTTTAGTACAAAATTATATCCAACTCTTAATCATTATCACATTCCCATTTCAAAGAATTTAAAATGCCATTCACATGACTATTCCCTTTATGATCCATCCATCAGCTTGGAACTTGAACTGTCCTAATGGTGACTGCCCAGGCACCTTTGAATATCTGTCTTTGTGTTTCTGTTTTCTTCCCCATTTCATGCCATAATCTCAAACTTACTATCATCAGGTTTACATGCCAAGCTTGCTTGTTTAGAGACAGGTTCTCACTATATTGTCCTGGCGATCTTGGAACTGAACTCTGTAGACCAGTCTGTCCTCAGAAATCTGCCTGCCTCTGGCTCCCAAGTGCTGGGATTAAAGGCAGGTGCCGCCACTCTCCGCTGTGGTGCTGTTGTTTTGTTTGTTTGTTCGTTTTAAAGACAGAGTTACTATGTAGTCCTGGCTAGCCTGGAACTACTATTTATACCAGTCTATACCCTTATATTTTTAATAGTTATTAGCAGTTTGCTCTAAGAAAATCTAAATACCTAGTTTATAAGAATTTTTTTCACTTAAATTAAGTTCTTTTCAATGTTTTCTCTGAGGTCAGCTGCATTTCTTCCTGAAATCCTTTATAAGTTCACATGTGAACTCAGACTTCTCGTCACTTCTCTAAGTCATCTGGAGCTATTTTCTGTTCATTACTAAGCCAGCAGTAAAAGTCACTGTCCTTTAACTAGAACCAAGATTTCATTTGTTGAGGCAAATATATGACCTGCTCAAAGACAGTCAGTCATAAACAAATGTTACTTATGACATCATTACCTTATATGACAGTTGATTCAATAAGCTCTACAAGCTATCTTGCAGGGCTTCGTATTTGATTTCACTCTCTGCTTATAGCTCTTTTTTTTTCTTTTTTTCAGGAAACTCCCTGCTCCTTCCAGAGTCATTTCAGTGTGGGGAGTATGACTAGTAGGAGAGGCCAACACAGGATTTGGTATTGGGGGTAGTAATGGGGCCAAGGCCTCCTGCAGTGGCTACTGTAGGCATCACTATTCTGACTCAGACTGTCAACGATGACAATAAGGAGGCTAAACAAGCAGTGTATGGGGCCAGCTTTTACACTCTACCCACTTCCTAACACTCAATTCAGTAGAATTTCATTCTGAGGTTGTAGGTCTGGATAAATTATTTTGAATATAAACTGAGTAAAGCTTCCCAATCTTTACAGTGCAGCTAAGTCCATTTTTCACCTTCTGGGAATTGGTATCTAGCTTTAAATGCTGAATAAAGTAAAGTTTTTGAAACTACTTCAACATCTTCAACATACATTTCATCCTTTCCATATCCATGGTGCAAATCAAATGATCCCTCCAGTGACATTCCTCTTATGCTAGGCTGTTGTTGTAGTTTTCCAGCAGCACTATATATTTGCTTAATTCTTCAAACAACCTTGTGTGTAAGTGATATTGTGTAGCCGAAAGTTTCTCCAGTCCTACCCAGCCCGTGGTCAATCGGGACGAATCTCTCCCTCCCATGTCCCACAGCTGCTTGGTCCCAAGTAAACACACAGAGTCTTATATTATTTACAAACTGTATGGCCTAATGGTCAGGCTTGTTGTTAACTGACTCTTATAACAACGCAACCCATTTCTGTTAATCTATATGTTGCCACGTGGCTGGTGTTACTGGTCTGTTGGTATCTTGTTGCTCCTTGGTCAGTGGGCTGGGTCTCCTTTCTCCTTTCTTCTCCAATTCAAATGTCCTGCCTAACCTTATTCTGCCTCACTATTAGCCAAACAGCCTTCTTTACCAACCAATCAGCAACACATATTCACAGCATACAGAAAGACATCTCACAGCACTTCCCTTTTCTGTCTAATCAAAAAGGAAGATTTTAACTTTAACATAGTAAAATTACATATAATAAAACAGTTATCAAACAAGAATTACAGTATCTAATCTATTTGTACTTGGCAAAATTAAAGAAAACATTCTATCATCCATCTTATATTTGTTGAGTCCAAAGTTTTATATCTAATCTATCTATTATCACAACTAAGGAAAATTATAACTATCTAGTCTTCAACTATATCAAAAACCCCATAAGGATACAATATTACCTAAGTAAACAGGAAGTACATGGCAAGCAACTTCCATAATTCTAGAAATAACGGAGATACCTAGCTGTCTGGACAGTCATCCAAAGTTCCTCTGTAATGTTGGAGCATCTGTCTTCAGCCTACAGGCCTAGACTCTGGCATAGCTTTCAGTGAAGCAGGAAATTTTAAGGACTGTTCCACCCATTCTGGCAAAGTTCATCAGTCACTTCTTCCTATGTCCTGTAGAATGTCTGGCAATTTCCTCTGGAAAGCAGGAACCTGAAGAACCTTCTCATCTCGCAAAGTTCAGTGGTCACCTTCCTGTGGGTCCTTCCTGTCCAGTTTGTACAGCATACTGTCAAGCAGTCAAGCCAAGAGCACTTTTTTGCCCATTAGCTAACTTTTTCCATGAAGAAAGCAAACTCCATAATGAGTTTCTTTGATGCCTATCATCCTCTTTGAAGTAATAGGTACTGCCAGGAGCAGACATGTCTCATTGTCCAGAAAAGTAGAAATTCTTAAAACATTTTAAATACCATATTCTGAAGTTCTTTGAAGTGTTTGAAGATTACCTACCTAATTGAAATACACCTTTGTATACCTAAAAAACTTAACTAACATGACTACAAGCTTGATTATCATAGATTACTATTAATGTGTCTTTCATAATGTTTTACAATTTTAAATGAATTGCATAAACATAATACCTTAAACAAGGGTAGAAATATACAGAATAACAAAATTAACTTTAAATTTGTATCAATAAACTAAAATCCATAGCAATGTAAAACATTCCAAACAAGCTGTTGCTCTTTAAAAGTAGATTTAATAATCTACCCTCTTTTCCTATCATTTCTATATCATATTCCTTATTTGTTCTTTTAGAAAGAGATTGACTATGACAAATAACAATTTGTAACCAGCCCCTAAACAAAGACAAACATCCATAATCATTTTTTTTAGGGGTGGGGAAATGTGGGCATAGTCCTTTAGGCTACTTCCTGCTGATTAGGGGCACTTTTAATCTTATGGAGATCATGAGAAAATTAAGAATTATAGTTAAATATGGCTGTAGTAATCTGCAAGGCTGGATCATCTCAGTCAGTCGCTTTGAAGCTGTTTTGGATGTTGGATCATCTGGACCATGGCTGTCGTCATAGACTTTTCAGGGGGTCTCTTGGTTGATCAAACCATATTAGTCTGGAAGCAATCCACAGGATCTCATCTTCTGTGGAAACGAAAGCAGAACCTCTTTTCAAAGCAACATATCCTTAGACATAAATTTTGAAGTCAAGATACCTTTAAAATATACACATTGGTTTAACTTGGTAACCCCTACAGTTGAATGTTTCTCTGCAGTTAAAAATCCCCAAAACAATATAGTAATATGTAGTATCCAGATTCTTTGTGTAATTTCCATCTTTAGGTGGCTTAACTTTCATATTATTCTTTGAGGGGGGTGTCTTTGTTTTGTTTTGTTTTTGTTTTGTAGACAGGGTTTCTCTGTGTAGTTTTGGTGCCTATCCTGGATCTTGCTCTGTAGACCAGGCTGGCCTCAAACTCACAGAGATCCGCCTGGCTCTGCCTCCCGAGTGCTGGGATTACAGGTGTGCACCACCACCTCCTGGCTTCGTGTTACTCTTCTACTGTCTGTCTTCTGCTAAAAGCAGTAAAAAGTGTTTTGAGAGCTGCAATCAGCATTTTTTTTCCAGGCTGCATTTGGAAGTTCATTTCTTTGGTGATCTGTAGAGCAATAGGGCTCCTTTAGATCATGCTGAATACTTCTCTTCACAGTGTACCTTAACATTTGAAAGAACTGAAAAGTCCTGAGGTAAATAAACCTAGCTTTTTTTAACCCTGCATTTTCCAAATTTGGGGGAGAATCTTTGGAAATGTTAATTTAGACTTTGGTGGATGATGGGGAAAGAAGAGCTTGGTATATGTGTTAACTTTTTAAAATTCTCGTTCAATTGTTTATTCATTCTGTGTGAGATTTCCCACCCAGCTGACATATTTAAAATTCACATCTTTTGATTGGGATTGATCATGTTGAGGGTTAACAAAGGAATCTCCCAAAAATGGTGACTTTAGAAAAGGAACTTATTAGCAGCTCTCTTGGTTTGCTGTGTCTGTCATCTGGGCCTCCCCAGTCCCAAAAGCCCTCTAACCTTTCCTGCTACATCAGCCAGAAATTGGATTTTACCCTGTTGGCTGGAGAAGATATTTCCAAGGCTTGCCTGGAAAGAAAACAATCCCTGGGCTATTGAAATTCTGATTAATTAAGTAATAGCCAGGCAATGGTGGCGCATGCCTTTAATCCCAGCACTTGGGAGGGAGAGCCAGGCGGATTTCTGTGAATTTGAGGCCAGCCTGGTCTACAGAGGGAGATCCAGGATAGGCACCAAAACTACATAGAGAAACCCTGTCTCAAAAATAAAATAAGTAATAGGTACTACTGTGTACCATTTGGGATAGGTTGTTGGTTGCCCGAAAAGTAAGGAAATGCTTCCTTCAGAATTTTAAGAACAATTATAGCTTTAGTGTTAAATCTGCAAAGCCAGGATTACCCTGAGGATTTAGGACTGCTTTAGACAAGGGGTAGACTTCAGACTATATCTGATTCTGAGTCCTTCGCATTTCTTTCCAAGGCTTGTTTCAGTTTTGTAATAGAGCTCCTATAGGAGATAATGAGTTCATCTTCAAGGGTGCTTCCATTGATGAGGGCCTCACAGCAGAGACTTTGTCCCTGAATTTCAATGGTATTTCATTTTGGCTTCAAGGTCCTTCTGCCTCTGTTCTTAGGGAAGGAGTGATGGCCATTGATCTTTAGCTCAGCCAAAGGTACTTCCTTGGTACCTGCTACATACTCATTTATCCTGCATAACTGATGTTGTATGACCTACCTGTTGCTTTAATTATGTTCATAATAAAATTTAAATCTTTTTTCTTAAAAGGATGTTTTTAAAACGTTTATATATTAAACAGATTAATGTGACTCATTTACTTTATCTATCTATCTATCTATCTAGGGGGCAGGGTTTCTGTATGTTCTCTAGCGTGGTCTTAATTCCTATGCTTAAGGGATCTTCCCGTCTCAGCTTCTCATCTCAAGTAGATAGGACCACAGGTGTCCACCACAGAGCCCAGCAGTATTAGTGTCTTGAGCAAAGCACCTAAGATTCTCAGATGAAAATAATTCTTGTGTGTGTTAAAAGCAAAAGTAGTGGACTGTGTCCACTTCCACTGACACTTGTGTCTAGAAGCTAGTCTCATTTTTCTTGTATTTCAGAATAGTTCATGCCTTTGGCATGCTTTGTGTTGTGTCAGTGAAGTTTCTCAGTAGTCAGTAGAAGGCAAAAATCAAACAAACAAAAATAGAGCCAACATGACTTCAGGAATGAGTAAAGGAAGCAAGAATCAGCTTTAGCTCCTGAGCAGTACCATGTCATTGCACTCTTAGGAAGTGACCTGTCATTCTCACATCCATCTTTATGCCACACTCACAGCTCATCTTTGAAAGTTTTTGGATTTCCCAAGTATTTTGGTAGACTTGCTGTTGTATGATGTTTTTATTCAATATATAATTTTTTTTGTTGTTTTTTTTGTTTGTTTGTTTGTTTTTTGTTTTTTCGAGACAGGGTTTCTCTGTGTAGCTTTAGAGGCTGTCCTGCAATTTGCTTTGTAGCCCAGGCTAGCCTCGAACTCACAGAGATCCACCTGCCTCTGCTTCCCGAGTGCTGGAATTACAGGCGTGCACCACCACCGCCCGGCTAATTTTTTAATATATGTATTTCCTTGGCTGGCCTGGAGCTCACTATGTGGATCAGACTGGCCTCAAATTCATAGGGACCTACCTGCCTTAACCTCCCACATACTGGGATTAAAGGTGTGCACCACCACACCTAGCTTTAAATCTAAGTCTTTAATGAGTAAGAAGAGTGAGGTTAGACCTATAAATAAGGGTACAACTTTGGTTCATAGGACCTATTTCAGTTCAAAGAATGGTTAAAGTAGCTAGTAAATGGGGTTAGAAAGATGATGGCTTGATAGTTAAGAACATGCACAGTTCTTCCAGAAGACCTGAATTTGAGTCCCATCACCCATGTCAGGCAGCTCACAACCTCTTGTAACTCTGGGTCTTGGGGGATCCAGTGCCTCTGGCCTCCCCAGGCACCTGAACTCACATGCACACACACACACACACACACACACACACACACACACACACACACACACACATTTAAAAATAATAAAAATATTTTTTAGAAAATGGCTCATAGAATCTTGAAGCTTCGGTAAAGCTTAACCTGAAAACTAAGATTTCTTAGACTTACTTGTTTTGTTTTTTTTTTTTAAAGAACAATATAAACTTTATTTTATTTTTTGTTGTTTTAATTGTGATGTTAGAGATCCAACCCAGGACTTTGTGCACATATACAAGTACTCTACTACTGAGCTACTAAAAATGTAATGTCACCAAGCATCAAACTTTAGAAAACATTTGGTTATTCATGTGCGTATATAAGTGTGTCATTTGACTGCAGTTACTTCTGCTTTACCTAGTATCTGTATCTAGGTAAAAAAAATCTCCAGCCTTAACTGAACACTGTAACTAGATTTCCATATAAGTGTTTGTCAGAGTGTGTATGGACATATACATGGTGATGGCACACACCTTTAATCCCACAGGACTTGGGAGACAGAGGCAAGATCTTTGAGTTCAAGGCCAGCCTGTTCTACAGAGCAAATTTCAGGACAGCTAGGGCTATGCAGAGAAACCCTGTCTCAAAAAAACAAAATAAATAAATAAAAATAAAAAATGTATGTGTGGCCTAACCGTATATTATTTACAAAAAAAAATGCATTTTGTGGTAGCTTTTTAGATTTTATTTTTATTTTTATATGCAGTGTTGTTTTGCCTGCATGTATCTGTGAGAGGGTATTTGACTCTAGAGTTACAGACAGGTATAAGCTGCCATGTGAATGCTAAGAATTGAACCTGGGTCCTCTGGAAGAGCAAGCAGTGCTCATAACCGCTGAGCCATCTCTCTAGCCCAAGAGTTTTTTGTTTTTGTTTTTGTTTTTTTTTAATTGTTCGTTTAAAATAATTTAAAACAATAAATACTTTATCTTTTGTTTCCATCAAGAAATGGATGAAAAGAGGCTGCTGGATCCAGGGTTGAAGGTTCGTAAAGGCCTCTGGGATTACACTCTGAAGAACCAGCAGATGGAATGCCGGAGTGACTGAAGAAAATGGGTGCTAATGCATCTAACTATCCTCATTCATGCTCCCCACGGGTAGGGGGAAATTCACAGGCCCAGCAGACTTTCATAGGTAACTTTGCATTTCTAAATTTTATTTTCTATTGTGACTGTAAATAGGACTGTGTCAACAGTTATCTTTTTAGATGAAGAGTGCTGAGCCATAGAAAAATTATTATAGGTAATAATTCTGCGATATCTATGTTCCCTGCCCACCCCAATGTTAATCAGGCTTATTATAAATGCAGCCTTAGTGTGGTTGAAGAGAAAAACATTTCACAATTATAGACAATATTCTTAATTTGCAAACTGCCTCTCATTTACTAAAAATCCATGAGTGAGCCCTTAAGATAGTCCTTGATTACTAGAAAACCAAAGACATTTTTAAAAATTCAGATAAAATTTTGTTTCTATTTGTTGTTTTCTTCTTTCCTTCGTCCCTCCTTACCTTCCTTTTTATTAAAAATTGTTACAGAACACTTTAATCTGGTGGAAGTATTCATGGCACATAAAAGTCAGGACAATTTGTGAGAGTCAGTTCTTTCCTAATCCCCATGTCGGTACCAGGAATCAAACTCAGGACATCAGGTTTGGTGGCAAATGACTTCCCACTGAGCCATCTTTCTGGCCCTTTTAAAATAGATTTATTTTATTTTATTTTGCATATATATGGTGTATTATATGCATGGGTGTGCAGGTATAGTTGCCTGTGTGTACACAGGGAGGCAGACATTGACATCAGGTATCTTTTCTCAATTACACTCCACTTTATTTTACTTTTAAGATTTATTTTCTTTTATATGTATGTGTTTGTGCCTGAATATATGTTTGTGTGACAAGTGCCTGCAGAGTCCACAGAAGGATATTGGATCCTCTGGAACTAGAATTACAGGTGGCCATGAGCTGCCTGTTGGGGTTGCTGGGAACCCAATGCAGGACCTCTGTAAGAACAGCAGTTCTTTAACCACTGAGCCATATCTCTAGCTCCTCTACATACAGATGAGTCTGTCACTGAACCTGGAGCTCATCTTTTAGCTACAATAGTTGGCCTGTGGTCCCTAGGATCTGCTTGTCTCCAGCTTCCCAACACAATACCATTGTGTCTAGCTTTTATGTGTCTGATGGGTATCTGAACTTAGGTCTTCATGCTGGCAGAGCAAGCACTTTATCCACTGAGCCATTTCTCTGCTCCCTTCTCCAAACACATGCATGTACACACGTGCGTGTACACACACACACACACACACACACACACACACACACACACACATACCCTTGCACGCACACCCTTATAGGAGCTCTCCAGCCTAGGCGGTTTTCGTACTCTTGACCTCTAGCCTCAGCCTCTAAAGTGCTGGATTACAAGTCTGCCCCACATACCCAGCCCTCTTTCTTAATATAAAAATGAGTTATTTTCATTAATAAAAAACAATGTTCAGTTTATTTGAGTTGTATCAGAATGTGTTTATAAAAATTTTAGGCATGAAATAAAATGTTGAAATTGAATGTTAAGAAATTATGATTTGCTTAATTTTCTTCTTAGGAACATCATCCTATTCTCAGCAAGGCTATGGTTGTGAATCAAAGTTGTATAGCCTTGACCATGGCCATGAGAAACCACAAGACAAAAAAAAGAGAACCTCTGGCCTTGCCACCCTCAAAAAGAAATTTATTAAACGCCGAAAATCAAATAGATCGGCTGATCACGCCAAGCAGATGCGAGAACTCCTCTCTGGGTGGGATGTGAGAGACGTCAATGCACTAGTAGAAGAATATGAGGGAACTTCAGCCTTAAAGGAGCTTTCTCTGCAAGCCAGTTTGGCCAGACCAGAAGCCCGGACACTACAGAAGGATATGGCTGACCTTTATGAGTATAAGTACTGTACTGATGTGGACTTAATATTTCAAGAAACTTGTTTTCCTGTTCATCGTGCCATTTTGGCAGCAAGATGTCCCTTTTTTAAAACACTGCTTTCTTCCTCACCTGAGTATGGGGCAGAGATAATAATGGACATCAGTACAGCTGGTATTGATATGTCCATGTTTTCTGCTTTGTTACACTACCTTTACACGGGAGAATTTGGAGTGGAGGACTCAAGGTTTCAGAATGTCGATATCCTTGTTCAGCTTAGTGAAGAATTTGGAACACCAAATTCCCTTGATGTAGATATGCGTGGACTCTTTGATTACATGTGTTATTATGATGTCGTTCTTAGTTTTTCTTCAGACTCTGAACTAGTTGAAGCTTTTGGTGGAAATCAGAACTGTTTAGATGAAGAGCTCAAAGCCCACAAGGCTATTATTTCTGCACGGTCCCCATTTTTCCGAAATTTATTACAAAGGAGGATACGGACTGGTGAAGAAATCACAGACCGAACTTTGAGAACTCCCACAAGAATTATATTAGATGAGTCCATTATACCAAAAAAATATGCAAAAGTGATATTACACTGTATGTATACTGACGTGGTGGACCTCTCTGTTTTGCACTGTAGCCCTTCTGTGGGGAGTCTCAGTGAAGTTCAGGCTCTCGTTGCAGGGAAGCCAAACATGACCAGAGCAGAAGAAGCCATGGAACTTTACCACATAGCACTGTTCTTGGAATTTAACATGCTTGCACAAGGTATGAAATTCTGACTTTAAATTTTATTTCTAAAATTATATATTTGTCTATCAAATTAAAAACACAACTACTTTAATTCCTATCAGTGTCTAGAATATATAGGGTTAGTTTTTTTCTCAGTCTGTAATTAGGAATGCTGAGACAACTTCAGGGTCATATTAATGTAGCTCTTCATTTACTATTAAAATCAAATATTCAGTACTGATGATAAAGAATATTGTTGAGAGTGCAGCCTTGTTCTTGCATAATGTAAGATGATGGGTGTGGGGCTATGTGATGAGCCACCTACACCATCTCTGCTCTAACTTTGAACCCGCCCATTTCCCCAGATTTCAAGTTTAGATTCCTATATTTACATTTAACACCTTGTTGGTTCTTAATTGCTTATAGTTAGAATAGATTCATTATAAAAATAAAAGGTAGAACACACTGACATTTATTTTAATTAAGTCTGACTTGCATTTTAAAATAGTTTGTATTTAACTTTCAAGTTTGGCTTGTACATGAGGCATTAGCTTATTAGTGCCGGACCCACGTACCTTTTTCATTTATTTTAAACAAAACAAACTATCATCTGTCTGTCTGTCTATCTATCTACCTATCTGGATAGCATATTTTTTTGTGTGTTCTAAGCAAATGAGTATATGAATATTGTGTTAAGAGAAGTATAGGTCTTTTGGCAAATGTTAAAATCTTAACAGTTCAGCGCTGGAAAGAGACCTTCCTTTCCTACACAAAGGGAGTGTATACTTAGTTTTCTGTGGCCATAAAATAAAATAAAGCAAGTTATATGACCCAGTATTATTTGAGAAATTTAATTTTGCTAGTGCAGAGTCACTAAAAGATTTTTTAAAAGCTGCCAGCTAGAAGAGAATGTATCATTTTCAGTAAGGAAAACTTACCATGGTTTTCTATCTTGAAAAATACATGGCCAGATCAACCAATTAATAGGACTTTGAAAACTAATTTTTTAAAACCCTAGTAGATTACATTAATAATAAGATGAGAATTGGGCATTGATAAAGGAACAAAGGTTACAATTTCTCTTACATAGCCTTTTAAGATTTAATTTACCATTGTCTTTCAGTAACAGTTTTGTTTTTGTCACAGCAAGAATGTTTTTTATTAATTTAAGATAATAATCATTATGTTAATAGCTGACTATTTAGAGATGCCAGTTTATAGGGACAATATCAGAAATGACCTAGCAGCTTGACCTACCATTCCTTTATTCTATAAAGCCAAATTTGTGAGAAAATGCTTCTACAGAAAATTTTGAAGTTTGCCACAGCACCAAAAAGGTATGACAAATCTTTCTTTTCTCAAACTGTGTGTCTTATATATTTAACTGTTTTTAAAAGTGAGAGAACATATCTCAATGTAACTTTTTAGTTTTTAATGAAAAGTGAAATTGCAAGCTAGCTCTTAGGTCTTTGGTGGTACTCGATTACCTGGAGCTCTTTTATTTTCTTTGGTGAGTTAATTTTTTCTGTCATTAACATGGAAATTACATTTTATGCAAGACACTTAAAGATCTAAAATGTCCCTTCTTTGTCTCAATCTGGCTAAACAAGTAAGAGCTCATTCAACATTTGCAGCCATGGTTTTCACGTTAGCTTCTTGTGCTTTTTGTGAGACATACCTTTCCCTCATACCTAGGATAGATTCATATTAGGCCTTTTATGCCTTCAACATAGCCTTACCTCATTTCCATGAGGAGGACAGTATGTAGTTCACTTGTGGAAGGATTTCATGTGATAAAGCTTAAAGTTCAGGTCTGGAGCCAAATGGACTAGTTTTGAATCCTCCTCAACAGTGTCTTAACACATTTCACCCCAAATGAGTCATATAGCTCTTAATTTTCTGTCTTACTGATTTACAAAAAGAATAATAACCCTATAAAGTAATATTCTGAGGATTAAGGAAACCATAGATGTTAATTGATATGAACAGTATTTGATATGTAATAAGCATTCAATAAATATTAGTTGCTAATCTTTCAGGCAGGTAATTCTTCATTGCTGCAGTCATCTTTTTCCTTTCTCCTTCTGTGCTAGGCTAAGGCTAGCACTGTACCTGCTGAGCTTCATCCCTAGATACACAGTCTTTTCTAAAAATCATTTTATTAATTAAGCCCAATACTCAGTATATTTCATAGATTCTTTTTAGACAATTATTAGTTTTAAGATTTTTCTTATAATTTTATCACAATTTTAAGTTGGTTTCTACCTCTTACTGGTCTACTTGTCACTTTCCAGTTAGCTTTTCCCAACAGGAGTTCTACATACCAATGATACCTGTGCTCAGGCATCTATTGTATGTGATCAATTTGAATCTTTCCACGCGTGTCTCAGGGTTCTAGTTGTATATACTATTTTAGAGAGAATTGATTAGTCTGTATTTATTTTATGTGTTTTGCCTGTGTGTATGTATATGTACTATGTGCATGCCTAGTGTCTGAGAAGGCCAGAAGAGGGCGCTGGATCCCTCAGATTGAAGTAACAGATGGTTGTGAGCTGGGAATTGAACGTAGCTCCTCTGGAAGAGCAGCCAGTGCTCTTAAGCCATATCTCTAGCCTCCTGGTCTGTATTTTTTGTTCTGTGATTCAAATGAGGATGCTCAGTTAAGAAAGAGCAAACTGCCGGGCAGTTGTGGCGCACTTGGGAGGCAGAGGCAGGTGGATCTCTGAGTTCAAGGCCAGCCTGGACTACCAAGTGAGTTCCAGGAAAAGGCATAAAGCTACACAGAGAAACCCTATGGGGGGGGGGGGCAGACTAAGAATGGAGAAGTGGGGTCAGGAAATGGCATTCAAATGCAAGGAGGGAAGCTAAGTGCAGTTTAGGTATCAGTCAAGTTAGGCTTAGAGAGGGGAAAGAATGTATCCTGTCTAGACTGGACCAGAACAAAAATCCCCACGAAGTCTAGTGTATCAGTTACTTAATGTTTGAACAGTAAGGAGCAAATGTCATTGAGATTTGATGACTCTTTTAGTGCATTTAGGAAGAATTGGGAATAAATTCAGACAATGAAGCAAATGTATAAAGTTAATACTGAAGAAAAATTTAAACGACATGAGAGAAAATAAAATACTAGTACAGAGCTTGGCTCAGCAGTAATTAGTATTTAAATATTTGTTATAATAGGAACACAGAATATTAACTTAATAAAAATTAGAATATGTGGAAGTACATGGCAGTAGAAAGAGCTAAAGAATTAATTGGGAGCAGGACTGGGTAGTATAGGGGTTTGTTTTTTAGGGCAAGCATATTAAACTTAATTACAAAATTAATTTTATTACATTTATGTTTGTGAATGTGTCTAAAGGCGTTCATGTACCACAGCAAACATACTGATGGAGATCAGGACAACTTGTGGAATGTGGTCCTCTCCTTTTATCATGGAGGTAGGTAGAGCCTCAGGACCAAACTGAGGTCTGTCAAGCTTGGTGGCAAATGCCTTTACCCACTGAACCACCTTGCTAACCCCAAAATGAATTTTTAAAATAAAGATATGACATCAGTGCCCATTAGATCCAGAGGTCTCCAGAAGAGGCCACAGTCCTTAGGGAAAAAGATTAAGAAGCCATCATTTATGAAGATTGTTGTTTTGCTGTTATATGAATATGAAGTTTTTTTTCATTGTTTGTATTTTGTCTGTTTGTTTTAAGACGGGACCTTATATAGTCTTGTCTCTTTGTATTTACTAAGTAACTGAGGGTGGCTTTGAACTTCTGATCCTTCAGCTCCCACCTTCCAAGCACCGAGATTATAGCATATACCACTACACCTGCTGTTTTTGTGATGCTGGAAATAGAACCCAAGGCCATGTGCATGTCAGGCAACAGCTCTACCAACCAAACCATATTCTCGGCTTCATGAAAATTGATAACAAATGAGATCGTGCTTGTAATTTTGGTTTACTTTGTCTAATTATCCTGACAACCTCCAAGTTTGATGCGTTCAGAAACTAATAACTAGCCTGTACGCAATAAAGTTTTTACATACATAACTCATAGTAGTTCTTCTGACCCTTAAGCCCAAGAATTTGGGCATGTGGGAGATAGAAAGGGGGCAGTGTGAGAACCAGTTTGACAGGGCTCAGGTAGGAGGTAGTGGCCCAAGTAGGTAGACTGATGATTGGTGGGGGCAGGGACTTGCTGCTCAAACTGCTCTAGATTCTGGAATCCAGAGCACTTACTCAGAGGACAGAGGCTGCTGTATTGTAGCCATTCTGAATAGGCTGCTTTTCTGTATGGGTCACTAGAGGGTTTTGGCTTCCTAGCACTAGAGCCTTCCCAGTTTTATGTAGGTTGTTTTAGTTGGTTAGTTGATTGGTTGTTTGGGGTTTTGGGTAGATTTTGTTGTTTGTTTGTTTTGAGACAAGGGTTTCTCTGTGTAATCCTTGCTGTCCTGGAACTTACTCTGTAGACCAGGCTGGCCTTAAACTTAGAGATCCGCCTGTCTCTGCCCCCCAGTGCTGGGATAAAAGGTGTGCATCACCACCACCCAGCATTGCATAGGTCTTAATAGAGGGGAGAGGCTGCCTCCCAGAAGAAAAGCCAGAAAGGGCTTCCTGAGCCTTTCTCCACTGCTTAGGTTTCAACATAGGCTTTTTAGGTTAGGAGCTAGTAGCACAGAAAGCAGAGGCTATTGAGAATGCTTTTGGAAGCAGAGTGGAGCAATAGTGTCTACAAAAGACAAAGGGTTACACTGTCACAGTCACCACTGTCCTGCCACAGGTTAGGAGCTATTGTGGCCCAGGTTCTGGGATAACTCATGGTAGAATGTTCGCTCTACAGCCATCTCTGTTCCAGCCTGTTTGCTGAGCTTAGTCACTAGCCTTCCCAGCAATGCTGGAGACTAGCACAAAGCCTCAGATAAATCCCTTTTCTTCTTAAGGTACCTGGAATTGTTCTGTGGTTGCTACTCCAGAAGCCTGATTGATAGTTAGTACCTATACTAAAAACAAAATTAGCAGGGGTTAGGGATTTAGCTCAGTGGTAGAGTGCTTGCCTAGCAAGCGCAAGGCCCTGGGTTTAGTCCTCAGCTCCATTTAAAAAAAGAAAGGAAGGAAGGAAGGGAGGGAGGGAGGGAGGAAGGAAGGAAGGAAAGAAGGAAGGAAAGAGAAATTAGCATATAAAATTAAAATCCCCAAATAGATTATTGAATTGGGAGAAGCCAGAAAGATGGGCAAATGTTTTACCATTGTGGCGTTTTACAGCACCCGTGGCATTTGCTGGGCAGTGGTTCTAACACTGTGAGAACAGAAGTGAACGTGTACTATTACTGCCTTTTTTCCTTTGTGAAGAAAAGTCCACTTTTTAGAAGCGTAATGTCTTACAATCCACAGGTCTACTGCTGTCTTTGACATAAATATTGCTGACCTCAGAACAAAATAGCCCAGAGTAGTACCAGTATCCACCATAAGTACTATGTGTCCTTCACTGTCAGACATTGCACTGCAGACGTCTCTTAAACTTCTTATCTGGATCAGAAATACATTTTCAACCTTTGGAAGATGAAATTTATTTATGATCTGCATTTTAAAATGGACTGTATATTGTATTTGCCATATGTTTAGTCATTATGAATGTGATTATATTTTATTGAATTAAAAATCTTAATAAGCCTCCCCAAAACAGTGACCTAATTTTAAACCCTTAACAACTTGGCCAGCTTCCAAGAGTGTGTGCCTGGAATAATACAAAAAGGCAGACTCACTGTCCCCATTCACTATTCCATTTCTCCTCTTTCCATTCTTTCCATTATCCTGCATGTTGACACTTTTCCTTTTGTCAAGGTTCAGTGAAGCTGACAATTCATTTTACTTGTTTGTAATTGTACCCTCTTTAGCAAATGAGTCTGACTATAATTCTAAAAGAATGGTGAACTAAGCTAAAGACCATTTACAACAGATCAAAGCAGTCAGTCAAACATGAAGCATAAAGAATTACTTTGGGTTCAAGTGACTGAGGTGATGCATATCTAATCAAGGAGTGTTAGCATTTATAAACAGTTTTGCTGCAAGTTTGAGTAGAGTTCTGAAATCTTACCTATCCTGTTTGAAACCTTAAACAGTTTTTGGTGTAGACTATAGATTTTCTCTCTATCCCTCTGATGTCACCTTTGTCCAGGGCACCTTTGTCTTTTATCATTAAATCTCCAAATACTGCATTAACCTTTAAGAACAAACTCAAGTGCTTTTATGCCCTGTTTTATATTAGCCATTCCAAGTTAAAAAGTATTTTCAATTTTCTGAGAACTTTCAAACATTTGTATTTGTTAGGTATCTCCATCTTCTAACTAGGCTCTAGAAATGCCTGTATACTGTCTGATTTCCTCTGGTCACATAGTATATGCTCCCTAAAGAGAGAATCAAAATCTTGATAGTATTCAAATCACCCCAAGAACCTAGAATAGTACTTTGCTCTTAGTAGAGTCTTCACTGTGTACTGTGAATTATTTTTTTAATTTGTTTTATTATTTTTATATGTGTGTGTAAGTGCCTATACACTGAGCCATCTCTCCAGTCCCCCAAGCTAGCTTTGAACTCAGAATCTGCCTGCTTCTCTTTGGAATTAAAGGTGTATGCCACATGTAGGGCTTCTAAGAGCAATCTTAACCTTTTGATCTAATTTATAATGTAGATCAAAGAACTAATTATGTTTCTAAAATTCAGCAATAAATTATTTACAGTAATGACAGCTACTCACATTTGTAATCATTTATATAACTAAATGTCCCCATAACTTGGAAATTCTCATTCTAAGTTGTCTTGTTTCATTTATTAAGGAAAATAAAATTGTAAGCAGTTGCCAATACTTATTTTCTATTGAAAATGGAATATTTATTTTCCCTTATTTGTATACTTAAAATGTGTATAGTAATGTGTAGCCAAATTTCCAAGCAGTCTTATTAAATAAAAAACATGGAGCCAAATATAGGGGTGAAAGCCTTAGAGATCAGGGAAATAGGAATAGCCACCAGCCACCTTACCTCACCAGCTCTGCAGCTTACAAATGCCAAGACTTCCTGTCTACCCAGGCTTTTATTATTGCCTTGCTGTTCTGCCCTCTCATTGGCTCTTAGTCCAGCTACCTCACTTCCTTGTCACTGCCTGTCTGTACAGACCTCCAGGTCTCTATGGTTGGTCCTGGGATTAAAGGTGTGTGTCACCACTTGGCTCTGTTCCCTAGTGTGGCCTTGAAAACACACACACACACACCACACACACACACAATCCCTGCCTGTCAAGTGATCAGGATTAAGGGCATGTGCCTGACTTGTGTTCACTTAAAATGGCTTGCTGTTTCCTCTCATCTCCAGGCAAACTTTAATTATTAACATACAAATAAAATCACCACATTTCAGCACAAATAAAATAGCACCACAGTAATGGATATTATGACTTATTGTATGACATTTTTAATATAAGTGTGTATCTGTTACTTTGTAGCCATAACAAGTATTTCTAAAATATGTGCAATTCATTTGCTGCAGAACCTGTTGAATGTCTGTTTAAAGTTATATGGTGCTTAATCAGAAGTCCTTTTTTGGTTGGTTGGTTGGTTGGTTGGTTGGTTGGTTGGTTGGTTTTTTTTTTACTTTGTTTGTTTGTTTGTTTTTGAGACAAGGTTTCTCTGTGTAGTTCTGACTGTCCTGAAACTCCTCTGGCCTCAAACTTGGAGATTCACCTGCTTCTGCCTCCTGAGCATTGGGATTAAAGGCGTGCGCTACCACAGCCAGTATATAATAATGAAGCTCCAAGGATTGGTGCAGGAATGAGATAGCAACAGATGGATAATAACGTAGAGTCTCATTTTGCTTTGAGTTGTTGAAAGATCTATTCACTATACTTTCTACATATTATTTATATTTCAAAGTAAAGCATAAAAATTTAAAACATCAAGTTACCAGAACTTTTGGTGCAAGTATAAACTATTTTCAAATTTCAGGTTAATATTTACTGATGCCGGACAGTGTTGGCGCACGCCTTTAATCCCAGCACTCAGGAGGCAGAGGCAGGAGGATCTCTTTGAGTTTGAGGCCAGCCTGGTCTACAGAGTGAGAAACCCTGTCTCAAAAAACAAACAAACAAACAAAATTTTATGACACCATTGTTATTCAAGTTTATAATAGGGGAAAGAGAATCTTTGAATGCCAAGGTGTACCTAGCTTCATGACAGCACTGGATATAAGTTGTTTCACTTGGTCTTTAATACCCTGAGAAACATATGCAGGTTTAGTAGTAAGTAAACAGTGTTTGATGCAGTGTTTTGTAAACATGAACTTTGAATTTAGACCTGGGTTCCAGTCCTGGCTCCTCACAAACAAAGATACTGTTTGTGAATGTCTCCAAGTGTGTTTATAGAACTACTAAAACATTCAGTGACTAAAGCCTGGCCAGAAACACATCTTCAGCCATTTTTCTAGTACAAATTGACATGATTCTAGTCTCACTAAATACGTCTCCATGAAGGAAATGACTTTGATGTATTAAGACTTTAAGGGCTGAAGAGATAACTCAGTTGATAAAGGTCCAAAATCAAGGTAAAAAGCTGGGTATGTTGGTATGCATTTACAGTCCCAGCACTGGAAAGGGAAGGGCAGATCCCACGGGCACAGTAGCTAGCCAGGCAAGCTCCAGGTCAGTAAAAGTCCCTGTCTCAAGAAAAGGTAGAAGTACCCAAAAAACATTTGTCTTCTGGCCTTTGCATATACATGTATATAAAACATTTTTGTATATTTTGTGCTTAGTGTTCATGTATGTGTGCTATGTTTTTACATGTTCATGTTTGAAGGTGAAATACCTACATATCTATAGTTAGTACCAAAAGCTGGGCGGTGGTGGCGCAAACCTTTAATTCGAGCATTTGAAAGGCAGAGGCAGTCGGGTCTCTGAGTTCAAGGCCAGCCTCGTCTAAAAAGCCAGTTCCAGGACAGCCAGAGCTACATAGTGAGACCTTGTCTCAAAAAAATAAAAAATAAAACTAATACCACAAAACATAAATACATTTACACACTTAAATGTTTTTGTTATCAAAGAAGTATGTTATCAAACATGTTCCTCTTTAATTGTGATAATTAAGCCTTTTCCAATGATTTGATATAAAATGAGAGCCAGGCGGTGGTGGCGCACGCCTATAATCCCAGCACTCAGGAGGCAGAGGCAGGTAGATCTCTGTGAGTTCGAGACCAGCCTGGTCTACAGAGCTAGTCCAGGACAGGCTCCAAAGCTACAGAGAATCCCTGTCTCGGGGATGGATAGATAGATAGATAGATAGATAGATAGATAGATAGATAAAATAAAATAAAATGAGGCTTACACTATCAGTGTTCTTCCCAAATTGAAGCGTTCATCAAAAAACAGTGCTGACTTTTAAAATTATGTTTGACTAGAATTCCAGGAAATACATGGATCTTATTGTTTTCTAAATATATTGATATTTGAGTTTATATCTTACTGTGAAAGGTTCAGAAAATGCCCTAAGCTAAACTGGGTAATTAATTTGTTATTCTCTATTCATATTAATTTAAAACTGGATGAATAGGCCCAGAGAGATGGCTCAGGAGGTGGCACCTGATGCCCAGCCCAATGACCCGAGATTAGTCCCTGAGACCACATGGTAGAAGGAGAGCACTTAACTCCCCCAGCCGTCCTCTTACCTCATCACACATGCCCAGACATAGACACAAAAACACACATGTACACAAAACAAAGTTTTTAAAGAATAAATAAACTAGGTAGATGTTTTGTTGGTTTGTAGTTGTAAGCAGTAAAAATAGTAAGCACTCAGGGGCTGGAGAGATGACTCATTGCTTAAGAGCGTTTTCTGTTCTTGCAGAGGACTTGCGTTTCATTCCCAGCATCCACATGGTGGCTTATAACTATCCAGAACTCCAGATTCATGGGACCTAACACCCTCTTCTGGCCTCCACAGTCACCATGCATATAAATGCAATCTAAACACTCATACATATAAAAAAAGGATTTTATTTATTTATTATGTATATAATGTTTCTGCCTGCATATATGCCTGAATGCCAGAAGAAAGCACCAGATCTCATTATAGATGGTTGTGAATCACCATGTGGTTGGTGGGAATTTAACTGAAGACCTCTGGAAGAACAGCCAGTGCTCTTAACCACTGAGCCATCTCTGCAGCCCAAAAGATCTTTCTTTTTAAAGTGTTTAATGGTATAAATACACCATTTCTATGGGTTTGTGTTTTTTGCTTTTCAGAGCTGAGGACCCAACCCTTGCGCTTGCTAGGCAAGCACTCTACCGCTGAGCTAAATCCCCAACCCCCACTTCTATGTTTTTATGCCAGATTTCTTTTTGGTTTTTTTGTTGTTGTTGTTTTGTTTTGTTTTGTTTTTTAGTTAACTAGGTTAAATAAAAGTAGCTGGGGCTGGGGTAATTGGTGCACTTGCATAGAGTGAGCAAGGCCCTGTGTTTGCTCCCCAGTATCACTCACATACATATGTAGCAGGAACCTTAGAAGATCTTATTAATAAAATCAAACCCAGAGCCAGGTATTGGGGTGAATGCTGGAAGGTCAGAGAAGCAGAACAAGCCATAGCTTCCTCACCTTGCCAATTCCCCAGCTGATCTTGTTTCCTCAGACTGAAAGCTTCTGTGTCCTCATGTCAATAGCTCTCAGCTGAACTGCTGCTCAAAAGCCTGAATGCTTAACCAGCCAAATGCTTCTAGTTCCTGGTTTTCACACCTTATATACCTTTCTGCTTTCTGACATCACTTCCTGGGATTAAAGGCGTGAGTCACCATGATTGGCTGTATCCTTGAACAGATGGATTTCTGCCTCTGGAATGCTAGGATTAAAGGCGTGTGCTACCACTGCCTAACCTCTATGTTTAATATTGTGGCTGTTCTGTCTCTGACCCCACATAAGTTTATTAGGGTGCACAATATTTTGGGGAATACAATACCACCATATACATATGCATAGTGGATGGATAGTATGAATCTGTAAATTTGAGGCCATAACTGCTATGTGAGTTTTCAAACAAGTAAAAGCAAAAGTGGGATACTGGAGGTGGAAAAATTATAGCTTCTCCATTCATATAGCATCCCAGTGTAGTATTAGTATTATGACTGCTGGTTTTTTTTTTCATTTAGCACATTTAATGAGTTCTTACTGTTTGCTAAGCTCTTAGATTAAAGGAATGAATACAGCAGTCCAGTGATATCACTAGGTAATTATAGCAAAAGTGCTTTCTTAGAGCAAAGCAATGAACTGAGGCAGAGAAACCACAGAACCCAGTGGAAAGACTTGGCATATGGAGACACGATCAGGAACTTGCCAGAAAAACAAGACCTGGAGAATGAATAGTCCCATAATGATTGGAGGTAGAAGGAATAATAGATCCAGACAGAGGTCTGGATACAAAGGGGAAAGTTATAAATTATTGGGGGGGGGGGGAGGGTGGCAATGACCCAGATGGTATCCTGCTCTGCGGGGAAGCATGCAGGGCAGATGCACACCATGCAGGCATGGCAGCGGTGGCCAGTAATTCACAACCCAGACACTGCATCCACGTGGAGAGTTTATTATAATAGAGAGATGAGCCGGGCGGCACACGCCCGTAATCCCAGCACTTGGGAGGCAGAGGCAGGTGTATCTCTGTGAGTTCGAGGCCAGCCTGGTCTACAAAGTGAGTTTCAGGACAGCCAGGGCTATACAGAGAAACTCTGTCTTGGGGGGAAAAAAAAGAGAGAGAGAGAGAAAGAGAGAGATGAAGAGACGGGGGGGTGGGGGGTACACACTTTGTGGGAGAGAGAGAGGGAGGGGAAAGGGATGAGTTTTTCCTTAGAATGAGGCTTTTACGGCAGGATGTGGGGCGGAGCCAAGGAGTGGGATTTCAAGGGGTGGATCCGAATATTAACAGAAAGGATAAAGACCCTTTTGGTTGGAGGAAGATGACATTACAAAGATAAGAAAGGTATGGCAAGAAATAGGCTACAGAGGCAAACAAGGCTTCTATAAAATGCTCTGTAGACCATGCTGAGTCTTCCAATAATGCCATTTGCATAAAATGGAAAACTCTTTGGCTACAAGATACAGAGATGAGAAGTGTTCTGAAAATAGGTAATTTTTTTAGATACATAATTTTAAGCAGATACAAATCTATAGTAGGTCAAAATTACCTTTTTTTCCTTTTTCTTGTGTGTGTGTGTGTGTGTGTGTGTGTGTGTGTGTGTGTGTGTATGTGTGTATGTGTGTGTACACCAGGACCAAACCCAGGGCCTTTTACATGCTTACAGGCACTCTACCAATGAACCAGACTTCAAGCCCCTACTAATTCTTACTTGTACTGTATTTATTTATTCAGAAGGATTTATTTACTCACTGTGGTAGGTCCAGTTGCCATGTATAAATTGTTACTCACCTAGAATTACAGGTGAAGTCTTTTTTTAATGATTTATTTATTTTTACTTTATGTACATCGGTGTTTTTGTCTGCATGTATGTCTGCATGAGAGTGTTGAATCCCCTGGAGTTGGAGTTGCAGAAAATTGTGAGCTGCCATGTGGGTGCTGGGACTCAAACCTGGGTGGTCTGGAAAAACAGCCCTATCCCAAAATGTGTAGATTTTTTCTTTTCCTGTTGCAGTGAAAGTGATAGTAATGACACTGGGATATAGTAGTGAACAAGGTACAGTTATTAGCCTGTTCCCCAAAGTAAGTATTGTTTTTCTAGACAGGCTTTCTTTGTGTAGCCTGCTCATCCTGGATCTTGCTCTGTAGACTAGGCTGGCCTCAAACTCAGAGATCAGCCTGCCTCTGCTTCCCGAGTGCTCAGATTCAAGTCATGTGATACTCCACCCGACTAAAATGTGCATCTTTTTTTTTAAACATTTAATTTAACTTTATTTTATGTGCACTGGTACAGTTATGAGCTGCCATGTGGGTGCTGGGTATTGAACCACGGTCCTCTAGAAGAACAGCCAGTGCTCTAAACCGCTAAGCTATCTCTCCAGTTCCTAAAATGGGCATCTTTTAGTTTTAGATAAATGAGTGTAAGCCTATGTACTTCTCAGGGTTGTTTTTCTTTAACACTTTAATAAATCTGTGGCAAAAAAAAAAGTTGTCACTGTTTCTGTTCCCTTTATGTTGAAATCTTTGGCTAGTTTTTGTGAGACTGCCTTTCACCCTCTCACACCCCTCACCAATCTTGTGCTTGTTTTTGGATTAGAATATATCAGTAGAGCAGGCATAGTTCCAAGGAAGTTTTACTTCCCTTGTAAGCATAGTCAGTGCTTTTTTCATGTTTACCATAAATTACTCTAAGCCTAAGGACAGTCTCATGAATAAGATGGCATTATCTACATTTTTCAAATGAGCAGGCAAAATTTCACACATATAGCTAAAGGCAATTGGAGATGGGTCCCTTGTCAGTCCAAGTTTTAGTGATATATCCTGTTTCTCTCCAGAATGTGGCTTCTCAAAACAAAACCAACATTCTCAGGAATGCTTTTCCCATTAATTTTCAAATTATTTGAAAACTTGGTAGTGTGAGCATTTAAAATGCTTTGTTAGACAAGGTGTGGTGGCACACACCTTTATTCCTACCTAGCATTTGGGAGGCAGGCAGAGACTTGGTTCTCTAGGTTTGAGGCCATCCTGGTCTACAGAGCAAATTTCAGGCCACCCAAGGACTATATAGTGTGACCCTGTCTCAAAATAAGTACTTTTAAATGCCATGTTAAAGAATCATCGTTTATAAATGATCATAAAGAAATATCGGTCTGTATTCATTTAAGCATAGTGAGAGTTCTTAGGTGTGTCTACTTGAAGCTTAGAAAGGGATCTTAGAAATCTTTTTCTCAGTTGTCTGTGTTCTTAACATCTTCCTTTACTAAGTTACTAAATGAAGCTCCTTCAAGTTTTCAGGAATGGCACTATTTGAAAAGATTAAAAGGATTAGGAGGTGTGGCCTTATTGGAGGAAGTGTGTCACTGTGGGTAGGCTTGGTGGTTTCAAAAGCCCAAGCCAGGCCCAGAGTGTCTCTCTCTGCCTACAGATCAGGATGTGGAACTCTAAGCTACCTCTCCAGCACCATGTCTGCCTGCATGCAGCCATGCTCCCCACCATGATGATAATGGTCTGACCTCTGAAATTGTAAGCCAGCCCACAATTAAATGTTTTCTTTTGTAAGGGTTACCTTGGTCATGGAGTCTCTTCACAGCTATACAACATCAACTTAAGACATCCACCTTTATTTTTCATCCACACAGTTGACACCAAGGGTAAAGAGCACAGGCACAAAGTGCACATTTTACACATTCACTGCATGAATCTTAGTGATTGCCTTCTTCCTGTCAAAAGGAAGAATATTCTCAGGATAAAAAAACCTGTTCATTTCCTTACTAATATTTGCCTGGACTTTGTGGTCAGTGATGGATTTTGCTGAGCACTGAGGGAACAAATGAATTCCTGGCAGTTTTCATAGCCTGGTGGTGGTAATGTTTTCAGTAGGGAATACATTCATATGGAACAAAATTCAAAGCTGCACATCTCTACCCTTCTATCTTGGTACTACAGAAGCAGCCACTGTTACATGGTAGTTCTGGTGATTCTTTCCAATAAGCAATCCAGAGTGTCTTGGGAGATAATCATTAAACTAAACTAAAAGAAAATGTAGCTACTTAAATTAGATCTCTAATAGTACTGCTTCTGTTGTTCAGCTATTGCAAAACAAAAAACAAAAAACTTACAAGGTTTCTAAGAGAGACAGAACCCTAGAAGATGCACTTCCGTGTGGTTAAATATCTTACTCTTTCAAGAGAGCTTGTTGGGTTAGGCCCTAGATTCACTCCTAGCATTGAAACAAACAAACACAAACCAAAAACAACTATGTTTCTGTAGTATGTCTTTCTACTCATCAAAAACAACCAGATTCTGAGTATTAGCTACAAAAGTATAAGAACTAAAACCCAGAAACACTCAGCTTCCTTTTGGGTTAGTTGTTTTCTTGATTGCTTTGTTGAACTAAAGAATCTTTCTAAGGTATTGATTTGCCTCAGCATTCTTCAGAGAATTACTCACTTAGCTATATCAAGAGGAAAAAAATAGCTGAAATAGATCAAAGGAGTGGGGATGCTAAGGGCAGAGTAAATGATGAGGCTCATCCAGGCTGCCATTGTGTTTGCTGAGGTGCTCAGAAACTTACTAGGACAAGTAGACACTGTCTAAGTAGCACTTAGTAGTCCCCATTGGGTTTTTTGTTTGTTTGGGGTTTTTTGGGGTTTTTTTTTTTGTATTGACATTTATTCCTTCCTTAAATGTGGGTGTGACCTTTAAAGGCATAGATGATGAAATAACATTCTTAGAGGACTCCAACTTGATAACAGTCATTTCCACACTTCTTGCTGATTTTGAAGAAAAGCAGCTGTGTGGTAAGGCGGCCTGACCAAAGAATCATATGGCAAGAATTGAATGTGATTCCTCAGCCATTAACAAGAAGCTGGGTCCATAGACGTGTAGCCACAAGAAACTAATTCTGCCAACATTCTTTAATGAGATGGGAGGCAGATGATCCCCATTGAGCTTTCAGACAAAGTAAAAAACCCAGCTGACTCCCTTCTTTCATGCTTAATGAAGTCCTGGCTAGAGACCCAGATCATAATGCCCAGACTCACCGCCCACAGAATGTATGAACAGATCAATGTGTGTTGTTTTAACCCAGTAATTTGTAGTAGTTTATTATATAGCAATAGAAAACTAATACATTATTTAACCATTTGATGCTATTTTCTTAGGTCAAAACTGTTTAACGCTAATAATTTCTTAGGTTTTAATAATTAGGAGGGAATTGAAATTTGATGAAACACATAAGTACTTCTTTGATTTGTAAAGCAAGTTTGGTTTCTTACTAGAAGAATGGGTTGAAGCTATATGAAGCACTCTGGGTGGCAAATTCATAATATTGGTGAATTACAGGCAGCTAGAATTGGGAATGTGTTCTTTTTTTTTTAATTATGTAGATGTAGATGTAGATATAACCGTCTTGTTACATAAGAAACACAGAGCCAAATACAGAGTTTATAACCAAGAGGTCAGAGCAATAGCTGAGAGCTGAAAACCTTACCCTTCACTGCTGTTGCTGTCCTTCCTCTCCACAAGAGAGCTACTTCTGTGTGTTTTCTTTTTATAGACTTTCTGTTCTGCTTTCTCATTGGTTGTAAACCCAGCCACATAACCTCCTCGTCACTGCCTGTCTGTACACACCTCCAGGTCTTCTATGGTTGGTATTGAGATTAAAGGTGTGTGTCGCCATGCTGGCTGTATCCTAGAAGACATAGAGATCCACCTAGCTTTGCCTACCAAGTGCTGGGATTAAAGGTGTGCGCCACCACCACCCAGCTTCTTCTCTGGCTTGCTCTGACCCCAAGGCAACTTTATTAACATACAAATAAAAATCACATTTCAATACAAATAAAATATCACTATATGTATACAACATTCTGCCTCCATGTATGCCTGCATGCCAGGAGAGGGCACCAGATCTCATTATAGATGGCTGTGAACCATCATGTGGTTGCTGGGAATTGAACTCAGGATCTCTGGAAGAACAGCCAGTGTTCTTAACCTCTGAGCCATCTCTCCAGCCCATGGGAATGTTCTAAGTATTCTTTTTTCAACAAGCTATTTTTTAGAGCTGTGCATTCTTGCACTCTTAACAACTGGCCGTATGCACATGTTCTTTTCTACTCCTAGAATGCAGTTTTTGTTTTCCAAAAAAATTGTATACTTTCAATTTCTCCATATAGTCTTTTGTACACTCCTGACATAGCATAGTAAAGATAACAAATCTGTTTCTATTTCTTCTAGAAAATTGCTAGCCTCTTGAGATCAAGAGCTATATAGTCTTGATCACATTTTATCCAGTATAGAGTTTGGCACACAACTGAACAAGTGAATCTTTTAAAATGAAAAATAGGAAGGTAACCTGGAATCCAAGGCCAAATGATCCATTTATTTGATCAAAATCCCAGAGAGGAACAAAATTGGATTGTTCATTGGTGTTACGAGACAGAGTGTCACAGGGTAGCGCAGACTTGCTTTGAATTGAAATCACAGTAGTCTTCCTGTCGAACCTTCCTAGTGCTAGGATTTACAGGCATGAGCAACCTATCTGACTATAATTATTACTTGTAGACCTGTATAAACACAAGAGGTATGTGGGAGGGAGGGAGGGAGGGAGGGAGAGAAGAAGAGACACACACATAGAAGTTGGTAAAGGTTAGAGGACAGCTTTGTGGAATTGATTCTCTCCTTCCACCTTTGTGTGTCTTCTGGGAATTGAACTCAGATCATCAGGCTGATGTGGAAAGTACCTTTATCCACTGAATCATCTCCCAGCCCCTTGTGTCTTATTCTAAGTTTCCCCCATAAACTGGTTCCTAAGATAAAGACTTGCTTGTAAATGGTTTCTTCTGGGAAGTTCTTGCAGAAAATAAGAATGTGTGATTAGGAAGGGTTAAGCGGAATGAGAGAATTAATATAATTGCATGTTCTGAGATGATCACTGTTCTGGCCAATTGCTGGAACCCTCTGAGGAGCAGAAGGGATGGAATACCATTCAGAATTGCCCATAGGGAAGAAGGGGGGACATTCATCCTCCACCATCCCTGCTAAGAAAGTGTTTCTTGGAGTTTGCATATGTCTAGGCATCTAGCAAATTCCTGGAGGTGACTACACCAGAATGCCATTATTTCCATAGCAGAAAGCAAAATTTACAACGTTGTGGCTGGAGCAAGGTCTGGTAATCTAGACTTTTAAAACTGGCTTGCTGTAGTAGAAGGCAGAGAGGGTGTGAGGTAGGATTGCTAAATTCAGTTTCTTTGATACAGATCAATCTGTATGGCTGGTTAAACTTAATTCATCATAGTCAGCCTGGTGACATGGCCTGTACAAAAGATGACAGAATTAGCCAGAGTCCAGCTACCAAAACTGATTGGGAGCTCTGATTCATTTTTATTATCAGAACTAAGTTTTACACAGTTGTGGGGGAAGCTGAGGAAATAAAGTTCTAAAATGAACGATAGCCGGGTCTGGATAGGTTGTAAGCTGGAAAAGCCAAGCTCAGCAGCTTCGGAAGTGCAGCTGTGAAGAGACGCAGGAACCACTGCCGTGCATTTAGTGGTGGCCATGGAACCTAGTGGTGGCAGCGGTGTGAAACCAAGGGGAAGAGCTGATCTTAGAGCAGGGAAGAAGCAAGCACAAGCCAGTACTTGTGGGCATGTTTTCTTTTTTTTTTTTTTTCTTAAAGATTTGTTTATTTATTTATTTATTTATTATGTATACAGAAGAGGGTGCCAGATCTCATTACAGATGGTTGTGAGCCACCATGTGGTTGCTGGGAATTGAAGTCAGGACCTCTGGAAGAGCAATTGGTGCTCTTAACCTCTGAGCTATCTCTCCAGCCCGTGGGCATGTTTTCGTCTACCATTCCTTGTACCTTGCTGAGGTGACTGATTTTAGAGAACACTGACTGCTAATGTCCTCTGCCTTTTGAGCTGCATGTCCCTCCTTGGGCTAACTAACTCGGAACTGTGCTGGGATGGACACTGAGGAAAATAGTTCAAGCTTATGCTAATTGAAACACTAAAGTCAGTGCAACCTCTTCCCTCACCTGTTCTAGAGTTATTTTTTCCTTTGCCAATACTTCAGCAGATCTAGGGAGGCTACCAAGTGAGGTAGGCCAGCCTTCATCCCAGAGGTAGCTGAGCTCTTTCTCTTCAGTTGTTATCATTGCTAGTTCTTTGTTATCACCAGACAAGGAAGCACCAGAAGATGCTCAGTGAATCCTTTGGGTTCTGCATGAGCCCTTTGCTGATCTAACACACTCAAGAATTCACATCCACAAGTAGACCTGCCAGTGTAAGTTGGCAACTCTTACTTTTCTTTTTCTTTTTAACTTTTTTAGTATTCTTTGTGAATATCACTTCCTATACCCCAGTCCCACTCATCTCCTGTCTCTCCTTATCCATCCTCCACCCTTGCAACCTCTCCAACACTGCCCAGTCGAAGGGCGGGGCCAACTCTCCCAGGCTCACAGCCTCAGGGCCACGCCCATGCCACAAGGGCCAGCTCTACTGTGTTGCTTAAGCAAAGGGAACCACTCTTTTGAGTACTGCAACCGGGGAGGGACGGGTCTTGCTTTTCTTTGCATATCCACTGACTGCATTCTAAAACTGTTTTTTCCTACTCGGAGTGTGTACTGCAAACCTGATCCAGATTAGTAATTACAAGGTAGTGAGAAGAGGCAGCAAATCTTGAAGAGAACCATCAAGGACTTAAACAGGCATAGTCAGTGTCTCCAGAAACAAACAAACAAACAAACATCTGCTTGATTCTAATGTGGAGTTAGAGGAGTTTGTTCTAATAGCCTAGAATATGGGGTTGAATTGGAGCTGAACTGTCTTGGCTCTTCCATACAAATACCCCTGCTCTAGGTTTCTGTGTCCACGTGTGCATGCAGACTTTTTAATCCAGATGACTATGGGGGTTTCCTGTGAGTTGTCTTTGTAATTGAGTTCCTGAGCCAAACTTAATCTTGAGGTATACAGTCTACATTTGCAGTTGCAGTGAAATAGGATTATTTTTTTTTTTAATACTGACCTGGAAATCTTCAGACTTTTAAAGATGAAATGTCTGCATTTGAGAATTGGCTGATCTGAGCCCTTAGTTTGTCTTTCCTTCCTTCCTCCCTCCCTTCTTATTTTTGTCAGGGCTTTTGTGACTTAGTTAAAGCCAACCAGCACCAGGATCTTAAACTTCTCATTGAGTCACCACTTGCTGCTGAGCTAGTTCATTCTCCATTTCTGCTTGTGTTTATCTGCTTCTGGTAGAAACTGATGATGTCATACACACAGCATGACATTATCACCTCCCACTTACATGTCGGGTGGTAGCCTTTTGAGAGCCATCCATAGTTCTAGAATTTCACCCAAGAACGGTGGTTTTCTAGGGTGTTTCTGTTACTAGCTGTTCTTGTCTGGGAATCTCCCATTTCCCACAGCCCTTGCCAAAAGCCTGGCTCAAGTGATTGCACACAGGATGTTCATTTGGTAAATATTCCCCAAGAACAGGAAGGAGTGACACTGGGAAAACGGGAGGGCAGTATGAGAGTTTAGACTCTCAAGAATTGTCCTCCAGAGGAAGAGTAAAGAAACAGTCGCCACCACCCCCAATCTTAACACATTGCAGAGTCCAAAAACTGGGAGTTTACACCAGAGGCACAGGTTAGCTTGTCTTCTAGCCTGCATATCCCATTCGGTTTGTTGCCTTTCTAAGATAGTTAAATAGGGATGGATGATGTGATAGTTAAAAAGGTTCCACAGACCTTTCCACCATGTGTTTGGTGTGGATTGAAACACTTGGGGAATGCAGAAAGTAAGAAGGAAACTTCAGGAGTTGATCCTGGGAATATATTGGGATATTGATATTGGGATGTAAGGTGATACTAGTGGGAATGGAAGAGAAAGAGGCTAATGAGTATTTTGAAGGAAGAGTCATTGGAACATACGGACTAGATATTGAAGTCAGAGTGTCCTTGAACTTTTCCATGCTTTGCACATTTCTTCAGCATGTGTGCCTTCTGCTATCACAAGCATATCTATCTCATTGTGGTCATCTCACTGGTGCTTAGGAGGAATTTTTTCTTTTTTTTTTTTTCTTTTGGTTTTTCGAGACAGGGTTTCTCTGTGTAGCTTTGCGCCCTTCCTGGATCTCACTTGGTAGACCAGGCTGGCCTCGGAACTCACAAAGATCCACCTGCCTCTGCCTCCCAGTGTTGGGATTAAAGGCATGCGCCACCACCGCCCGGCTAAATTTTTTTCTTCTTGGGAATTTTATACATGTATGCAATGAAATATGATCATGTATGCCTCCCATTTACTCCCCTCTAACTTCTCCCATATCCCTCCCAGTAGATTACCCTCACAATTTCTCCTTTTTTTTTTTTTTTTAAACAGTCCACTAAGTTCAGTCAGTGCAGCCAATATGTATGGGATGTGGAGCCTGTAGCATGGGAACCTGTCAGTAGACACATCCTCTAAAAATGTGATTCTCCTTCAAAGATGTTATTTTAATGTTTAGATTAGATAAATGAATTTTGTGTTTGCCCAATTACTATTTTCTAAAAAGTAAAATAGCTTAGATATTTTCTGATCTTGGTTCCCATTCAGAGTTCTTTGTACTCTGTTCCTAACTTGCTGAGCCAGTTTCTACTCCTACTTTTCTAGAAGGATCTTTGAACAAAGAAGAGAGAAATTGTGGTTGTAATTATGTTTTGTTATTGAGCCATGATCTCTCTCCTTTTAACATCCAGCTGATTGTTGGTGTCTGTCCTTAAAGCAATAGCAGTCAGGTCTTTTTTCTCTGTCTGGTGAAGGCCCACTGGGCATGTAACAACATCTCTTATATTTCTGTTTAGCCTTCTCTTGTGTAAGTTGTATAATATGTTTGCCGAGAACTTTTCCCCTCTTGTACTCTGTTACCACCTCTTAGCATTTTGTGTTTTTGATCGGTGCCCATCTAAACATGGGGCTCAGACCAACACAAGAGAGTAGTACAGCATTAGGCTCTGTTGAGAACTAAAACCCAGGAGTGCTTCAGTTTTGTAACAACCATACCACATTTCATTTTCATGTAGGTAAAATACCCAGATACTGCTCTATATTAAGCTAGTTCACCTCTGTCATCCACTGTGCAGCTGATTTTCATCATTCTAAAGTGTAGAAAGTCCTCATTTTCCCAGCTTTATTTGAACTTCATTTTGACTGATCTTTATAGCCAGTTGTGATTATGCTGTACAGCATCTTGGGAACTGTGCTCTCCAGATTCAATCATCTACAGATTTTGAAGTATGCTTTCCATATCTTCATCTAAGCTCATGATCAACATGGCAAAAACAGGCTCATCCTATCCCCTACACTCTAATTGGTGCTTTTTACAAGCAGATCCTTTAAGCACTGTTCTCTTTTGTTTTGTACCTCTTATCTGCAAGGATTTCACGTGTGTCCTTAACACGTTTTACTGCTTACCATGTGCAAAAGGTGCTATAAAGCTACACTGAAGACAGCATCCCTGTTTGTGGTACTAGCAGCATCAGGAAGTATTTTGTTAAATGCTTTGTGGAAATCGTGTGGCACAGTTATTTGTGATGTATCATCCCCTTATCTGGTAGTGTATCAGAAAAAAGAGAGAAAAGGTAAATAGGTGCCATATGGCCACTAATGGTCTTGTATCACCTGAATATGGGATTCACTCCTATCATTTGAACTTAGAACTTTCAGACTCTGAAAAGTCTGTAGACTTCATTGATAATATTTGATCTGTATTTCATAAGGCTCTGAGTACAGCACAGTGTGTCAGTAGTTGTATTTAAATGCTTGGGGTTTGTTGTTGTTTTAATTTTATTTACTTATATTTTATGTATGAGTCTTCTGCATGCCAGAAAAGGGCATGTTTTATAATAAACAGTGAAAAATTTTTATTCAATTTTAGTCATATCCCTTCCATAATTTTTGTCACTCATATTTGGGGAGAGGGAGTGAGACAGGGTCTCTTTTTTTTTTTTTTTTTTTTTTTTTTTAGCCCTGGCTTGCCTTGAACCACACAATGTAGACCAGGCTGGCCTCAAGCCCATGGAGAACTTTCTGTTTCTGCTACGCAAGTGCTGGGATTAAAGGTTTATGCTACCATGCCTGGTCCTATATATTGATTTTTTTTCTCCTAAGGAGAATAACTGACTATTCTCAGATGTCTTTACTTCCTGCTTTTAGCTCTTAAAATGCCGTCGTTGCTTTTCTGGATTTTTAGTTTATTCACTTATTTATTTTTTAATTTGCCAGAATTAAACTCAAAAGAATATCAAACATGTTTTACCTATTTTCTAAGGGCTTAAATCATCTCCTTAGACCTTGTGCTCTGTCAATCAAATGTCATCCATGTTCTTCCTCTGTCATCTGCAGTCTACACTTCTTCCCCTTTGATCCAGTGACTCCATTGTACTGTCTTATTCAGTTATGTGTTTTTCTCTGTAGATCTGTCTCTGTATAGGCATCAGATTTCCTATAGATGTCATATCTCTTGTTATCCTAGCCAAGGAAGTCTTGATGATTTCCAGGAGATGTTTTTCTCCTCGAATTTTTTTTTTTATTGCTGCCACTTCTTAAGTGTGTAGCCTAACACACTAATAATGTTCAATAAGTAATATTTCTGATTAATCTTAAGAAGTATTTGCCTTCTCTTTTAGGCTGTGAGGATATCATTGCTGAGAGCATCTCATTAGATACCTTAATTGCCATCCTCAAGTGGAGCTCACATCCATATGGCTCTAAGTGGGTGCACCGACAAGCTTTGCATTTCCTTTGTGAGGAATTATCCCAAGTCATGACTTCGGATGTTTTTTATGAACTCAGCAAAGACCATCTGCTTACTGCTATCCAGTCTGACTACCTACAGGTAATCATTTATACACCTCTCTAGTTCATTGTCATTCCACATGCACAAAGAAATTCATCCGCACTCTGTTACTTGTACAGGGTGGGGCAGAGAGAAACAAACAGGCTTTGCTTAGCGAATTTCTGCTCCATTGTGCACTAAAAGCCTGCTGGCACATTGGGCTTTCATGCACACTGCTATCATGACTCAACACTGTAAACAAGCCCAGGACTTAACCAGCTATACTCTAAAGAGGATAGGCCAGGTCAGAAGCACAGTCTGAAAATGAACGTCTGCCTTCCACTGATACTTATTAACTATAATAATTTCTTTTGGTAGACTATCAGATACTTAGATTGTAGACCATAGGTTAGGCAGCACAGAGCAAGAGTGAAATTCCATTTCTGATCTGTTCAACTCATAAAAACTCAGAGTGTCTGCTCTGCTAAAGCATAATTATATTTTCTACTTTATATTTTCAGTCAATTCTTGTGTCTTTGGCTTACATGTTAATCTAGCTTGTAATTTAATAATAGATTTTAAATACTGCAAAAAATTCTATAAGGTAACATGTTTTTAATTGTTTTTACATTGGGTTAATTTTATGCTAAAATTTATACAACAGCTTTTAATGCTATGAAGCTATAAACTCTTTGAGCCATTTGATTCTTTGTGTGTATACCACATAAACTATAAAATGGCATTACCATAGTTAGAAAATACTAAATTAAAAAAAAAAACAACAACTGAATTGTCCACTGTGCTTCTTCAACGTTACTTTGTTTGCAGTAATAGATGCTGAAACACTTGGTCTTCATTTGTAGGAGGGTCTTTCTTCATTAACTTTGTCTCACTGTCCTAGTCAGTTCCACGTGTCTATTGGAACACATATCAGTGCTGTCCCATTGTTGGTCATGAGCTATGCATTCCTTCATAACACATAAAGCACCTTGGAGGAGCCTCTGTTTGCTGTAAGCTTCTAAATAAAATAAGAAATGAGAGGTACAATGCCATTTCATAAATTGTCCTGTAGGATCCCCTCCCTCCTCAGCCTACAAAATACCTTATAGAGATTGTATCTGCCTGGAAAATTCCTCGTTCTTGATTTTCCATCACCGGAGAATAGAATGTGTTTATCTTCATCTTATCCCGAAAACATCAGCAATACAGAAGGTTTATAATAAGATAAAATAAATTTAAAAGTAGGAAATAATACATAGTAAAGAAAAACAATGGTAATAATAAAAACATCAGCTGGAATGAAGATTGAAGTTATTCAATAAATTGATGCTATCTGGAACATCATCGTTTATAGACCACAGGATTAACTCTAAAATTTCGCATAGCTGATATAAAGAGAGCAATGTGGTAAGTTGTGCTCCACATGTACATTAGAACTTAGGAAAAACCATTGGTGAAAATAAACACGTTTATCATTTTATTAGAATAAATAATAATCAATTTTTATTCTAGGCAAGTGAACAAGATATTCTTAAGTATCTGATTAAATGGGGCGAGCATCAGTTGATGAAAAGAATAGCAGACAGAGGTAAGTTCAGAAAGGACACTTGCGCCAGTCAGCGTCTGTATGGTTTTAATATTCCCAGTGGCTTACTGAGACACACATGCATCAGTCTTGGAAACATAATGTGAATGGAAGGAAGTAGAGGATTTTACCATCAGTAAAGTATTCCAGTGGAGTTGAAGGGGAGTTGATAAATATATCAGTTTTTTTTTAATTATTTTCCAAAAAAGATTATTTTATTACATTTATGTCTGTGATATGTTAATTTCATGGAATGCCAAAAATGAAAATGTCATGTAATGATTAAGGTGTTAGAGAGAAACATTGTTGAAGATGTTCTAGAATTAATTATGATAGATATATAATATGAATGTACTTTTTTTAATGATTAAAATGGTGAATTTGTGTTGTATAAATTTTACTTCAACTAAGAAAGATGCAGAGGCTTTGGCATGGTGGTACACACCTTTAATCTCAGCACTTGGGAAGTAAGGTAGGCAAATCTCTGTGAATTGAAGGCCAGCCTGGTCTATGAAGTAAGTTCCTGGCCAACCAGAGCTAAGGTGTATAGTAAGAGCCTGTCTCAAAAAGCCTAGAAAGGGGAGAGGGATGAAGGGTGTAGCTCAGTGGCATGGCGCTTATTTAGTAGATGGGAGGCCCTAGAATGTGGGACATTGAGCAACACAAAGGTGTTATTTTGTGTAGTTTGTTTTTAATAAAATCACCTCCAGCTGAGTCTGCTTCTGGGTAGTTCCATATACAATCTGGGCTCTTGGTTTTGAAAATACATGATTCATTTTCTTTTCATTTTTATTACGTTTTTGTTTGTGTTTGTGTACATGCACACACGGAAGTGTGCACACACCACAGTACATGTGTGGAAGTCAGAGTACAACTTGCAAGAATAGGTTCTGTCCTTCCACCAGAGATTTACTCAAGTGCTTTTGGGTGGTGGCAGGTGCCTTTACTCACTGAAACCTAGGATTCTGTACTGGTCTTTATATGTTAGATCACCCACCTGTCACCTTCCTCTCATTTAGTGCTGTATTCCTCTACATACTGAATCCAAATCAGTAAGCTTCAATTAGGAAAATTAATTAATTTCCCTTTCCTGTCATTTCTCAGTATTTATTTTGAGACAGGGTTTCATATGGCCCAGGCCTATGTAACCAGGGATGATTTTTTAAAATCTGATTTTAGATTTATTTATGTGTATGTTTGCCTGCATGCATATATGTGTACCATGTACAAGCCTGGTACTGGAAGAGGTCAAAAGAGGGTATCAGATCACCTGGAACTGGAATCACAGATGGTTTTTAGCCTCTATGTGGGTGCTGGGAAGCAAACCTGGGCCCTCCTCAAAAGCAGTTAAGTTCTCTGAACTGCTGAGACCTGTCATATATTGCTACCTAAACAGTCGAGGAAGAGGCAGGCCTCCTACTTTTCTCCTAATTAACTTTTCTGTGACCTTCAAAAGTCTTCAGCATTTCTCAAATTTGAAAAACCACTACAAAACCACTATAATCAATATAGAAAGATTTCTGAATACCAACCAACATACACTCTCATTTATAGATTTTGTATTTGCAAATTTATCAACTTATTACAATTTATTTGTAACCTCAAATCTTTTTTTTTTTTTAAGATTTATTTATTTATTATGTACACAGAAGAGGGCGCCAGATCTCATTACAGATGGTTGTGAGCCACCATGTGGGTGCTGGGAATTGCAATCAGGACCTCTGGAAGAGCAATTGGTGCTCTTAACCTCTGAGCCATCTCTTCAGTCCATAACCTCAAATCTTTATTCACGCACTTTCAGCGTTATTCATGGACATGCACAGAGTGGCAAAATAAGTGTTTTGAGTGACCAAGAATTAAATTCTCAAGCCAGGCATGGTAGCTCACACCTTTAATCCCAGCACCCAGGAGGCAGAGGCAGGTGGTCTCTTAAGTTCAAGGCCAGCCTGGTCTACATAATGAGTTCCAAGACAGCTAGTGCTATGTAGAAGAGACCCTGTCTCAAAAACAACAACACACACACACACACACACACACACACACACACACACACACACACATTCTCAACCTGAAGATGAATTAAGACACTGATACTTTGCCTTATTTTCAGATCTATTATGAATGCTTGTCCTTTTCATAGTCTACTTAATATGTTGGAGTTTTTCTTAATAATTTTTTTAGAATTATCTTTATTGTTTAAGTATGTTGCCTGCATCTTTATATGTGTACAATGTGCCTACAAATGGTTGTGAGCCAGTATGTAGGTACCTAGAATTGAACCCCAGTCCTCTGCAAGAATAGCAAGTACTCTTAACCACTGAGCTATGTCTCCAGCCCCATCTAATGTGTTTTTACATTTTTGTTTTTGTATTCATGATCTCAGTTTAATATGGCTGCCAAGTGAGTCTAAAGTGTCTCAAATTCTGAAATGCAAGAAGGCTGAGATGTCCTTATGGAGAAAATAAGAGTGTGTTTGATAAACTTCATTGAGGCATAAGTTACAGGCTGTTAGCCATGAGTTCAATGTTTTGGTTTTTGGTTTTCCGAGACAGGGTTTCTCTGTGTAGCTTTGGTGCCTGTCCTGGAACTCACTCTGTAGACCAAGCTGTCCTTGAACTCACAGAGATCCACCTGGCTCTGCCTCCCAAGTGCTAGGATTAAAGACATGTGCCACCACCGCCTGGCTGAGTTCAGTGTTAATGAATAAATATGTATTAAGGAGCCTTTAAACAGAAGCACACAAAGTTATGTCTTGCTGAGTTGGCAAAATGATTGTGCCCAGAGGCCCACAGACAGGAAACTAACTTCTAGGATCGGTGGTTAATTCATTGTTAATTATTTGTGAATGACATAACTACCACACCTGAACTGCCTAATTACTATAGGCCATTGGTCTCCTGATTGATACAGATTAATAATGAGGAAAGGTTGGTCATGATGAAAGGTCATATTTATTTGGGCAGGTAATGAGAATCCTTCATGGATAAAATTTCCTTTAAAGTAGTTTGGGGGGCTGAAGAGATGGCTCAATGGTTAAGAGCCCTTGCTTCTCTTCTAGAGGACCTAGGTTTGGTTCGGAACACATACCTGGTGGCTCCCCACAGTCTGTAACTCCATTCCCAGGGGATTCAACATCCTCTTCAGTCTTCAGAGGGCACCAGGCATGCACTGGCCACTCTTCTTTAGTCATACTTGTGTATGGATGGGTCTGCCCTTGCTTAAAGGTTTTGTATAAGATTATCCAGAAATGTGTTTTTCTGCCTTGTCAGCTAGCTCCCAAATAATGACAGAGACCTCTTGTTAATTATGAAAGCTGGGCTTATAGCTTAGACTTGTTCCACTATCTCTTAAAATTTAAATTAGGGGTTGGGGATTTAGCTCAGTGGTAGAGCGCTTGGTAAGCACAAAGCCCTGGGTTTGGTCCTCAGCTCTGGGGAAAAAAAAAAAAAAAAGACCAAAAAAAAACTTAAATTAACCTGCTTTTATTAATCCACATTTTGCCATGTGGCTTTTTACCTTTCTTTCATTCTGTGTGTCCGACTTCCTCCATGTCTCATTGGCGTCTCCTCTATGCCTCAGTCATCTCCTCCTACTTCCTCTCTCTGCCTGGAAGTCCCACCTATACCTCCTGCCTAGCTACTGGCCATTCAGCTTTTTATTATAACAATCACATTAATACATCTTCACACATTGTACAAATATCCCACAACACAGTGCTTTAAAAAAAAAATTGTGAGTCGGAGATATTCAACAATAGTAAAGGACTTGCCTTGTGTACAAGGCCCTAGATTCTATCCTCAATATCACAAACATATAAGTTGTTTTCTCTATATGTGTCTTTATATAGAGAGACTATATTCATATATTTCCCTCACATGATTTAAGAAAGATGTATTTGCTTATAAAATAAAAATTTGGGCTGGGTATGGTGTTACAAACCTTTAATCCCAGCACTAGGGAGGTAGAGGCAGACAGATTTCTTTGAGTTCAAGGCCAGTCTAGTCTACATAGTGAGCTCCAAGACAGCCAAGGCTATGTAGTGAGACCCTGTCTACAAACAAACAAACAAAAGATTGTCACTTTTACTATTAGCAATAAAGATCATATTCATTGTAAAAATTATCAAATTTTAAGAAAAATATTTAGATATTAAAAATACAATTAAATATTTCCAAATGTTATCATTTTCTTCATACCTCAGTGTCATAAGCATACTATTTTTCTTCAGATTTTCCTATCACATTAATACCTATGAAAAATAACTATCTCTTGCTCAGGACAGAGGAATTAAATGTCAGATACTAAAGATTGACCCATGTGCAGTAACAGACCCATGTTACAGAAATTTAGAAGTTTAGAACTAGGTAGACTACATTAGATTTTGCTCCTTTGGATACAGCTGGTTAATATATTATTAAATTACCTTTATACATAAGTAGCCTGTGTTTGGCATGGTAGTCCATGTCTATAATCCCAGAATTTAGGAAGTAGAGGAAGAAGGATCAGAAAGTCTGGACTACATGAGACCTCCCCCTACCCCTACACATGCTACCATGACTAGAAATAGCAAATGCTTTACAATGTCCCCCTTATATTAAAAACCGGTCACAGTCTTGATATTAACAGATTGTCATTTTTCTTATTTTGAGTTAATATCCATAAAAAGATTCATTTAGTACAGAAGTCATTAAGAATGTTCCTGTGTTGTAGACAGTGTACTTTCTGTTTGTCCAAAAACTTGGGTATTAAACTTATTTATAACCTTTCTTAAAGCCAATACTCTTACATACAAAGTCTGGTACTAAGATTTTATGTAATAGAGAGTAAAGTAAGGCTGTCCCTAGGAACAGCAAGGTGGCTGAGTGGGTAAAAGTGTTTGTATAGTTGTTCTCTGGCCTTCACACTCAATGTCGTGGCACATACATACCCCCACAAACATGCACATAAAAATTTCCTTAAAGACTATGTCTGTGAAAATTGGGGTTTTGCTGAAGGCTTTTTCTTTTCTGTTCCATAGAGCCAAACTTACTGAGTGGTACTGCACATAGTGTGAACAAAAGAGGTGTGAAAAGAAGAGACCTGGACATGGAAGAACTTAGAGAGGTCCTTGCTTCTCTCTTGCCTTTTGTGCGGATTGAACACATCTTGCCTATAAACAGTGAGGTCTTAAGTGATGCTGTAAGTTTCTTCATTCCTTTCAGGGAAAGAAAAATGCCAAGCTTATCCTGTGTTAATTCTTATAAATAATTTCTCCTACTAGTAAAGTACTTGAAACCAGATTACCTGAGGAGAGAAACAAATATCTGTTTGGTATAATGTTATGTTCCCAGTGTCTGACATAGTGCAAAAAAGTGTGTTTAGTGCTGATAGTTTTTTGTTTGTTTATTTTGTGTTTTGATTTTGGGGGTTTTTATTTATTTTGTTTTGTTTTGTTTTGTTGTTTTTTCAAGACAGTTTCTCTGTGTTGCCCTGTCTCAAGAACATAGTTTTAAGGGAATTAATTTGGTCATTTATCAGTATAAATCAATTTGATCTCTATGAAAAGAAAAGAGAAATTACCTTTGCAGAACAGCAGTAAATCAGAGGAGGGACATTGGCTCCTGTATGTAAGATACATGAGCCATTTGAGTGCATTTTAGACTAAGTTGAAATTTATAGAACTGGGCACACTTTAATCCCAGTACTCAGGAAGCAGAGGCAGGTGGCTCTCTGTGAATTCGAAGACAGCCAGGGCAATAATAAGAGACCTTGTCTTGAAAATAACAGACATAGAGAAACCCTGTTGGGGGGGGAGGGGTCCACATAGAAAGGGGTTGGGGATTTAGCTCAGTGGTAGAGCACTTGCCTAGCAAGCGCAAGGCCCTGGGTTCGGTCCTCAGATCTGGAAAAAAAAAAAGGAAAACTCTACTCACGCCTTTAATTCTGGCATTCAGGAGGCAGAGGCAAGTGGATCTCTGTTAAAAGCCATCTTGGTCTACACAACATACCAGGCCAGCCAGGGCTACTAGTAAGACACTGTTTCAAAAACAAACAGACAAACAAAAATCAAAACCAACACGCTCAAAACCATCCTGTGACTTTGGAAGTCTTTCCTCCCAACAACAGGACTATGACTTTATTTGCTTTTCAAGAAGGTCTTACAGGAACCCAGCATGGCGGCCTATGCCTGCAGTCCCAGCACAAGGAGGCTCAAGCAAGAGGATCGTATGTTCAAGGCTAGCCTCAGCTACATAATGAGTTGGAGGAAATTCTAGGCTACATAATGAGACCTTGTCTCAAAAACTAAAGGCTAGGGATATAGTTCATAGTGTGTGTGCGTGTGTGTGTGTGTGTGTGTGTGTGTGTGTGTGTGTGTGTGTGTTTGTGTAATCTATATCTATATATAAAACCTAGGGGCTGGAGAGATGGCTCAGCCATTAAGAGCACAGGCTATATGCCGGGGGGTGGGGGGGGGGGGGGGGGGGTGCACGCCTGTAACTCAGCAGAGGAGGCAGAGGCAGGGGGATCTCTGTGAGTTTGGGGCCAGCCTGGACTACAGAGTGAGTTCTAGAACAGCCAGAGCTACATAGCAAGACCCTGTCCAGGGGGGGAAAAAAAGAAAATAACAGAAGTGGGGAGCAATATGTATTAATGGAATTAATTATGTTACTCATAATTTTTAAATTACTTTTTTTTTTCTTGGCCAGACCTGAGGACTGAACCCAAGGCCTTGCGCTTGCTAGGCAAGCGCTCTATCACTGAGCTAAATAATCCCCAACCCCTTAAATTACTTTTTTAAAAAGTGTGTGTGTGTGTGTGTGTGTGTGTGTGTGTGTGTGTTTGTGGCTGGGTGGTTGTGGCACCTTTAATCCCAGCACTCGGGAGGCAGAGACAGGCGGATCTCTGTGAGTTTGAGGCCAGCCTGGGCTACCAAGTGAGTTAGCAAAGCTACACAGAGAAACCCTGTCTCAAAAAATAAAAAGAGAGAGAGAGAGAGAAAGGGAATAAAAAGAGAGATAAAAAGAGTGAGTGAGTGAGTGAGTGAGTGTGTGTGTGTGTGTGTGTGTGTGTGTGTGTGTACTTGTACCTAAGCACAGAGGCCAAAAGAGGGCATCAGATACCTTGCTTATAAACATGAGTGCTGGAATCTAAACTTCAGTACTCAAGATTGCTCTAGAGCCTTCTATCCTAAAGTAATGTTTTTTAACTACTAGAATTGCTTGAATTTTTTTTTTTTTTGCCCATTTCCAGAGTGCTGAGTAAAGGTAGACACTACCAACATACCCACTCTTCTTGTCTTCTCATGTTTTTAATTTGCCTTTTCTTGATGTTTAGTGTTGTTGAACATGTTTTCCTATACCCTCTTGACCCTTTGTATGTCTTCTTTTGAAAAAATGTCTGTTATGGGTCTTTATTTTTAATTTTTTGCTACTAAACTGATGTCTTCATTAAGGTTTCAGATACCATGGCCAAAAGCAACTTGGTGAGGAGAGGGTTTATTTCTGATTACAGCTCCCCGCACAGTCCATCACTGAAGGAAGTCAGGGCAGGAGCAGATACAGGGACCATGTAAGAATGCTGCTTACTGGCTTGCTCCTCATTGCTTATTAAATCTGCTTTCTTGTAGCCCTCATGACCATCAGCCCAGGGGTGCCACTGCCCATAGTGGACTGGGCTCTCCTATATTGTTATCATTCAAGAAAATGCCCTACAGACTTGCCTACAAGCCAATCCTGTGGAGGCATTTTCTCAGTTAAGCCTCTTTCTTTGCAAATGATCCTACTTTATGTCAAATTGACATACACTAGCCAGCACAGTTGAGTATCTTTCATATTCTGGATAGTAATCTCTATCAGATGTAAGTTTGCAAGTATTACATTTCACTCTGAAGCTGTCCTTCACTCTCGTTTGCTTTGCTGTGCAGAACTTTCAGTTTGCTACAATTCCATTTGTCTCTTTTTGCTTTTGTTGCCTGTGCAAACCTTGCCAAAAAGGTCTTACCTGTGTTTTATTTTAGAAGTTTCATGGTTTCATGTCTTTTGGAGTTAGATTGTGTGAGGAGTGAGAAGTAGGAGTCTATTCACTCTTCTGCATATGGATATTCAGTTTTCCAAACACCATTTATTGATGAAGCTACTACCAAATCAGGCATATTTGTCTACCAAACAGTATGCCTATCATGAGACAAATTTTGAAAGAGTTTATTCTCAAGGCTAATTAAGTTAGCATGATAAAGGAAACCCTAGTTTCAAATCTGCTTTGGGATGTTTGGGGGATAAAGAAGCCAAGTGATTTAAGACACAGAAAAAGGAACTAATCAGTCAACAGTGTAATGAGATCTTGGTTTTGGTCTTCAGAAGCACGCACGTTCAGAAAATGGAGCTCTAGCATAGTCTGAGCATGAGGTTTTCGTTTTTTACCTTTTGGATACTTGCTTAGACCTAAATGCTAGCTTGATGGTTTCTGTAAAAATGATGTTTATATCCTTGAAAAATAACCAAGGCAGTCATTATCGTCATAATTCATCATGGATTATGTTGTTTTTATTTTATTTGTATGAGTGTTTTGCCTGTATGTGTGTCTGTGCACCACATGTGTGTCTGGTGGACATGGAAACCAGGAGAGGGCATTGGAATCTCCTAGGACTGGAGTTATAGATGGTTGTGAGCTGGGAATCAGGTCCCCTGCAAGAGCAGTAATGCTTTTGGCCTCTGAACCATCTTCTGGTTCCCAAAAAGTAAAAGCAAATAACTAAGGCAAGTGACTGTTTAGTCAGCTTTTCCCTAAATTTCAAGATTGTCCTTTCCCCATTAGGTGTTTTTTCCCTCTTTATTGCAGATTGTTGACTGTAAATTAACAGGTTTGTACTTCTTTGAAAATGCCGCTGGTGTTTTAATTAAGGATTCCATTGATACTTTTCTTAGTTAAGGTTTCTACTGCTGTGATAAAACACCATGACCAAAAGCAACTCACGTCTATCATCAAAGGAAGTCAGATCAGGAACTCAAGACAGAAACCTGGAAGTAAACCTGGAACTAAAGCTTGCTCACCCTGCTTTCTTGTACCATCTAGGACCACCAGCCAGGGTGTGGCACTGACCACAATTGAGCTGGGCCCTCCCACATCAATCATCAAAAAGAAAATGCCCTACAGGCTTGCATATAGGCTAGTTTTATGAAGGCGTTTTCTCAATTAAGATCTCCTCTTCTCAGATATGTTTAGGTTTATGTCAAATTGACAGAAAACAACCAGTACAACAATACTTGTTGCTTTGGATATTATGGGTATTTTAGTATTTTTCTTATCTATGAACAGGTTATCTTTCCATTTATTTGTATATTTTTTAATTTCTTTCTTTTCTTTTTTTTTTTTTTCTTAAATGAAGATAGGCCTTCATGTAGCCAAAGATGATCTTCAACTTCTGAGCCTCCTGCCTCTACCTCCTGAGTTGCAGGCATGTTCTACCACACCCAGTTTATATGGTGCTAGCAATTGAACCCAGGGCTTTATGAATGCTAGATAAATATTCTACCAACTAGCTGCATCCTCAACCCCTATGCCTAGGAATTTAATTTTTACTTTTATTTTTAGCTATTATAAATAGAATGGTTTTGTCAACTTTTTTTCATATTTAGGAATTTAGGTTTAGGAATGCTATTAGTTGTTCTGTGGTGATTTTGTATCCTACTACTTTTCTTTTGGGGGGGGAGGGGAGTTGTTTTGTTTTGTTTTGTGTTTTGTTTTTCAAGACAGAGTTTCTCTGTGTAACGGCTCTGGCTGTCCTGAAACTCACTCTGTAGCTCAGGCTATCCTTGAACTCACAGAGACCTGCCTGCCTCTGCCTCCCAAGTGCTGGGATTAAAGATGTACACCACCACTGCCCAGCCTTTATTTGTTTATTAAATTCAAAGATCTAACAGTTTTTGGTGGAATCTTTAAGGTTTTTTCTAAATAAGATCATGTCATCTACCAACAAGGACATTTTAACTTCCTTCCATCTTGAATCCTTTTTATTTCTTCTTCTTGCAGAATTGCTTTGGCTAGGACCTAAGTACTATGCTGAATAGAGATGCGAAAAATGGTCATCTTTGTCTCCTTTGAGACCTTCCATCTTTTCCCCATTCAGTATGATATTAGCCATGAGTATGTAATACATAGCCTCTATCATAGTGAGATAAATTTCTTCTATATCTAACTTGTTTAGTTTTTATCATAAAGGGAGCTTGATTTTGTTGTATTTTTTTCTACATCTGTGGACAGTATATATTTGCGCTTTGTTATGTTAGTGTGGTGCATCAGAGTTGAACTATCCTTGCATCCCTGGGATGGCCATCTGATGATGGTGGATATTTTTTCTTTTTTCTTTTTTTTTTTTTCATTTTTAATAATTTAAAGAGATTTTTATTTTGGGGGGGGTTTTGTTTGGTTTTGGTTTTGGTTTTGGTTTTTCGAGACAGGGTTTCTCTATAGCTTTGGAGGCTTCCCTAGAACTCGCTTTGTAGAGCAGGCTAGCCTCGAATTCACAGAGATCCACCTGCTTCTGCCTCCGGAATGCTGGGATTACAGGCGTGCGCCGCCACCACCCGGCTGATTTTTTTTTTTTTTTATGATTTATTTAACTTTATTTTATGTGCATTGGTATAACAGGTCAGATCTCCAGGAACTGGAGTTACAGATAGTTGTGAGCTGTCATGTGGGTGCTGGGAATTGAACCTGGGTCATCTGGAAAAGCAGTCAGTGCTCTTAACCACTGAGCCATCTCTCCAGCCCCTTAAAATAGTTTATTTGTATTTTATATACGTTGGTGTTCTTCATGCATGTGTGTCTGTATGAGGGTGTCAGATCCCCTGGAATTGGAGTTACAGACAGTTTTAAGCTGCCATGTGGATGTTAGAAATTGAACCTGGGTGCTCTGAAAGAGCAGCCAGTGCTCTGTATAGTTAATAGATCTCTCAACAGCTCAAAGCAAAATGAGATTTCACATTATCTACCAGTCTGTTGCTGTTCCACCCTCCTGCACAAATCCTTGGAACTTCGTTATTATAGAGAGAGAAAGTTTTGCTTATTGTTGGAAAAGGACTTCTGGCCAGGCAGTGGTGGTACACAGCTTCAACCCAGCACTCTAGAGGCAGAAGCAGGAGGTTGTCTGAGTTCGAGGCCAGCCTGGTCTACAGAGTGAGTTCCAGGACAGCCAAAGCTACACAGAGAAACCCTATCTTGGGGATAAATAATAGTAAATGTTTTTTTTCCTAGTTCCTAGACAACTTTCAATTTCCTCAGTTGTCAATGGTCTGTTTAGATTTTCTATTTTTTTTTTTTTCTTTTTTGGTTTTCTTCGAGGCAGGGTTTCTCTGTGTAGCTTTGCACCTTTCCTGGAACTCACTTGGTAGCCCAGGCTGGCCTCGAACTCAGAGATCCGCCTGCCTCTGCCTCCCGAGTGCTGGGATTAAAGGCGTGCGCCACCAATGCCTGACCTATAGTTTTTGAAGATTTATTTATTTTTATTTTATACATGTGTTTGCCTGTATGTATTTCTGTGCTCTCTACACATGTGTCTGGTGCCCAGGGAAGTCAGAAAAGGGCATCAGATTTCCTGAAACTGGAGTTACAGACAGTTGTGAGCCGCCATGTGGTAAACAAGTGCTGTTAATGCCTGAGCCATTTCTTTAGCTCTGATTTTTCTATTCCTCCTCCTCTTCCTCTTTATTATTATTATTACTATTATTATTTTATGTGTGTTGGTATATGTTAGTCAGGGTTCTCTGTAGGAACAGAACTGATAGAATGAATCCATCTATGCAAACATTTCCTTTTTCCTTATCCTTTATATACACTGCCACCAATGTGGCCCAGATTTAAGGTGCATCTTCCCACCTCACACAACCTGGTTTTAGGGTGAGTCTTCCCACTTCAAATAATTGAATCAAGAATAATCCTTCTGGGGCTGGAGAGATGGCTCAGAGGTTAAGAGCGCTGACTGCTCTTCTAAAGGTCCTGAGTTCACTTCCCAGCACCCACATGATGCCTCACAACCATCTGTAATGAGATCTGGGACCCTCTTCCGTGTACATAATAAATAAATAAATAAATTTAAAAGAATAATCCTTCACTGGTGTACCCAGTCTTGGTACCCCTTGGTATAGCTGCTTGGGTTTTAGTTAATTCCAGATGTAGTTAAGTTGACAACCAAGATGGACCAATACAGAGTGTTTTGTCTGCGTTACGTCTGTATACTATGTGTGTGCCTGGTGCTCACAGAGGCTAGAAGGGATTGTCAGATCTCCTGGAACTGGAGTTAGAGATGGTTATGAACTACTGTGTGGATAAACTGGAAGTTGAACCCACGTCCGCTGGAAGAGCAGCCAATGCTCTTACCCTCTGATCCATCTCTGCAGCTCTGATTTTCTATTTCTTAGTGATTCGGTTGTGATAAATTGTATATGTCTGTGAATTGATCTATTTCTTCTAGATTATCCAGTTTGTTGGCATGTATATATTGTTTATGATGACCTCATGCTCCATTTTATTTCTGTGGAGTCAAATGTAATGTCTCCCCTTTTTGGCAGAGGGTTGGTTGGTTTGTTTGAGACAGGGTTTCTCTGTGTAGTTTTGGTGCCTGTTCTGGATCTCGCTCTGTAGACCAGGCTGTTCTCGAACTCACAGAGATCTACCTGGCTCTGCCTTGAGTGATGGGATTAAAGGTGTGCGCCACCACTGTCCGGCTCTCCCTTTTCATTTATTAAATTTTACTTATTTCAATCTTTTTTCTTAGTCTGGCTGAGGTTTGGCAATCTTTATTTTTTCAAAAGATAACTCTTGGACTGGCCAGATAACCCTAGGCAGGTTCTTGCTCTGTTTTTTATTTTCTTGGGGTATGATGTTAATGTTTAGAGATCGTTCTTCTAGAATTCTCCAGTAAAGAAGAAGATAACTCTTCTAGACATATCGTACACTAATATCTAACAAAGTAAGGCAAAGTAGCCTAGACAAAAACTAATCAAAGTAAGAATTAAGTACATAATATCATCAATAAGTATGGTACTAGATTATCTCCTTAACAAAACAGAACATATTTTTTGTTGCACATAAAACTGGTACTTGTTAAGGGGGCTCAAGAGGCCCTACCCATCCCTGGAGAGAGGTATTGGTAGCTAATGGTTGCTGGGGGTTGGGGGCAGAAGTTGTCTTCTTCTGGAATGTAGCCACTGCTAAGTTGCTCATGCTCCAGTAAACAGTCTCTCATCCACGCTCATGCAAACAACTCTGTTTAAACTCTTGGCTTACAAAAACAGCAAGCAAAAGATGTGGAAATACAAGGTTTTGTGGGAGGAAGATGGGAGAGGGTAACAGCAGTGACAATTACATTATATACATGGTAACACTGTCAAAGAATAAGTAAATATTAATACTAAAAAATTAAATGATTAAATCTGGAAAATGTGAAATGAGAATTTACGAACTTTCTAATTAGAAAAAAATATTATAAAGTAGTAAGTTATTTGTCCTTAGGGAGCTAGTAAGCTTTGAAATACTGCCACTAAGCCTGATGGTGGCGGCGCATGCCTTTAATCCCAGCACTTAGGAGGCAGAAGCAGGCAGATCTCTTGAGTTCGAGGCCAGCCTGGGCTACAAAGCAAGTTCCAGGACAGGCTCCAAAACTCTGTATTGAGAAAGGGGGGGGGGGGGGGGAAAGGAAAGGAATACTGCTACTATCCTAGGTGGAGGTACAGCGGCATCTTTGTTGATTGCAGCAGTCTGTACAGCAGTTATTCATGCTATCAGGAGCCCTCAATATGTTCATATATATGACTATCCAAGAGAATATTTTGCTGCCTTGAATAATAAGAGTACTGCTTTTTGGTGGCAGTAGCCATCTTTCATAACTCGCCAAAATGCCGAACACAAAGGGAGAGAGGAGGGCACTCACTGTATATTCTCCAGGCCTTTTAGGAAACATGGAGCCGTTCCTTTGGCCACGTACATGCGAATCTACAAGAAGGGTGAGATTGTAGACATTAAGGGAATGGGCACTGTTCAAAAAGGAATGTCCCATAAGTGTTGCCATGGCAAAACCAGAAGAGTCCACAATGTCACCCCAGCATGCCGTGGGCCTCATTGTAAGCAAGTTAAGGGCAAGACTCTGGCCAAGAGAATTAATGTGCAGATTGAGCACCTGAAGCACTCTAAGAGCAAAGACAGCTTCCAGAAGTGGGTGAAGGAAAATGACCAGAAGAAAAAGGAAGCCAAAGAGAAAAGCAATGAGTTCAGCTGAAGTGCTAGCCTGCTCCACCCAAAGAAGCATACTTTGTAAGGACTAACAGGAAGGAGCTTGAGCTGCTGGAGCCCACTCAGTACAAATTCATGGCCTAATGTACTAAAAGAAAGAGTATCACAGCACCAGGCAGAATGGTGTACATCTTTAATCCCAGCACTCCAGAGGCAGAGGCAGGCAAATATATGAGTTCTAGGCCAGCGTGGTCAAATAGAGACTGGCATCATGCCTCAACAAACAAACAAAGACTGATACAGCAACATAAAAAATGCTAATGATAAATCTTTTAAAAGGATATAAAAGTTGGACATGTAGCACAAACCCTTAATCCCAGTACTCTAGAGGCAGAGACAGCAAATCTCTTCAGTTACATGCCAAACAGGGCTACATAGTGAGAACTGGTCTCAACAACTACAAAAAAAGATGTGGTGGCACACACCTTTAGTCCCAGCACTCAGGAGACAGAGACAGGTGGATCTATGAGTTTGAGGACAGCCAGGACTGCACAGAAAAAACACTGCCTTGAAAACCCTTTAAAAAATATAATACATTTTTATATAGTCTAAAATTCAGTTAGGCAAAACTTTACTTGGAATAATCTAAAAGAAAATATATCAATAGAATCAGTTATAACAGATATTGATTTTTTTTCCTCTACTTTTTAAAATACTATACTATGTCTTATTAAAATAATTTATAAACTAACGTATCAGGTAGATGTTGTTATATTTAAAAGGAATAAACCTGGGGAAATAATTTGCAATTCTGTTTAAAACTCTGGACTCAAACCAGATTGATTCTTGTTTGTTTGTTTGTTTTTTCTTGGTTTTGTTTTTCTCCTTTTTTTTTTTCTGAGCTGAGGATCGAACCCAGGACCTTGTGCTTGCTAGGTGTAGGTTTTGTTTTTCAAGACAGGGTTTCTCTGTGTAACCCTGGCTGTCCTGGAATTCATTCTGTAGATCAGGCTGGCCTCGAACTCACAGAGATCTGCCTGCCTCTGCTTCCTGAGTGCTGGGATTGAAGGCATGCGCCATCACCACCCGGCCAAGATTAATTCTTGTATTTTATCTAGAAAAGTATTGTTGGGACATTGTTTAAGAACGATGTACTTGGGGGCTGGAGAGACGGCTCAGTGGTTAAGAGCACCGGCTGCTCTTCCAGAGGTCCTGAGTTCAGTTCCCAGTAACCACATGGTGGCTCACAACCATCTATAATGAGATCTGGTGCCCTCTTCTGGCCTGCAGTCAAACATGCTGTATACATAATAAATAAATATTAAAAAAAAAAAAAAAAGAACGATGTACTTGTTTGTTCTTCATTCCAGACTTAGCCCAATATAAGTTTGCTTGTGGCTGTACACTGCCATGTTCTTTCTCTTAGTAGGTGCAAGTGCACACCATAGCACGTGTTTAGTGTGACTGTTGTTTGATCTTTCCCGTGACAGTAAGACCTAAGGGGCCTGATTTATGGGTCATAGCATCAGTGAGGGAAGCACAAGGTGACATTTAAACAACTTAATCTTAATCCCCGATTCCAGAACCACACTAATTTGGGGTTGGTGCCAGGTCACACTCCCTGAGAAGAGCATGCACTATCTAGTGTCCTGTGCTATAAAGTAAGGCCAGCTCCATGTTATCTTGTCTTGGTTAGGGGTGGAAGGAAAATGAACAAGGGAGGGAAATCAGCTTTTATCAGATGTTGTGCAAATTAATCTAAATTAATGAGTTTGTATTTGTGTCTTTGTAAAAACATCCTTCTAAAGGAAAATGGACAATTTTGGTACTTTCTTAGTGCTGAATTCTTTACTACTACCGAACATTTAGGGTATTGCTAAATTTACATAATAACATTCCTAAGTTCTTACTTGAATGGTGGTAAAGTTTGTGCAGTGTGTTTTATAGGTGTAAATATTGCTGTGTTACTAATATTGTGCTGCATATATTTATCTTTAAAAAAAAACATTTATTTGTTTTTAAGATGAAAAGAGGCTTGATCAGTACTCCCCCATCAGACATGCTCCCTACAACAGAAGGAGGAAAGTCAAATGCCTGGTTACGTCAAAAGAATGCTGGCATATATGTTCGTCCTCGGCTGTTTTCTCCCTATGTGGAAGAAGCGAAGGTAATGATAGAGGAGTTTATTACCAACCACATGCACAGAAATTTAATTTACTATTTGGAAGTGGCCCAGACTTCTAGTAATAGGGAAAATGAAAGTAAATTCTAATTTGTCAGTAATTTCCTGAAATGTTTAATTATCAAAGATGTTTTTCAAACTTGTTGAGATGTATTTTCCCTCACTGCCTTGTAAATCATTGTAATTGCATGACATAGCTGTGCTTTATGGTCTAGAGAGCAGGGAAATGTCTGAAGGAGGCTGCATTTGCTTATCTTCCTCATAAACTGAGAGACATGTGACCTCAGAGTAATCTTCCAGAATAGCCGACATTTGAGTTCAGTTTAGTTTTAGGGTAAGCATTTAAACTAAGTTTCAAGCTTGTTAGTAAGTAGCAGGCTCTGTGTTTACTTTAACATAGAGAACTCTCCAAGAAAATATAATAATATAAAAACAAAACACTAAGTTTTATTAGATGTATTCACACATAATGTTGGTGTGGAGTTTGAGAAACTAATAAAGTCTTTGAAATCAACAAGATTTTTTTTTTTTTTTTTTTTTTTTGAGACAGTGTCTCACTTTGTATCCCTGGCTAGCCTCTTAACTCACAGAGGTCTGCTTGCCTCCAAAGTCCTTGAATCAAAGGTGTGCACCACACTATACCTGGCAAAAAGCCAACACAAGCAGTGCCCTTAACCCATCCAGCCACACACGCATAATATACATGTGGGCACATGTGCTATATAGCGTGAGTGGAGGTCAGAGGACAACTTGGTGAAGTCAGTTACTCTCTTTCCACCTTTACAAGGGTCCCAGGGAATAAACTTCCGGAGTGGTCGACATTGTGAGCAAATCTAAAATAGAAAGGCGCAGTGGTTGGGTCTGGCCTCTCTGGAGTAAGTGCAGCACTTGATGTTGCTCATGCAACAGCTACCTGTTCTCTCCTGCTCCAAGGCTGGGCAGCCAGAACACTCACCAGGTGTGGCACTGGGCCTGTGCCTAAGAAGAGTTCCTCTGTAAATGTGGAGAATGTTCATATACTATGTTATTTGGGCCATTCTGCGGTTTAGTGAGATAGATGCACTAGAACTTATATAACAAAATTGGGCTTATTCATAGGTCTGTTAAGTAGCAATAATTTTTATATGAGACATATTACCCTTTGAAACAGGGCCTCATTGTCTAACCCTGGCTATTTTGGAAATCACTGTAGACCAGGCTGGCCTAGAACTCACAGACCTGCCTGTCCCTGCAGCCTAAGTGCTAGAATTAAAGATGATATCTTAGGGTTTCTATTGCTATAAAGAGACACCACGACCACAGCAACTCTTATAAAAGAAAACATTTATTTGAGGTGGTGGCTTAACAGTTTCAGAGGTTTAGTCCATATGATCATGGCAGTGAGACTGGCAGTGTGCGCACAGACATGGTACTGGAGAAGGAGCTGCAGGCAACAGGAAGTAGACCAAGGCACTGGGCATGCCTTGGGTATGCGTGAGACCTCAAAGCCACCCCCACAGTGACATACTTCCTCCAACAAAGCCACACCTCCTAATAATGCCACTCCCTATGAGCTTGTGGGGGCCAATTATATTCAACTCAGATGTGTATCACAATGTCTGGCCTAATAATATTTTGTATTTTGACCATTTTTGTTGCTTCTGATACTTAGCATATGTAAACACTTTATGGTTTGTTTATAATTTATTTCTGATTAATCTTATAGTCAAACTTTTCAGAAGAAGATGATTGTATCTTTTCAAGATACTCAAAAAGAGATTATTCCTTTCACCACTAATTTAAACATGAGCAACAATAGCCTCATTTCTTTTCATATGATGATGATGTCTTGCTGCAAGTGTGCAGGTTGACCAGCTCTGTTTCAATGTTCAGTCAGTGCTGGATGAGATGATGGTGGAACAGACAGACCTGGTGCGGCTACGAATGGTTCGAATGTCCAACGTCCCAGACACACTTTACATGGTCAGCAATGCCGTGCCACAGTGCTGCCACATGATTAGCCACCAGCAGAGCAGCAGTAACCAGTCAAGCCCTCCATCGGTTGTAGCCAATGAAATTCCAGGTAATTCGTTACCTATTTGATTTCTTTGTATAATTGCTGTTTTAACCCTCTTACACATGCTAATTCTTCCCACATTTCAGTATTCTTTGTGCATTGTTCCATTGCCAGATAGGTCCTGCGGAGCAGAATCATTCCTGTTAAGAACAACTGATTTACAGGAGTTCAGATTTTTTTATATTTTTTTCTATGAGAGTCTTTTCAAGGCAGGCATGATGGCACACCTGTCATGCTAGAACCCATGAGGAAAAGAAAGGCAAGAAGATCCTGAGCTACATAATGAACCCCTGTCTTAGAAACAAAAACCTTCAAGAGGTGATGTAGTCTGCTCTGTCCTCTTCCCAAATGCTGTCACTGTTAGCTCCTGCAGAGAGTGGTAAGTAGTGGTCAGAAACTTAACTGCTAGACCTTGCCAGTGCCATTGCAGGATTTAAAATAAATCCAACGAACTGTGGCATTATAAATAGTACCATTCATTTCTGCTCAGGAAAGATGAGCAACATGGTGACAGAACTTTCCATCAGATCCACGGTGCTATTCTGAACTGTAATCTTTCATCAGTTGTTAGCGTATCTGGCTACTGTAGGTTGCTTAGGTGTACATTGGGTAACAATGTGAAGAGAGAGTTTTTAGACTCTCCTACAGTTTGAAGCTTTGCTGCAGTGACTGTGCCTTCTATTTTCTTTTTCTTTTCTTCCCTGTTTGGAAACTGTGTAGATCAGGTTGGCCTTGTACTCATAGAGATCCACCTGCCTCTGTCTCCCAAGTTTTAGGATTAAAAACCTGTGCCACGACACCCAGCCTGTAGTGTTTTCTTTACATTTGAGACAGTGCAGATTCATGCCAGTATAACTTCATTTTAGAATTTAACTTCAAAATCCCAAAACATTCACGGTATGATTAGGAAAGTAAAACTTGTCTCTGTCATTTAGCTAATGAGACACGACCCTATCAAGGTTTTTTTTTTTTTCTGTCCTTCTCAACATACTACGAAAAGGTTATGAAGCTTATTGGAGAAGACTGTCTAGCGTACCACTTATTACATGACTTTGGACCGAACATTAATTTCCTCATCTGTGGAATGCAGATAATGCATCTTCTCTAGCATCATTGTGAGGGTTTAATGAAGTGTCACAGCTGTATTCTTAGGAGTCTGCCTGGTTCAGAGTAAGCACTCAGGAAACTGTAGCTCCCACTCTAGCAATTATGTCATGAATCTGTAGGCTTCCATCACCTGTTTGCCTCAGTTCAGTTCCCAAGTGGTTTTTATGCCTGTCTTCTACTCTAGTTTCTGCTCTGTGGCCATATAACCTCACTCAGAGCTACTAAGTGGTCACACAAATATGTTTGTTGATACTCAAATGAAAGAGTATGGCTGTGTTCCAATAAAACTACAGTAAGGGTAGCTCCAGGCCATTTGCTTCCTCCTGTTGTGTGTTGTTGTTGCTGTTGTTGTTTTGTTTTTCAAGACAGAATTTCTCTGTGTAACAGCCCTGTCTGTCCTAGAATTCTCTATGTAGACCAAGCTGGCCTCGAACTCATAAAGATGCACCTGTCTCTGCCTCCCAAGTGCTAGGCTTAAAGGTGTGTGCCCCCATGCCTGGTTCTCCTGTTCTCTTAGTTAGGCTTACTGTTGCTGTATGAAACACCATGACCAAAAGCAACTAGGGGAGGAAAGGGTTTATTTGGCTTACACTTCCACATCACTGTTCATTGTTGAAGGAAGTCAGGACAGGAACTCAAACAGGACAGGAACCTGGAGACAGGAGCTGACACAGGGGCCATGGGGGGTGCTGCTTACTGGCTTGTTCCCCATGGCTTGCTCAGTCTGCTTTCTTATGGAACTAAGGACCATCAGCCCAAGGGTGACACCACCCACAATGGGCTAGGCCCTCCCCATCAATCACTAATTAAGAAAATACCCTACAGGCAAGCCAGCAGCTCGGTCTTATGGAGGCATTTGCTCAATTGAGGTTCCCTCCTCTGCAGTAACTACAGCTGTGTCAAGTTCACACTTGTGTTAAATAGTTTCAGAGTGCTGGTCACAGAGTCACAGCTCTGGTCCTATTATCCCCCTGTTTACATGACTTCTGATGTACACAGAATGTGCTTAAATTGTTCCCCTGTTATCTGTCAGTACTCTTGAGAGTCACAGCTCTGGTCCTATTTATCCCCCTGTATACATGACTTCTGATGTACACAGAATGTGCTTAAATTGCTCACCTGTTATCTGTCAGTACCCTGTATACGATGACTTCTGATGTACACAGAATGTGCTTAAATTGCTCACCTGTTATCTGTCAGTACTCTTGAGAGTCACAGCTCTGGTCCTATTATCCCCCTGTTTACATGACTTCTGATGTACACAGAATGTGCTTAAATTGTTCCCCTGTTATCTGTCAGTACTCTTGAGAGTCACAGCTCTGGTCCTATTATCCCCCCTGTATACATGACTTCTGATGTACACAGAATGTGCTTAAATTGCTCACCTGTTATCTGTCAGTACTCTTGAGAGTCACAGCTCTGGTCCTATTATCCCCTGTTTACATGACTTCTGATGTACACAGAATGTGCTTAAATTGCTCCCCTGTCGTCTGTCAGTAATCTTGTAGTGTGCACCCTTGAGCACTGAGTTCTGTGGAGCCAGCTGTTTGTGTCCTGCTGTCTCTCACATGCATATGTTACATGCACCTGACGTCTGCTCAGAAAGCTTCCCTGCTTTATTTGCCTGCTTAGTTTCCAGAACCTTCATTTGTCAAGACTCTGCTTGTCTTAAGAAGCCTTCCTCCTGCCCTCAGTCAAGCCTGGTGCTGCTTCCTACACTGTATTTGCTTACTTAATTTACTGTAACGAAAGCCAGAATTTTTTTAAAACAGAGTTCATGCCTTTTGTTCTGTAACCTTGAATGTCCCTGCCTGGTGTGTGGTCAGAACTCAAAACAGTCAGTTGACATTTATTTGTTTGTGATGCTGGGAATTGAAGCTAGGCAAGCACTGTCTCACTGAGCTGCATTACAGCCCTAATAGTGAATATATTTGAGATACCCTCACCTTCTGAAAAGAGTAGGTACAAGTAAAGTGATTTAGTTTTTGGTTTTTGTCTGGTTAGGTTTTCTCTGTGTAGCCCTGGCTGTCCTAGAACTTGCTATGTAGAACAAGCTGGCCTTGAAGTAGAGAACCACCTGCCTCTGCCTTCTTAGTGCTGGGACATACCAGTAAAGTTTTATTTGAAACTGTGACCAAAAAAAAAAAAAAAAAAAGATACAAGATCAGAAGCTGTTTAGTATAATCCAGAGCTTTGGGGGCTCAGAGAAGTTTTCAAACCTTGGAAAATAATTGGCGACATAAACTGAACATTTCCAAGCAACTAAAAGGTGTCTGAGAAGATTCTGCCATAGCATGTTTCTCCTTGTGCATGCTGGGTAGTCTTGTGTAGCTCAAGAATCCTGTCTTTCTCCTTCTAGTTCCTCGTCTCCTCATTATGAAAGACATGGTGAGGCGCCTGCAGGAACTGCGGCACACGGAGCAGGTGCAGAGAGCCTATGCACTGAACTGCGGGGAGGGCGCCACCGTCAGCTATGAGATCCAGATCCGAGTGCTGAGAGAGTTTGGTCTTGCAGATGCTGCTGCAGAGCTCTTGCAGGTAGAACACAATACTGAGGGGAAGAGGGAACCTGGAATGTCAGGCAGGTGTGTTACCTGAGCTGCTTTTTCTTCCTACTTGTTCTGTGCTGCCTCTGTTGCTGTTCTGGTGTCTGTAATAGCCTGCGGGTTTCTGCAGTTTCTCCTGGTGAGAGGCAGTGTGAAAAAGCAGCCTGAGCAGAGTTGGCTCTGCTGCTTCCTAAACTGTTGAGTAGATCCAGTTACTTAACCACTCCGAACATCTCTTTCCTCACCTGTAAAGTGAAGCTAGGACGTGATAGAAAGCACCAATGTACCTGGGGCATAATGAGCATCTAGTAAGTGCTTACTGCAGAATCTCAGTCAAGATTGAAGAGAGAATAGAAAACTCCAGATCTCACTGCTCATTCGCTGGTCACTGGATTTCTGGATTGGCTTTCTGTTATGCTCACAGGTCTTTCAGGTTTCTTGTTTCTTCTCTCTTCTCTCTTAGGAATTGTTTTCAAACACAAGCCTACCCAGGCAGTGGTGGTATACGACTATAATCCCAGCACGGGAGGCAGAGGCAGGCTGATCTCTGAGTTTGAGGCCAGCCTGGTCTACAGAACAAGTTCCAGGACAGCCAGAGCTACACAGAGAAACCCTGGGGGAGAGGGCAAGCCTGAGACTCATGGAACAAGTGCCTTTATTTATTTTTTTTAACCTAGCAAGAAAAAATCCCTCATGTCTAGTAATTTGGATACAAAAGCAGTAACAGTTTTACAATTAAAACAGGGCTTATAAAATAGTCTAATGAAAATATCTAAATGATAACTAAATAAAATTTAATTTCATCTGGCTAAATGATGCAAACTTTCTTGCCCCCAAATACTATTAACCTTAGTTGACCCATGCAAATGGTTAATGTGGCATGGTGTCCTTTGGCAAGGCAGCAAATAATTTAGGTCTGTCTTTACTATTGCTTCCATCAATAAGGCTATACAATATAATATTTAACTTTTTTCATATAGTTTTTTTTATTTTTTGAGATTATAATTATAGTCTTATCATTTCTCCCTGTCCCACCCCTCCCATGTATCCCCCTGCTCTCTTTAATTATTGTTTGGCGGTGGTGCACACCTTTAATCTCAGCACCTGGGAGGCAGAGGCAGGTGGATTTCTGTGAGTTCGAGGCCAGCCTGGGCTACCAAGTGAGATCCAGGAAAAACTCCAAAGCTACACAGAGACACCCTGTGAGGGGGAGGGATTATTGTTGGGGTATGTATGTATGTGTATGTATTCCTAGCTTTGTAAATAGGACCTGCTCAGTGTATATTGTCTTGCTTACGTGTATGTTTCCAGGACTGACCATTTGGTGTTGGATAGCAGATTGCTGGGCTCCTCTCTGGGGAACAGTATTTCCCCCACTCGCAGCACTCCTTAGTCGCCCACAGTTCCTTGTTCATGGCCAAGGCCATGCGAGTGTTCACCTTCAGTGTTAGCGTGGCTGTTGGTGTCATCCTTGTTAGGGTCATTTCCATTCTCTTTGCCATTTTCAATTGTATTTTCTGAAAGGGTGTGTGGCCACATGCTTTTAATTCCAGCATTTTAATTGAAGCAGAGGCAGGCAGAGCTCTGAGTTGAAGGTTACCCTGGCCTGCATTGGGAGTTCCAAGCTAGTGAAAGCTATATAGTGAGACCCTGGTTTTGGGTTTTGTTTTGTTGGTTGGTTGGTTTTATTTTATTATTTGTTTATTAAATTGTTTATTTATTTATTTATTTATTTTTGCTTTTTCAAGACAGGGTTTCTCTGTGTAGCCTTAGCTGTCCTGGAACTAGCTCTGTAGACCAGGCTGGCCTTGAACTCAGAGATCACCTGCCTCTGCCTCCCAAGTGCTGGGATTAAAGGGATGTGCCCACTGCCCAGCAAAGACCCTGTCTTTAAAAAACAAAAAAGTATCTTAATCTCATAAATTGTATAGAAATATTCTACATGTATTAGTAGTATCTTTTTTTTTTGATTTATTTATTATGTATACTGTGTTCTGCCTGCATGTACATCTGCAGGCCAGAAGAGGGCACCAGATCTCACTAGAGATGGTTGTGAGCCACCATGTGGTTGGTGGGAATTGAACTTGGGAACTCTGTAAGATTGCCCAGTGCTCTTAACCTCTGAGCCATCTCTCCAGCCCATTTATCAGTATCTTAATCAAACTCACTGATACATAATGTGTAAAGAATGATATTCTGTATTTACTTTAGATAGATACTTAGATGTTGTATAGAAACTTTGTAGAAAGATCCTTCCTTGCCCCATCCCTGCCACTGCCACCCCCAAATAACGTCTGTGTAACAGACCAGGCTGGCCTTGAGCTCACAGAGATCCACCTGCCCAGCCCTTCCTTGGTTTTATGTTTTTAGCAGTGGCATATTTGAATTGTCTGACTACTGGAGTTTGGCTTCATCACATGATCGTATTAAAGCTGACTGGCGTGGGTGCTGGACGATTCAGTGGAGCAGCTTTGGCTGTCTGCCCCGGCTTCACTCCAGCCCTTTGTACTCTCAATAAAGTCATTTTTCCTTCCAGCTTCTGGCCTAGAAAACCATGGTAAGGCTTTCATTTCTGCTAAAAGCTTTGTTTGCTTGTTTTTAAAGTACCTGACTTAACTCTCTCAACCTGTAAATTTCCATTTATTAACTCTGCTAATAAAAATACAAACCTAAAACCAGATGGAGTGGCACACACATGGAATCCCCACACGTGGAAGCTGAGGCAGAGAAGGTCAGTTTTCAGGACACACCTGTAATCCCAACAGTAGGGAGGCTGAAGCAGGAAGATAGGAAGCTCAAGGTCATCCTTAATTATGTTACAAGTTTAAGGGCAGCCTAGGCTAAAATGCTAACTTTTTGTTTTTGTTAATCTTTCTCAGAATCCTCACAAGTTCTTTCCTGATGAACGTTTTGGGGATGAAAGTCCGCTCTTGACAATGAGACAGCCTGGGAGATGTCGTGTTAACAGTACACCTGCAGCAGAAACCATGTTTACAGACCTGGACTCTTTTGTGGCCTTCCATCCACCTTTGCCCCCTCCTCCCCCTCCATACCACCCTCCAGCCACTCCAATCCATAACCAGCTCAAGACAGGCTGGAAACCACGGCCTCCCAGTCATCACCCTTCTCGTTCATTTTCTTACCCCTGTAATCATTCACTGTTTCACTCCCGAACAGCTCCTAAACCTGGCCCTCCCCCAGTCTATTTGCCAGTGGTTAAAGTAGCCCCTCCTGATTGTACCAACACCACAGGCCTGGGAAGACAGACGGTTGCTGCTGCTGCTGCAGCTGCTGCCGCCTCAGCAGCAGTAATACCTGAGAAGCAAGTGGTAAGTCTACCTTTGGGTAACTTTCTCTAAATCAAAGGTATGGGACCTCAGGAACTATTTCTCCAGCTCCAGGGACCCTGCTGGGATTCAACAACACCCAGAAGTGTTACTGACTAGCTGGAAGCATTCCCTTCTGGGGAATGGAAAAGGAGGACAAGCACAGATAGGAAACGCTTGAGGTGTCTGAAGTGGCGTTCTGATCGCTGCCAGGTGGATGCAGTGCAGTGAGTAGCAGTGCACATGTGCATACCAGTGCCTGACCCTCTGTGCAAGCACTTAGGTAGCATCTTCTGTTCTCCTGTGCACTGTGACCGATAGTCCATCAGGGCCGGTGTGGCAAAGTCTCCCCGTTTAAAAAAACAGCCGAAATAAAAGTCCTCACACATGGGTCCACCTACTGCCAGCTAATCCATCAGATCCTCATTTGACTCAGCTTTGGTTGCTATGTCGAGCAGGTGATAATTGAGAGAAGGGTTTTCATCTGATTTTTGAGCTTCTAGAGTTTGGACTTCTGTTTTATGTAATAGATTTGAGAAAAACAACAATGGCTTCTAACTCTTCATATTCTGTCATGTGCTGTCAGCAGCATTCAATGGGGAAAAATAAAATAGACCTCATAGGAAATGATGAGCTAGTATATACTATATATATGGGTCAGATTATTATCCTTCTCCCTTCTGGTCCCTCCCTCTCTCTCTGCTTTCCAGTGGCCAAGCCTTACAGTTTACAGAAGTTCTATTTTATATTTTATTTTGTTTGTTTTTTTTTCTTGAGGCAGGGTTTCTCTGTAGCTTTGGAGGCTGTCCTGGATCTCACTCTGTAGACCAGGCTGGCCTTGAACTCACAGAGATCTGCCTGGCTCTGCCTCCCGAGTGCCGCCGCCGCCGCCGCCACCGCCGCCGCCGCCGCCGCCACCACCACCACCCAGCGTTCTATTTTATAATTTAAGTACAATTCCCTTTAAAGGCTATTTATTAATATATTCACTCATACAGTCCTGAGTATAGTGAAAAAATGTAAATAACCCAAAGTTCTAATAGTAGAGCTAGGTGTGGTAGCACACCCTCAGGGTCAGGGTTAGGGTTGTGCTGTGGGAGTTTGAGGTAGAAAGATGGGTTCAACTTGGACACTTGGAAAATGGAAATTCAAAAGCTGGCGTAGTGGTACAGCTTTAATCCCCGTGCGCAAGAAGCAGAGAATGAGAACTGCTGCAGACCCCAGGCCGGCCAGCCACGCAATAAGACCGTGTCTCGAAGGCCAGGCCAAGAGTGTGAGAAGTGGCTTTGCATGTCAAGTCTTCTTGTGCAAGCAAGACCCAAATTGTTGGGGGTTTTGGTTTTTTTGTTGTTGTTTTGGTGTGTGTGTGTGTGTGTGTGTGTGTGTGTGTGTGTGTGTGATTATTTTACATGCATATAATCTGTGTACCACATGCATGCCTGATGTCCATGAAGGTCAGGAGAGGGTATTGGATCCCCTGGAACTGGAATTATAGACAGTTGTTAGCCACCATGTGGATGCTGGGAATAAAACCCAGGTTCTTTGGACGAGCAGACAGTTCTCTTAATCACTGAGCCATCTCTCTAGCTCCAGACTTAAGTTTAGATCTCTAGAGCCCACATAAAAGACAGGAAGATGTGGCAACCCACTTCTAATTCCAGCCTCAGAAGCTTGAAAAGGGATTCCCCAGAGTAAGATGGCTAGCCAGATTAGCCATTATCAGTGAGTTCTAGGTTTGTTTAAGAGAACCTGCCGCAGCCAGGCAATGGTGACACATGCCTTTAATCTCAGTGTTTGGGTGGCCGAGGCAGACAGATCTCTCTGAGTTCAAGGCTAGCCTGGTCTACAGAGTGAGTTCCAGAACAGCCAGGGTACATAGAGAAACCCTGTCTCAGAGTGGGGTAGGGTGAAGGAGAGAGAAGGGAGATGGGAGAAACCTAGTAGGAGAATGATTAAATTATATCTCACCAATATAGTAAAATGTTATTTGGTAATCAAGTAATCTCAAAGAAAATTGAATGATGTATGTACATTAAATTTTGAGATTAATACAGATTCATAGGTACAAAGCTAGAGAGCTACATAATGCTAACAGCAATAACCTCTGTAGGAAAGTGTAGTTGTTTGTATTATTCTTATGTGTATAATTTTGTGTATTTTTATGACTCCTAAATACAAGCATGTACTTTGTAATCTTGAAAGGATTTGAAAGAGATATGTGATTCCTTTTCTTTTTAATCATTCCCCTTTGTTTCTGTTTTAGTGTACACAGCCTGTGCTGAATGATCTGATGCCAGATATCGCAATGGGGGTGTCCACACTCTCACTCAAGGACAGGAGGCTCCCAGAGCTTGCAGCAGACACAGAATTATGCCAGCCAGTTTCTGAAGCAGGACCAGGGCCTCCCCAGCATCTCTCATGTATTCCACAGAGACATACACACACGTCTCGAAAAAAACACACACTAGAGCAGAAAGCAGATGGTAGAGAAAATCAGCAGGAATACCCAGATCTCTATGACTTCTCAAATGCTGCTTGCAGACCTTCCACCCCTGCTCCAGGCAGACGCACTCCTTCCCCTTCCCATGGTAGACATTTTGGTCCAGACTTGTACAGCCACAATAAGGCATCACCAAATGGCTTAAAGTCAGCTTACCTACCTGGTCAGACCTCTCCTAAAAAACAGGAAGACGCTAGGAGAGAATATCCACTTTCTCCTGATGGACAGCTCCACAAGCAGAAGAGTGAGCCAATTCGCCTGGATGTTGTTGAGCAGCCTCCCCTGAGGTCAGACTTTCCTTCGGCAGCCTCAGAAAATGCTGGCAATGGTCCAGCTCATGTCAGGGCACGAACTGCAGTAGAAACTGACTTGACCTTTGGGCTGACACCTAACAGACCTTCCCATTCTGCATGTAGCTCTGAAGCTCTAGAAGAGCGATCCAGTAGAAGACTGACAGACAATGAGTCCCTGAGCCACGGAGCTCAGAGAAACACAGATCTGGAAAGGGATGATTCCATAAGCAGAGGAAGGAGGTCACCAAGCAAGCCAGACTTCCTCTACAAAAAGTCTGCCCTCTGAAAGCAGCTTCGAGTCTGTGCCTGAGATGTGAAACATTCTGTTTTATGATGTAACCCAACAACTTACTGACCGGTTTATTGATGCCAGCTCAGTCTCACATTTTATTCTAGTTTCTATGTGTATATATGTTTATTATACATGGCATGCTAAGAGGGTTATTTTGAATGCTGCATCCGTCTCTTTTGTGTGAAACAGTTGGGTGGGAAGCATCTTAAAGAGAAAGCAAGCTGGCGCTTTCTTCTTCTTTACAGATGACTAATTTTTTTGCACTTGTACATTTATTTTATTTGTATTGATTTTATAACAGTGTGTTAAACTTTATTGCCACATTTAAAGGACTGTATTTTCATACTTTTTTGCATTTTACCTATCATCTACCAGTTTCCACGTGCATTGGGTTGCACACTAAGATGTATTTTCTTACAAAATAGTTGTGTTTATTTTTTAATTATAGAAATTCCAAAGAACAGCACATCAAACGCTCCTCTCTCTTTCAGTGATTGTTTCAGTTCAGACATCTTCCTGCTCAGTCTCCATAAATCTGATGTCATTCTTTTTTATGAGTCTTGAAAGCCAGTCTTCATTCCCCACAGCAGGAGTCTAGTCCAGGCCATGAAGTTTTGGGGTTCAGTAAAGAACGGGAAGGAGGAAAACCTTGGTGCCCAGTCTGCGGCTACTGTAATTATAGTATGGGCATTATCAAGACCCTTGTAGAGTCTGGAGTAGAGTTACTCACTCACTCCAAAAAGGTCTAAGGAAATTAGACCTTAGTATTAGAAAACAGTAGAACTGGGCTTGGGTATGTGCATGCACACCTGTAATCCCAGCACTTGGGAGGTGTGTGCAGCAGATCAGATGTTCAAGGTCATCTTGGGTTACATAGTGAACTCAAGACTAAGGCTAGTTATGTGAGCCCCTGCCTCAAAAACAAATGAGAAAGAGAAAGAGATGGTGATGTCACACACAGGGGTTTGGCTCTGCATGTGATTCACTGTGCTGGGGGAAATGACTGCCTTGGGTTGTCTTGCATTTTGTGGAAAAAAACAAACAAACAAACAAAAAAAAAAAACCAAAAGGGCTTCAGTCTTAAGTGTCATTTGGTATTTGTAAGCATACGTTTTTCTTAATGTTTTCAAAGTATGTCTGGATTTTTGGTGTCATATTCAAAGTTGAAGGTTGCATAGTGCTTTACCACCAAAAAACTATTTGGTTTTCAGTTAAACACTACATGTCCTACTTGAACTCCACTGGAGGTGCTGGTTTGGCATTTTCTGAATTACTGAACACATGGGGTTTTTCACAATCCTTTCCCTTGGAAGGGCAATGTGTAAGCTAAGGACTGCTTTTAGTTTTGTTTTATTTTGTTTTTTTCTTATTCTCCAATGTAAATATATTGTTATTTAAGTTTTTAGATCACTTCAGCATCATTTAGACATTCACTTTGTATTTTTATAAACACACACAGCTGTAGCACTTAGAGGAAAAGAAACTTCCTGAACATTCTTTGTGGAGAAGATATTTGGGAACCTCTTTTCTGTGTGTGTACATATAATTAGGAATCATTCACACTCTAAAACTATGCAGGGCTAGGGAGCCTTCATGAGCTACCGTATAAGTGAATTCCATGCACTTTGAAGTAAATAGGTTTCTATTAGGTATTGGCAATCTGATTTCTCCTGAAACTATAGTTTCTCTAACGGTCTTTCCCCACCCTACCCTGTGGATATACACTCAGGAATGATCTGACATTTCAACAACTGTAACAGTCGATAATCTCATAGATGGGAAGGTGTCCATCTCTGTATACCCCGGCAGGCACTGCCAATAGTTCTGTTGCCTGACAGGTTAGTTGCAGCTCATGCATCCGCTGACTGTGGCTGACCCTGATGATGGACATCCTGAGCTCAGAGGCTTGCACAGGGCAGGCACATCTGCTGTAAAGTGGGCTCAATCACCTGAAGGCTCTTTTCCTTCATAACCACGGGGCTCTGCTCATTTTTAAGAGTTGGTGTCACAGAAGTAAAAAGCAATTCCATTCTGTTCCTCCTGTGTTTCTGGGACCTGTTGACAGGCATCGTTTTCTACAGTTTGAGGTGGTTCCAGTTCAGACTGTGTTGTGCAGGGAACTGCAGAGAGAAGCAGGTACACTTAACGCTTTCTCACCTCGACAGGTTTTGTTTCTCTACATTTTAGGACCATTGATCTCATATTTTTCATTTTCTTGAAAATTCATTAAATGTGCTTTCCTAGCCACATGATGTAATTATAGAGAAATTAGTGGACACTGTTCATAGTATTACTTAATTTATAATTTTTTTTTTTTTAGTGACTTAGTAGATAACCTGGCCAAACTGTGTGAATAGAGGGAAGTCTTGCTTTAATCTGTGGGATTGTGGACTGATGTGGTTTCGTGTGTGATAGAATAAGTGTCAGTGGGACATTAGACTGTGTGCCTCTGGCTGTGAACCCATCTATGAAGTTTTTTAATGCTGTACTTACAAATGTGAAGTCTGGGTAGGGTCAGTCTCAGAAAAGAAGGTATTTATGTATAATATAAAACTTAGGCCACAGGAACTGGCATTTTTCTTAGTATAGAAATTTAATGAGAACCAAATCATAAAAATCCCAGATTTCCCTTTGAGGCCAGAGACAATCAGGCCGTTTGGACAATCACCATTCCAGCCCCTCTGAGTGCTGAGGCTGGAGAACCAGCTTAGGTTCTCAAGATGCTGTTGATCCTTTTCTTGTGTTTTTGTTTTAGTTTTGTAATTTTGAAAAATAACTTACATTTAAAGTCACCTGCGGCTTGTAAGGAGAAAAAATAAAATCATCCAAAATATAGATCCTTAAATTTCCATATACCATCTCCCTTTTACAGCACCATTAGCTTTATTTCTGAGTGCGGTCCCTCGGCCCAAGCCAGCCTAGCGTTTTAGTGACCTGTTGGGCTTTTAGGGCTTACTGTGTTGATTATGATTATATTTGTCTTTCTGTACCTTTTCACTAAACCTAATTCTTCATTTTTGCTTCCTTGTTGGCTGTCCTCTTTGGTTTTATGAATATTTTGTTTTGTTTTGTTTGGGCTTTTAACATTTGTCATCCTTTATTGCATTTTCTTTCATTACTTGTTGACGTTCTAGCAATGGACACAACCCTTGTACATTTGAATGAAGCTGATGCTACAGAACTTAATGGAAGCCGGTGAATGCCATGTTGCGCCAGCTGGGCCGAAGCTGACCTCAGGCGCATTCTCGGGAGTTAAAGGATCAACACTCCCCATGTCTACAGTGAAAGAGATATGTTCATAATACTGAACTTGCCTTTTAAGGGAAAAAATACATTTCACAAAATTTGCATAAGGCCATTGTTTTACAATGATAAGGCATTTATGTGTTTCTTAGAGCTGAGTTAAGCTCTTTGTAGTCAATAGACTATTAATGCCGCAGTGATGGGTGCTATTCCCGGGTCTGCAGTGGTTCACAGTGTCTACCATGTAGTTACTTTCAAGCCTCATTCAGATAATCTTGCTAAGAGCTATTCTGCACGCCCTAGAGGTGTTGTACTATCTTCTCTCAACACTGCTGTGTGAACAGTGCTCTGTGATGTGTAAATTTTTTTGTCCCATCAGTTGTACTGGTTGTTGTGTGGTTATTGTCTGGGCAAGTCTTTTGATTTTGTTTTCCCTAAAAAATATATCCATGACTGTACCAATCTTCCATATTCAGAATATTATAATGCTGCGGCCATTTCTGTAGAATGACTGTTTGCAAGTTCGTGTCTTGGAAATATCTTCTACTTGTGTGTTTATGTGAGCTCTGAGATCAGATATGCTCTGGAAGAGTCCTGGGTGTACCTGCACATGACTGTCCAGGTTATCTGGGTAGGCCCTAGGGAATTCAGCTCTTAGATGGGGTGGCTGAAAACCCAAGGTTCCTGAGCTCCCCTTGCCATGTATGTGCCACGTCTGGCCTCCACCACCGAGTTTCTTGTGGTTGTGCTGTTAATGGTAAAGTCAAGTGCCTTCAATGCTAAAGGCTCAGAAATCTTTCTTAAACTGATTTCATGTCCTATGCAAGTGTTTTCTACAACCTGCATAACCAGTACTTTGTAAAACTTGTTTACGCTTCAATTGTACATAGTGTTTTTTAAAGAAATATATAGTATTTTTATTTAGGTACCTCCAAACTTGAACTCGTCTGTGTGAAGCATTGTAAACGATACATTTCTTTTTTGAGTACCATCACAGTTGTACAGAGGTTTTCACTGGTTCTATTTTTCTACTGTTACTGATAAGCATGTAACACTGACTTTATCCTACATAGAGTTGACATTTCAAATAAATGGCTTGTATAGAACCTGCGGAGTTGGACATAGTCTGTTCTAGCAGTTCAGCATGTGGTCTTTATCTCCAGGTGTGGTTGGGCCACTTGAGGGTAGATTCTGGAGGTTTTCTAGATTTTCTGTCTCATGTTTTCCATTTTTCAGAAACATTTTGTTGATGGTGGTAATGGTTTCCTTGGAAATTATCCATCCTTATAGTCAAGTTGACTTTTATTTCACCCAGGACATTTTTGAGTGATTTCATTGTACAAATTGGAGCCATGGTCTCCAGAGGAAGTTCCACCCATGTGTATATACCAGGCACCTGAACTGCACTGTGGTCAGTCAGCAGGACAAAGACGTACTCAGGTCTCCAAGCATGGAAGACCTTGACCTGAAGACGTCCTTAGTTCTGCCTTGACTTTCTAACTTGCAGGAAGAAAAGATACTGGTTAAAAGGGAGCTGGGATGGGAAGATTTGGCAGGGTGATCTTTAGAAAGATCGGACTACTGCTGGGGCTTAAGAGCCAAAGGAGGGCAGGGGAGGGCAGAGCCTAGGGTGGCAAGGACTGCACATGAGGGCTCTAGTGTAACATGAATCTTAAAGCGTTCTTATTAATAAGAACAAACCCAAGGCCAGTTATTGGGGTGAACGCTGGAAGATCAGAGAAGCAGAACAAGCCACAGCTATCTCACCTTGCTAGTTCCTCAGGTGATCTTGTTTCCTCAGGCTGGAAGCTTCTGAGTCCTCCTCCGCAAGAATCTCAGCTGAACTGTGTTGCTCCAAAGCTTAAACTAACTACATGCTTATTTCCTTTTAGTTCCTGGCCCTCACACCTTATATACCTTTCTCTTTCTGCCCCCACTCCCTGGTGTTAAAGGTTATGTTTCTGGGATTAAAGGCTTGGGTCACCATGCTTAGCTGTTTCTAAAGTGGCCTTGAACTCAGAGATCCAGCTAGCTCTGCCTCCCAAGTGCTGGGATTAAAGGTGTGTACCACCACCGCCCAACTTCTGTTATGGTTTACTCTTCCCATTTTCTAGCCACCATTTCTGGCTCTGTTCTAGTGGCTGTCTGTTCTCTGACCCCAGATATGTTTATTTTGGGGAACACACAATATTTCAGGGAACACAATACCCACCACATTTCCCCTGTTTTTGTCTAAAATTAAAAAAAAGGTTATAACTAATACAAGAAAAATCATATCCAATAAGTATATATGATATACACAGTCAAGATTACATTAATGATGTCTAGTCCATTAACATTTGACAGATTCAGGTGAAAAACTCCATTATCTATAATGTCCAGTCCAGTAACATTTGATAAACTCAGACAAATTTTTTTTCATTACTTATCCTATCTTTTCTTTTCATAATAGATTCAGTAGTCTACCTTTTGTCATTTTTATATCTTCTCCTTTTTCTTTTTAGAGTAGATTCAGTGATCTACCCATTTATCTTATTATTTCTTTATCTTTTTTCTCAGGGTAGATTCAGTGATCTACCTCATATCTATTTTCTCTTTTTCCTTTTCTTTTTTTAACAAAACCTCTGAATCTAATCTTCATGTTCAGCTTTTTTCCTGACCATTAACAATTAACAACTTGCAACCAATCATCATAAACAATGACAATATCCAAAACTCATTAAACGACCGAAAACCTCCCATCCCTCTTTTTGGGGATGTGGGCGTCATCTTCTTAAAATTACTTCCATCTTTAGAGGATCCTGAAAAGAAAATTTTTGGGTTAATTGTCAAGTCCTGTATCATTTGTCCCGCCGCTGCATAATGAGAAAGTGCAGGGCTTGTTTCAAGTCCTTGTTCAGGTAGTCTGTCAGGCTGTATCATCTCAGCCAGTCATCTAGAAATTGTCCTGAGCTGTTTGTAGTCCAGAGTCGATCTTTCCATGGTGTTAATGGCTTTACCATAGTCCATGTGGCATCATAGTCCATTGTGGAGTCCCATCATCCTTTTGAAGATTTCAAAGTCACTGTTAGGCATGATCATGGTTCCCTTTAGATTTTTTTTTTTTTTGGTGCTTCCTCTGTGGTTTGGAGCAATCACAATCTCATGTCTGTCTGTCTTTTGGAACCATGAACGTTCTTCCCTAGAAGAGAAAATCTTCACAGCAATTTCTCCCCACCATTTCTCTTGCCAACCTTTTCCAAACTGACCTTTGCCTATGCTTTCTTGTAACATGCTGGTCCTGGCAATTCTTCTCTGAACAAGCAGCAGTAAACCTTTTGTCCCAGGTAGCAGCATCACCAAAGTCACCAACACGATGAGAAGCAGCCGGTAACTCGAAGCAGCAGCCACTGCCTCCATGGTCCCACCAACACTGTTTGTGTCTCTGACCCGGCCAAAGCTTCTCCTAGGCCAGCCTCAACTCTGGATCCTCCTGCCTCTGCCTTCTTCAGTAAATTCTACCGGCATGTGCCACCACAGCCGGCCGAGTGTACCTCGGGCCTGAGCTGGGCCTGCAAGGCCACAGGCAAGAGGCTATTTCATGAATTCGTACCACGAACGTTGGGTGCCAGATGTAACATGAATCTTAAAGCGTTCTTATTAATAAGAACAAACCCAAGGCCAGTTATTGGGGTGAACGCTGGAAGATCAGAGAAGCAGAACAAGCCACAGCTATCTCACCTTGCTAGTTCCTCAGGTGATCTTGCTTCCTCAGGCTGGAAGCTTCTGAGTCCTCCTCCGCAAGAATCTCAGCTGAACTGTGTTGCTCCAAAGCTTAAACTAACTACATGCTTATTTCCTTTTAGTTCCTGGCCCTCACACCTTATATACCTTTCTCTTTCTGCCCCCACTCCCTGGTGTTAAAGGTTATGTTTCTGGGATTAAAGGCTTGGGTCACCATGCTTAGCTGTTTCTAAAGTGGCCTTGAACTCAGAGATCCAGCTAGCTCTGCCTCCCAAGTGCTGGGATTAAAGGTGTGTACCACCACCGCCCAACTTCTGTTATGGTTTACTCTTCCCATTTTCTAGCCACCATTTCTGGCTCTGTTCTAGTGGCTGTCTGTTCTCTGACCCCAGATATGTTTATTTTGGGGAACACACAATATTTCAGGGAACACAATACCCACCACACTCTAGGACTAGTTAGCGGACCCTCCTGATGCCGGTCTCAAATGTCAAAGCTGCCACAGCTTTAGCAGGGGATGGAGAGGGGAGGTGGGCATTTTCCAAACTTCCCAACAGAGGGAAGTGGAGGGACTCTAGAGTGCTGCAGAGAGCCCACTGTTCAGGCTACCTAAGAAAAAATAGTCCACACACACTGCTTGACTAAGGGAAACATTGGAAGGAGGATGAAAGACAGGTGATGACCCTGGAGGACCCCATCCTAGGTCCTTTAGGGGAGATTCGCTGACCCATGGTCCCTACAGGCAGGAAGGAAACCTGCAATGTGGCACCCAGAAAGTCCAATCAAGGCAGCTACAGGGAATGTGGTCTTCAGAACAGAAGTGCCACACATGTCCATTGTGGAGAAGAGAAAATGAGAAAGACTGAAGATGTGTGTGTGTGACAATCTCAAGAGTGTTTACAGGGCTGCCCCTGGAGGGGGGCGGGGTTGTACTGTGGGGTGGGAGAACTTGGGATTGTAGCCTCTCCCTGTTTGGCTTGAGGAAAAGGGTCTCTCTAGGTAGCCCTGAGGGCCCAAAACTCACTAGACCACAATGGCCTCAACCTTAAAGGATCTGCCTGCTGCCTCCTGAGTGCCAGGATTAAAGGCAATGTGCCTCTGTTCCCAGCTTGCTTCTTTTTTATTGTACCATTTATACTGGTTCTTTTTTTTAAATGGGGCTCAGAGTTGGGAACTTGGCTTCGGGCATACTGAGCACATGCTCCACCACTAAGCTAAACTTGTCAACCCCTGCTTACATTGATTTATTTGGGGTGAGCACACATGAGCCAACAGTGAGCTTGTAGGTTGGGGACAACTTATAGAAGTCAGTTCTCTCCTTCCACTTGGCAATCAAATTCAGGTCATCAGGCTCGGCAGTAAACATCATTACCCATTTACCGGCCATCGTTAAGTTTTCACATGATCTATATTACCATCTCAAATTGAAGAAGACTAGGGGCTGAAGAGATGACTCAGAGGTTAAGAGCACCAACTGCTCTTGCAGAGATCCTGAGTTCAATTCCCAGCACCCACATGGTGGTTCAACATCTGCAATGAGATCTGGCACCCTCTTCTGTGTACATAATAAATAAATAAATCTTTAAAAAAAAAAAAAAAAAGGAAGAAGGCTAAAGATCACTTCCTCACTCCTTAGAAGTGGCTGTTGCTCATACAGTTGTAGGAGGTCAAGCCCCTAAGTGTTTGTGGGTGATGACTCCAAGGGGGAATAGGGCTGGCAAGACGGGTAAGCAGGCAAAAGTCCAACAGCAGGTGAGAACATGGGGGCGACTGGCTAGATGGCTTAGTGAGCAGCTGAGAAGGTGGAGACTGGCTGGAGGAAGTATGAGTGAAAGGAGATAACTGTTAGAGACAGAGCCAACTCATACCCGGTCATCAAGTACATGGCAGCAGAGACCATGCATGGCAGCAAGCACCTTTACCCACTGAGTCATCTCACCTACCCTCAGCACAATTTCTTCTTTATCTAACTTTTTTATTTTGTGTGTGTGAGTGTTTTGCCTTCACGGATGTCTGTATCATGTGTACCTGGTGCAGCAGAGGCCAGAAGAGGGCATGTGTCAAACCCCCTGGAACTAGAGGTGCAAATGGTTGTAAGCTACCATGTCGGTGCTAGCAATTGAACCTTGGTCCCCTGAAAAAAACGGCCAGTAACCCTAACCACTGAGCCATCTCTCTGTCCCTTGGTATCATTTAAGACCTCTTCCTACGCCACGTTAATTTCTTCAAGTTCGGAAGTCAACAACAGTAGCTGCTCACTTTTCCTTCCTTCTAAAACATTTTTCATTTCTTTCTGTTTTTGTTTGTTGTTTTGTTTCAGAAGTACAGCAGTTACGTGATGTCCAGAAGATAGCATTCCACATCGCTCCACCCAGTTCTCCATGCTGAAGACTCTCTGTGCCCCTGTGCCTTGGAGAGGATGCTATAGATGTCTCATTTAGTGGCTACTCAACGCTCACTGAGTCTCGGCACTTTTAGCAATTACAGATCTCTGTAGTAACCGACAGCAGCCCTCTTCTATGACCAGAAACCTAAGTATTTAAGAGACAATTTGTCAGGCACACCATGTCCATCTGCTACTGTTCCTTGCCCCAGATACCTGACACATCACTGGTCCCTAGTTTCCAGACTACATTCCCTACTACAAATATAGAACCAAATTATTTGAGACGCTTGGTAATTTCTAGGCCTTGGGTCCCTTTGCTTAGCCATCCTATCAAGATTGCCAGTAGCTTGCTGCATTCCTGGCTACTCCCATGGGCCACACACACAAGGTCCCCAGACTCCTCTCCCCATGTCTTCTAGTAGTGTGTTCCATTCATGTGGATCTGAGGGATGTATTCTGATAGAAAGGGTAAAGGTAGGTTGCAGGGTTCTGCCCTTCCTTACCTGCCAAACTTGTACTAACTACCCAACGTTCCAAATGACCTATCTGACATTCATCATTGGTATTTATTAGGAGCCTCATCCAAACTTAACACTCCAGCCTGCCCATTCCCTCAGGCACAAGATGCTTATCCTCCTGTGAGGTCTCCCCAGCAGCCAGAGCCACATCCTTCGGACAGCCTCAGATTTAGGACTATAGTGACATCTCAAAACAGTGAGGAACTGCATCCATGAAGTGTGGTGTGCAAGTATGCTAGTGGCCACTACTGGATTGTGGCAGAGCTGGCTGGGGTGAAGGTGAAGGAGAGACCAGGAAATTCTTGAGGAAGAAGAGCCTTCATAGATGAGATCCATCAGAGAACCCTTATTGAACACTTTCTTATGGTATCTAGGACAAAGCGCCCAACCCCAGCTTCCTCATCCCTGATGTGGTTTACTTTCTAAGCACTGGTTATTATGGACTTGATGTATGGGTCTTGTGACCTTCCACTCACCTTTCACGATAAACCATCTCATCTCTGTCCTCAGGAGAAGGGACACCTCCCTAACTCCTGCCTCGCAAGACTGCCACAGAGGTCAAGGGGAACCTGTTGTGCTCTCTTGAAATTCCTCACCCTTCAATCTCTCCAGCTATATAAACATCTTCCATTTCTGCAATCTTCTATTAGCTATGTCTCCCAGACCTCTGTGAGTGAAAACTACTGTTCTTCCCTTTTCTGTTTTCTGACACACCTACCCTGGGAATTCCCTGGTTGGTCAGGGAGTGGATGACCCCAGAGCGGCCTTCCCACTCGTCAGGTATCTGGTATTATGCTCTTGGCACCCCCCTGTAGTCAGCTGCCCTGTGTTTGTCATTCTTGCTCTCTTAAAGGCCTGGATTCTGATGAAATCATCCATCCCTCCTACCCCCACCTCAGCCTCCCAGGCCTCCCCAGCCTTCCAACTTCCTCTGGCCCTCACTGAGGTCATGGTCCCATGTCTCACTTCCCAGTCCCCTCCAGGAAGTAGATTTTCTTGTGCTTTCCTCCAAGTGGGATACAAGAAGGGCAGCGGGTGGTAGACAGCCTCTAGAACAAGCCCACACCTTGTAGTTGTACTACTTACTTACCATCATCTCCCCCCACCCTGCCACTTCCTTCCTATACTGATGGCCTGGCTTCAGCCTCCCTCTTGTCCTCCTATTCCAAGCCCTGTTGGTCATAGCGGGAGCAGCCATAATAGGCCTCCTTTCCCCAAGGGCTACATCTTGAACTCTTCACTCGCTCCTGTCCTCAGTCCACTTGTCTTAGGGTTTCTATTGCTGTGAAGAGACACCATGATCCTGGCAACTGTTTATAAAGGAAAAACATTTAATTGGGGCGGCTTATGTTTCCAGAGGGTTAGTCCATTATCATCATCATGCAACATGGTGGTGTGCAGGCAGACATGGTGCTGGAGAAATAGAGTGTTCTGCACCTTGGCTTGCAGACAACAAGAAATGGGCTGTCTCACTGAGTGTGCTTGAGCATATATGAGATCTCAAAGCCTGCCTCCATGGTGACACACTTCCTTCAACAAGACCACACCTACTCCAACAAGGCCACGCCTCCTAATAGTGCCACTCCCTTTGGGGGCCATTTTCTTTCAACCCACCACACCACTCCCTCCTTCTGTCAGTCATGTCTTCTCAAGTTCTCCATTCAATACTAATTTCTGTGGAGTTCTGGACTCCATCATCTTCCTGTCCCCTCCAGGATAGCCTACCCAGATTTGTCAGCTGCTTCCTGTCTCTGGCCTTTGGCCTACAAATGATAGGCCCAGCTTTGGGATACTGAAGAAAGCCCCATGGCTACCACATCACCAGACCTAGTGACACCTTAGAGAGCCTCCAGCTCAGTCCTCAATCCCTGACCTTTGTGGGAGACAGATACCTTTTGGGATGTGGGGCCAACCCCATCTTCTTCCAGTGTTCTCCCTCTCTGATGCACTCCAACCTGCCTTCAATCCGTGCTGCAGCTCCTTTGAGGGCTTGGAATGGGAGGGCAAGAGGGAGGCTGAAGCCAGGCCATCAGTATAGGAAGGAAGTGGCAGGGTCGGGGGAGATGACGGTAAGTAGTGCAACAGCAAGGTGTGGGCTTGTTAAACAGCCCTACAGCTGTCCCCCCTGCGAGACTCGACAGTTACTCCCCAATGCCATTGTTCTGTCTTACCTCTTTGTACCCCACTTCTCTTATCTGCCCTACCACACTCTGAATTGCTCTGGGCCCATCCTATGCCACTTGGGAGCCCTCCTGCCCTGAGCACCGCACCCTCTTCTGGCTCACTGGCTAAGGAGGCTCTGCCATCAGGTTTTGTCTGGAGCTTCAAGGCAGGTGCTCACATGGTGAGAGATGGCCACATCACCCAGTCAGCTTCAGAGAACCTGGAGGCTCATCTCCTGGCTCTTAGTCTCATTTCTAGTCAGCTTAGAGATTACAGAATCTCAACAGGCCTCTTACCTCTGCCTGCCACCAGACACCATGACACCCACAGCTCTGTGACATTGTTCTAGTTTCCTCCCATCTCATTAGCCACGTTCCCCAGCTTGCCTCTAGCGCAGCCTTCCATGGTTCTCTGGCATCCGCCCAAGCCCTTTCATCCTCACTTTTCATGTGGCCCAAAATAGGCTAAGAGGTTCCTTTCAATGGCTCCTGTGACAATGGGGGCTGCTACCTGCAAATTTTATCCCGCCTTAACCTTTGACCTTAAACCCTATTACACACTTGGTATTAGACATGGAACAAGAACCAACATAGCCAGCACCTCCCATAGTCTTCCTCAACTTGCATGACAACAAAGCCATGGGGCCCCTCCCCAAGTGCTCTGTCAGCCACTTCCACTGGGAGAGGGAGATTCACAGCCCCCTATCAGGACTCCACTGTCAATCCACACTGGTGGCAAAGACTTCTGTAGGGTCTTTGTCCCGCTGCCTTATACCAGGAAGCCAACAGCCCCTTATGAGTCATGATGGAGCCTCTGGCTTAGGCCCATCAGGTATTCTAGTTGACAGCCTTCCGTGAGTCCCTTCCCTTGCTCTGTAGGGTAACAGCTGTGGTCAGAGAAGCCAGCTCTGCAGGTGAGGATGCACTGTGACTAGAATAGTCTGGCCCTATAAAGGAACTGTGGCCCTAGGTGGCCCTTTGGTTCATTTACAAACATTGCATGCTTCGTGTGGCAGAGTAGTGACGACACCAGTCACCCTTGCTTTCAGGGAATACTAGTGGAGTGTTCTCATTCCTGACATCCTTCCTTCCAAGGATGTTGCCTAGACAGCATCCCTCAATCACCAAACTCATTTCCTCTCAGTTCCTACTGCAACCTTGCTCCCTCTACCAGGCACCTAATCCAAAGCAAACCATGAGGGCATATATACTCCAGTTTGGGAGATGAGATGGGCACAGTGGCTGTCATGGCCAGTGGGACCTGAGGGTGTTTGTCTACCCCTTCCAGGGACTTCTCTGCTATTACACTCAACAATGCCCTCAGGATTGTGGTGAGGGCTGTGAATGCACTGTAGCCAGACTTCACTCCCTCCCGCCTCCCCTCTGAGGACTAACTTGTACCTAGCTTAGGCTTCTTTCCCCAATACGCTGCCTGCCCTATCTACTTCCTATGGGCCCTGGGCTCTGCTCCCTGCTGTCGTTCAGAAGTCTGATGTGGCTGTGTCTAAGTTGTGAGCACTAGGTTATGAGGGGGCTGTATGTTTCTGTTTGCCATCAAGCTGGCTAGTGGAAGCAGTGACCCTTTCCTCTCACCCTCCCTGATCCAAGTACCCAGGTATCCTCGGCCCTGCTGCCACCTGCCTTGTCTGTTCTGTGTGGTGTTGCCAGTGGACAAAGGTAAGCACTGTGTTTTCCTGTGAGATCACCGTCTGAAGCTGGACTGGAACCAGGCTTTTCTATGAGGTTTAGAAAAACTTGCCTGGAATGGGCTGGATGTTGGAAAAGAATCAAAGTCTTTTATGGAAATCTAAGTTAATTTATCAAACCAAGAGAGTGTCCCTCCATGTTTTGGTTAGAAGAAGCAGAGAAATCAAGCTGGAACTGAACTGGAAGCTTCCTCTTGGATATTACAGTGCCAGGGACTGCCATGTAGCTTAATGGTGAAAAACTGTCATGTACAGTCTCAGCTTCAAGGTGACATGATTATGACAATCCTGCTGGCACCTGGCCAGGTTGGTTCCCCAGACAGTACTGACCATCCACAGGCGAGACTAGACCACTTCTTTGGCTTGCCTCCTCTGCTCCAGTAATCCTCTAGGGGAGGAGAACCAGTGTTCCTGGCACCAAGGGAGGATGCTTCCATCAGGGTATTAGCTACAGCAGCAGCTCAGGGATGGAGGACACTTCATTCACCTAACTCACTGTGGTCATGTCATTCTCTTGACAGGGTCCATCACTGAACTTGGGCCTAGGCTGGCAGCCCCTGCAACCCTCCTTTCCACCACCCACTGTGCTGGGACTACAGGCGTGTGAGTACAACCATACTTAGATGTTTGGGATTTGAACTCAGGCAGCAAACTCTTAACCCTGTTGAGCAGTTCCCCCAGACCCAGGACCCATTTTATAGACTAGCAAACACAGATTGAACTGCCTCCAATTTTGAACCAGGGCCCAGGATAGGAAAGCTATGGGTAGACACTCAGGCTCAGTTTCTTACCACCAGAGATGGAAGCCAGGTAGATTTAAACAGGACCAGAGAGTCAAAAACAAACAACAACAAAACCAGGACCAAGAGCAATCAGAAAATCAACTATTTTAAATTGCTTTAATTTGGATTTTACAGAAACCTGATTGAAATATGTTAAGTCCAGTAGTAATTTCTACAAAAATGTACATACAATGCCAGAATTCCTTAAAAGTAACTAGTATCACATTTTTGTTTTGCATAAAACATGCATTAATATCAACTGCGACATGTTGGCCCAAACCATCTCTACAAGAAGAGATAGCCCAAGTCAGTAAGAAAACTAGTTGTGAACAGTTGTGTACAAAAAGAGGTTGTCTGGTTAAGTGGAGAGCCTCTCTTAGACAGGCCATTCAGCACTGGGCATCTGTACTGCCGCTCGCTAACACTATACTAACTAAGCCTTGGCTCTAACCTGCCCCAGGCAGACAGGGACTTTTTGGTAGTAAGTCGGCCATCTGGGAAGATATAAACTTTGAGGACAGGATGGAACATGGAAGTGCAACTCTCAAGTTCAAAATATCCTCAGATTTGGAAGATCCGCAGGTTGTAGGCACCTGAGGTTTTTAACTGAGCCCTCTCCAGGCGGCTAGCTCAGTGCATTACAGGCATTGCCCACAGCCAGGAACCTTCCAGCTCTGAACATCAGTCTTCACAGGCCCTGTCATTAGGAGGCTGCAGGCTACAGCACAGGAGCCATGCCATTTCCTGAGGCCTTATTTGTAGGCTCTTTCATCTTATCCAGGAATTGGCGAGCATTCATGCATACAATTGCTGCACACACACAAAAACATCCACACTAACATGTGGCCTAAAATGCTTTTAATATACCTCACAGTGTGCTAGGGAAGACCCTATTCCTCTCAAAGGGGCAACTTAGGGCTTTGTAAATCAAAAGATGTTTCCCACATAGACTGAGGGAACTTTTCAAAGGCTTCCCTCAAACACTGAGTTTTATACAGCAACCCACGAGGATCCTCAGACTTCATTCAGGAGGGGAGTAGCTGTGCACACTGTTTCCATACAAAAACTCACCATGTGTGCAGCTGAGGGCTTTGTCTGGAATCTTCGGTCCCTCTTCCAGGGCAGTATCACTGCCCCACTCACCACCAAGGTCAGTCAGTATCTTTGCCTTCAGCAGATTCAAGGGGAAAAAATAACTTATTGGGGTTCCAATAACCATTTCCTAACAGAACAATATCAAAATAGGTCCATTTTTAATATATGCTTATGCATATCCCTGATAATGTAAGAAGCCAGAGGACTCTGTGAAGCACCCACATGTCACAGGTGGGATCTGGTCATTTTAGGCAGCAGCAAAGGGATTCAGATATGGGTGGGTTCCCTGGAAGCTCTGGGAGCATTACAGTACTAACGCTGATGTCTGAGTGCCCAAAGAACGGTGGTGAAATTCACAAAGGCTTGCTTCCTCAATCCTGCCATGAGTCAGCCTCCCTGCTTACAACAGATATCAACACCAGAACACCAGTCCTGGTGCTCTGAAGGCTGGTCCAGAGAAAGTTCTCAAATCCCTTCAAGTCACGACCAAACCTCAGAAAGCAGTGAGGACTCAAAGAGCAGGATTGTGGAAGCCATGACCCAAGGCACCGTGATCATGAGGGCAGAGGGGATGGTCCCCCATGGAGGTTCAGGCTGACAGGAAGAAAACCTGCAAGACAGAGAGCACCCAGAAGGCAATAGCTCTGTGGACACACATTTGGGAGTCATGGAACAAATTGCTAAAAAAGAAATCAATTTGCTTTCTCAAGATCAAATCAAACTTCTTTAAACAAGCAAAACCCTGGGTATCCTGGACAGGAAAGCTGAAGTCTGTGGAATGAGGAGCATCTGGCTGAGTCATTGAGGATGCTTATGATGAGACACCAGCATAAACACTGTGGCTGCTGTTAAGGAGAAGGGAGCTTGAGGCCACAGGAGGATGGAAAGAGGACCAAGTGTGACACAGGTCTCTTTATTCCAGAACAGTGGCATTTTCATGGACCTGAAATGGCACTCCGCTCTAGCTGCAGTAATACTGCAGCCCATCCACTCTCCTTCTCTTTTTTGATTGAAATTCTTCAAAGAACTGCTGAATGTCCTCTCTCTTAACAACCTGTTGATGAAAAGCCAAGGTTTGAACAATAGCAACAAAAAGAACGCTCACAGGCAAGCAAAATAACTCCACTGGTTAATTCCAGAGCCAGAAAAGCTAGCCTGGTTGCAGTCTGTAATTCTAGTATAGGAAGACAGCCATAGGTTCAAGGCCAGCCTGGGCTACAAAATGAAACCCAGTTTCAAAAACCACAATAACAAAACAAAAGAGAATTGCAGGCCACCCCTCCACTCACCACAGGATTGCATGTGGATAAGCTCACTGCCGTATGAAACCATGCTGTACGCACCTAAGCGAGCCAGCATGAGAGCGGAGAACACAGTACACTATGCAGTGATCACAAGCTGTCACTGACAAGAGTGACAGATTTGTAACTCAAGGTAGTCTTTACTAAGTGACCACTGCTTTCCTTTCACAGAAGTGAGACAAATCCCAAGCCAAACCACGTTTGACAGAGGCCTCTGCATCTTAGTGTGTAGTTAATAGCATCTTTTTACAGACATACTCACTGAGGCCACAGAGGCTATTATTACATTCAGGCAGCACACATTCATACATAGAGGCAAACATTCATACACATAAAATAAAAATAAAATCTTTAAAAAATAACAAGTACAGACTTGCAAGATAATGAATGCTTCAACCTGACAAGAGAGTCCTTCTAACTCTGGGCCTCTCAGAATCCTACTTTAACTGCCATCTGCCCAGTCATCTTCCTATCCCCCACCCAAGGATCTGAATTGGCAGATTCCTTCCAATATTCCTCCACTGCAGTCACTTGCCAGACCCTGTGTAACTGTCCTGCCCACATTCAGGGTGCTAAGGACCCTGATGTTTCACTGGCCTACCAATACCCCTGTAAGTAGTTTCTGCCTTAGACATTCAGCTCCTTAGCCAGGCATGGGGGTATACCCTTGTGATTCCAGCATTTGGGAGACTGAGACACACAGCTGGAGAATTTGAAGCCAGACAAGGCTACCCTGAAAAATCCTGTTTCAAAATACAAACAAACAAAAACTTAAAAAAAAAACAAAAAACAAACAAACAAAAAAACCCACTGTTCAATTTAGGTTGCACAATTTTTTTAACATTAGAGAAAATAAAGTTTATTCAAAACTAACAAAGCTATGATTAAGATTCTTCAACTCAACATACCGTGCCTTCATCAGCAAATCTCTTCAGATAGTCTTTAAGTTCCGTTTTCAAGTCATTGTATTCTAAATCAAAACAACAAAAAGTTCAGACAGGCCTTACACTTTATAAACAAAATATTTGCCATTGATAGGCAAGTCTGTTAAGTTTACAGCAATGTTGTCTCAGTTATAACCCAGAGAAACAGGGGTTGGGGATTTAGCTCAGTGGTAGAATGCTTGCCTAGCAAGCGCAAGGCCCTGGGTTCGGTCCTCAGCTCTGGAAAAAAACAAAAAAAAAAACAAAAAAAAGAGAAACATGTCCCCCATTTATTTCAACTCTGGGCTTCTTTCATTTTGGTATCTGTGTGATGGTGGCTCATGCCTTTAATTCCAGCACTTGGGAGGCAGAGGCAGGAGGATCTCTGTGAGTTCAAGGTCAGCCTGGTCTACAGAGCTAGTTCCAGGACAACCAGGGCCACACACAATAAAACTCTATTTCAAAAAAACTAAAAAAAACAACAAACACAATCCAGAAATATCCTCACTCCATAAAAACTAGCTGAGACTTCTGTAAAGGGCTTTCTATTTCTCAGCAATCAAACAGTGTGTGCTCTAGTTTGTTTGCTTCTCTCGAGACAGTCTCTACACAGTCCTGCCTGTCCTGGATCTCGCTCTGTAGACCAGGCTGGCCTCCAACTCACAGAGATCCTCCTGCCTCTGCCACCCAAGCGCTGGATTAAAGGTCCGCCACCACACCTGGCAACTCTGTGGTCCTAAACATTATTCTAGCATGAAATGCAAGTGAGCTGTTGGTAACAGCAACTAACTATTCAGCAGAGTAAAAACATCAAACTAGCTAAAGATCTACTCCATAATTCTAATTTTAATTTTCATTGCATAAAGATGGAAACATGTTTATTATCTTTATACATTTTCCTGAATAGAGAAGGAAACCTTATGAGCAGTATTTACCACAAATGAGCTCCACTTGCTGGACCCTGTTCATGCTGCTTAGTGTGTCCATTAAAGGGTCTCTTCTATCAGTTGCCTGCTCACTCTTGCCTTTGTTCTCATAAGCCAAAACTGTATCATATTCATCTGTCAGGAACAGGACATCTAGTTCTCTATACATTTTCTTTAAAACAAACAAACAAACAAAAATCAATCTCCCCATTAGAATGTCATTTTCAGAAAGTCAAATTCAGGAGAATAACTAACTTTATTCATCTTTAAATTGACAACTAGAAAACTGAGTTTCGAAGTTGTCTGGTGAATTTATACTTTTGGCCCAGATCTTTTTCAGAAATCTTCGGACTTCCACGGAACATTTGGTCTATGCAGTCTGAATTTCAAATCTACTAGTTTACCAATTTTCAAGCTCTTAAGTTTCTGAGCCATTCTATAGCACAAAGAAAAGAACTTGTGGGTTTTCTTTTACTTATTTTATGTGCATGGGTATTTCGCCTGCACATATGTCAGTCACTACATGCAGGCAGCTCCCATAGAGGCCAAAAGAAACTATCAGGATCTCCTGGAACTGGAGTACAGACTCTGTGAGCCACCATGAGGGTGCTGGGAACTGAACCGAGGTCCTCTGTAAGAGCAGTATGCAATTCTTACCCACTGAACCCTCTCTCCAGCCACAGAATTGGTGTTTTCTACTGAAACTTGGCAGAAAGTATCACATAATTCTGATTTTCCTCTACAAGAACTCGGTCTACAAGTGTGGCTTTTATATATTTGGCCCACAGGAAATTCAGTGTCCCCTGAATTCCTCTATAAACCCATGAATAAACTGTGCAGTGCATAACCTGTGAACTCACCATACAGTCTTGGCAGGTGCACAGCCTGCTGCGCCAGTTCAGGGGCCAATAGGTGGCAGCATCTGTCTTCACAAACTGCTTGGCTTGGAGCTCCTCAAGTCTGCAGCCAGACTGCACCTCAGGTTTGCTGTTTTCGTTCTTAAACGCTATCTGAAATAAAATGAAGTTCTGAAGTTTTAGCTCTGTATTTTTAAATTTGAAAAACCATATTTTATTCTTATGTGTATGGGTGTTTTGCCTGCATGTATGTCTGTGTACCATGTGTATGGCTGGTACCTGGGTGGCTAGAAGAGGACATCTGATTCCTGGGACTGGAGTTACAGATAGTTGTAAGCTACCATGTGAGTTCTGGAAGTTGAACCCCAGGTCTTCTGGAACAACAGCCATTGCTTTTTTTTTTCCTTCCTCTTTTTTCATTTTTATTTACTTATTTATTTATTTTTCTATTATCAGCTTGATACAGTATAAATTCTTTTTTTTTTAAAAGATTTATTTATTTATTATCTATACAATGTTCTGTCTGCATGTATGTCTGCAGGCCAGAAGAGGGCATGAGGTCTCATTACAGATGGTTGTGAGCCACCATGTGGTTGCTGGGAATTGAACTCAGGACCTCTGGAAGAGCAGTCAGTGCTCTTAACCTCTGAGCCATCTCTCCAGCCCCAGTATAAATTCTTATCCTAATAGTGAAATGTTTCATTTGGGCTTGCCCAGTAACTGAGTAAAACCAAAACTTATTATAAGCCACAGTCATCCTAGGTCCCCCCCCTGCTATATAATCTCCCTGGTTCTGTGGGTTGCAGTCTGATTGTTCTGTGCTTTATATCTAGCAGCCATTGCTTTTAACCAGCTCTGTGTGTGTGTGTGTGTGTGTGTGTGTGTGTGTGTGTGTGTGTGTGTGCGCGCGCGCGCGCGCGTGTTTAAGGAAGACCATTAACATTCAAGTGTCTTCCTCAATCAACTTCTCTATCTTAGTTCTGAAACAGGGTCTCTCACTGAACCTCACTGATTGGCTAGAATGTCTGTTAGCCAACTCCAGGGATCCTCTCATCTCTAGCTTCCCAGCACTGGGATACAGGTGCACACTGTACCAGACTTTGTTGCCATTTGAGACAGGGTATCACTATACACCTTGGGTTAACCTGGAACTTGCTATGTAAACTAGGCCAGCTTCAAACTCAGAGATCTTCCTGCGTCTGCCTCTTAAGTGCTTGGATCAAAGACGTGTCCATCATGCTCAGTGTGACCATTTTACTTTGCATTGGTACTGGAGACCTAAAGTCCTCACAACTGTATCACAAGCACTTCACCCTAGCCTTAGTTTCACTTCGTATGAACTTAAGTTTCACACACTACCTGGCTGACAGACTCAGAACTAGAGCTGGTACATGGCTCATTATTCTGCTCAGCTTTAACTTCCTTGCCAGCATTCTTTCCATGTTCTGGAACATCCTCTTTTGGGGTGTTATCTTGGTGACCTCCATTTTCAGGCTTGATAACCTCTTGATCACCCACGCCATCAACATTCAGCAGTAGCCCATCATCTTCAGCAGACACTCTGGTGACTGTGGGTTCAACAAAACAAACATACACAGCTGTATTGGCCTCTCAGATCAAGAAATCACATTCTACTAAAATATCTTGCACTAGGAAAAAAGGCAGCCTAAGTCTCTGTAGTAACAAGAAAGGAATTAGCACTATTTTTTAACATAATGCCTGCCTAACCCAAATAAATAGTTCATTAAAAAAAAATATTAGTCACTACATAAGCACTTATAAAGAATACACTGTAGTTGTTAAAAGAAGGGCTAACAGCCAGGCGGTGGTGACGCACCCTTTAATCCCAGCACTCAGGAGCCAGGAGGATCTCTGTGAGTTTGAGGCCAGCCTGGACTACCAAGTGAGTTCCAGGGAAAGGCGCAAAGCTACACAGAGAAACCCTGTCTCGAAAAAACAAAACAAAACAAAACAAAAAAAAAGGGCTAACCAAAGAAACAAGGCAGTAGGAAGGAAGGGATTTAACTAAAAACAGGAAAAAGACAGTTCTGGAAAACACAAGTGTTTAGTTGGAAGGAAGGCGTCAGAAAGGATGGGTCTAGAGAAAGACAGTAAGGAGCTAACGGTGGGAATGGGCTTGCAGTCCAGGGTAAAGCACCCGATAGGCAAGACTGAAAAAGCATGAGGTCAGCCTGGGTGACAGAGAAACTCTACTTCAAAAAACAACCAAACAGGACTGGGGGTGGCTCAGAAGACAGCTCTTGCCTAGTATGTGTGAGGGTCTGGGTTTGATCCATACAAACAAAACAAAACTACTAACCTGCCAAAAGCAAAAAAGAAAACCCAGTGGGAAATACAGATAGCTCAAGTGTCTGTAGGAAACTGAGCTGTATCTGGAAGAAGAATGAACAGAAAGCCGTGACTGTGAAACCAGTAGGAAGAGATCTTAGGCATAGCTATGCGCTTGTAGCGTCTACGGTCAAAGTCCGAAAAAATGAGGACAAGAAATTTAGATGGCACAGCAGAAAACACGTCCAGTGTAAGTAGCACACTTGACGACCCCTCTGCATGACAGCTTGTTGTTTTTTGTTTTGGATAGCTTATGTTTTTATTCCATTTCCTGGTGTGTAACCCACATAGCATGCTGTTTCCCCAACTGCTACAGGAGGGATACATACACTTTGCAAAATACATATGCTAAAAGTCAACCTTCAGTGCTGTGGGATGTCTTTCTGTGTGCTGTGAATATGTGTAGTTCCTACTGGCTAATAAAGCTGTTTTGGCCTATGGCAAGAAAGCTTACAGCCATGTGGGAAATCCAAACAGAGATAGAGAGAGAAGGGCAGAGTCAGGAGAGACACCAGCCCATCACTGAAGGAGCAACAAGATGCCAGCAGACCAGTAATGCCATGACCATGTGGCAACATACAGATTAATAGGAATGGGTTAATTTAAGATGAAAGAGCTAGCTAGCAAGAAGCTGAAACCATAGGCCATACAGTTTGTAATTAACATAAACCTCTGTGTGATTATTTTATAAGCGGCTACAGGACTACAGGTGAGAGAGATTCGTCCAGACTGCTGGGCAAGGCAGGACCAGAGAAACATCTGGCTACACTCCAGTGCAGTAGTATTAAAAGGTAGGGCCTTAACAAGGTGATTAGGGCCAGGAGGTGGTGACATAGGCCTTTAATCCCAGCACTCCAGAGGCAGAGGCAGAGGCAGAGGCAGACCGACCTGAGTTCGAGGCCAACCTAGCTAGTCTACAGAGTGAGTTCCAGGACAGCCAGAGCTACAAAATCTCAAAAATACGCCCCATCCCCACCCCAAAAGGTGACAATAAATAGGGCCTTTCCTCATAACTGCAATTAGTATTCCTAGAGAATACTAGAGAGCCGGTATGCTCTCTCCATGATGTGAGGACACACAGGAAGCTCGTGTCTGAACAACGGCCTTCATATCTGTCACCTTGACCTTTACTGTGAGTAATATTTATCTATTATTGATAACTCTAAGGTATGTTACAACTTATCTTACGGATGGCGGGGGTGGAGTGGGGTGGGGGGTGGGGTGGCGGCGCACGCCTGTAATCTCAGCACTCGGGAGGCAGAGGCAGGTAGATCTCTGTGAGTTCGAGGACAGCCTGGTCTACAAAGTGAGTTCCAGGACAGCCTCCAAAGCTACAGAGAAACCCTGTCTCGAAAAAAACCAAAAAAAAAAACAAAAAAAAAAAAAACAAAAAACAAATCTTACATTTAGCTACTTACTTTAGTTCTATTTATCCTTCAAAGCCCCACGCAAATACTTTCTCTAACTCTGGTTGTATCAATACTTTGTATCACTGCATTCAAGTTCACATTTGTTCTTGATAGGCTCTCACCCAATCTAAAAGCACTGTGTGGAGAAGGGACATAGCTGGATGTTTTCTAGATCTCCCTCAAGTCCAGTTAAAAATAAAAATAATTCTTCCGGAGTCCTGAGTTCAATTCCCAGCAACCACATGGTTGATCACAACCATCCATAATGAGATCTGGTGCCCTCTTCTGGCCTGTAGGCATACAAGCTGACAGAACACTGTATATATAATAAATAAATCTTTAAAAAAAATAACTGCTAAAATTTCTGGATTGAAGACACACATTTCACAAGCACAAATTTGTGTCACATCAACCTCACAGAAACACTTACCTGCCAACTGGGCAGCATAAGCCCACAAGAAAGAACAGCGTTTCATACAAGCCTGGCACACCATCTCTTGGAAATCTCCACTCTCAGGGGGAATGGCACCAAGATGCTGTGGATATAGAAAACCAGATGTTTCCTGTCATCTCCAAGTTCTCAGGAATGCGTGTTGTTTTATAAACAGATACTGTAAAAGTACACTGATCATGTTTTTATCAAAGGAAATGTAAAATAAAACAGAATATTTTTTGAGATAGGGTATCACTGTTATAGTCCTGGCAGACTTGAAAATTATTACATAAACGAGACTGGCCTTGAACTCACAGCAAATCTGCCAGTCTCTCTGCCTCCAAGTACTTTGACGTAGTGAGCCATTTCCCAGCCCCATTTATTTATTTTTGAGACACAGTCTCAAGTAGCTGAGGGTGGCCTTGAACTCCTGATCTTTCTCCCTCCAACCACCAAGTGCTCGAATGATAGGCATGTACCATCTACCCCATGGGACACATCTTAAAAGGTCAAAGTTTTTCTTACCCTGCCATGGAACCAGTCTTCACAGACCACACACTGAATCATCTCATCTGGAACCTAACAAAAAAAAAAAAATTGTAATGATTGTTTACCCACAGGAGAACTAGATACTCAGTTGTTCTCTAGCAACTCTGAGAAACCCATCCGTGTGAGATCAGTCAGAAGGACAAATCCGATCCCCGTCACATAGTTTGCAGTTATCCAAGTTCCTTCCTAGCCAACACTAGAAAATCACACACACACACACACACACACACACACACATACACACACACACACTGAGAGAGACTACGTAGAGGATAATTTTCCTTTATCTTAGGCTTTCATACCAACTAAATAACATTCTCATGTTTTCTGTCCCTTTACTGTGGAAGTTTCTTAAGGGGCAAAAATAATAAATAAATAGGACACTCAATAGACAGAGCACTTCTGTTTGTTTGTTTTTTTCTTTCTGTCTCTCAATTTATTTCTTTTTTAGGGGAGAGGGAGTCTTTTGTTTCAAAAGTGCTATAAGGAATATTTTATTCCATTCTTAAAATTATCCAGTTTGAAGAGATATTTATTAGAAGATACTTTTAATTTCCCCTTGTATATAATTTGGTTCAATAATTATGGTCCCAGATGATTAAAAAGCCAGAAAGATGTAAGTTAATTCCTCTACATACACAAAGTACCCTTGCAGATCTGTAAATATACAAACAAAACATTAAGGAGACGGAAAGCCATGCCTCTAACTCATAGGAAGCTGAATAATTTCATTCACAAGCAGGAAAAAGAAAATTATTTTCCCCCCCAAGACAAGGTCTCTCTGTGTAGCCTTGGCTGTCCTAGAACTCACTGTAGACCAGGCTGGTCTCAAACTCACAGAGGTCCACCTATCTCTGCCTCCCAGGTGCTGGGATTAAAGGTGTGCACCACCACTACACTTAGCTAAAGAAAACTCTTAAAAGACCCAATTTTAGGGCTGGGGAGATGACTCGGTGGTTAATTTACTCTACTCTAGCAGAGAATTTGGGTTAGTTCCCAGCACCCACATGGTGGCTGACAACTTCAGTTCCAGGGGATCTGAGGCCCTGTTGACTCTCCACGTGCACCAGATACCCACTTGGTACACATACACATTTACAGGCAAAACACTCATACAATAATTATAAACCATTGCCATATAACATGGCAAGATTTTTTTTTTTTTTAAATCTTTTGAGACACGGTCTCTCTTATGTAGACCTGGCTGTCCTGGAACTCATTCTCTTTAGAGTGCTGGGATCTCTTAATTCACAGAGACCCACCTGAGTGCTGGGATCAAAGGCATGCACCACCACCACTGAGCAAACATGGCAAGATTTTAAAGGATTAATAATATATAGGGTTGACAAGACTGTTAAGAAAAATTGCCAGAAGATCCTAGCACTTGAAGCCGAGTTTGAGGCCAGACAGGGCGACATAGTAAGACCCAAGATGGCACTAAAAATGAAGGCCTTGAAAGCCAAGGAAGCACTGCTAAAAGGCGTCCAGTGCCACAAAAAGATCCACATGTCACCCACATTCCGGTGGCCTAAGACCCCATGACTCCTAACACAACCCAAATACACTCAAAAGACAGGAGAAACAAGCGTAACAATTATGCCATCATCAAATTCCTCCTGACCACTGAATCAGTCATGAAGACAGGAGACAACACACTTGGGTTCACTGCTAACAAGCACCAAATCAAACAGGCTGTAAAGAAACTCTATGACATTAATGTGGCCAAAGTCAATACCCAGATAAGGCCTGACTGAGAGAAGGCATATGTTTAGTTAACTCTTGATTATGATGCTCTGGATGCAGCCAACAAAATTGGGATCATCTAAGCTAAGTCCAACTGGCTAATTCTAAATACACACATTTTTTTTTTCACCATAAAAAAAGGGCCCTGTCTCAAGACAACAAAACACACAGAAAGAAAAAGAAAAATACTTTCAAAATAATTATCATCAGCTGAATGCTTTTGGTAGACATGATCACAATGTAAATACAAATGCCCTTGGACCCACCAATGCTACGCTTTTCTATAACACCTAGAGTGCTACAGAAGTGTGCACCTATGGATGTTCACTGAAGGCTTTATAGTGAGTCTAGACAGTGCTACTCTGCTACAGGCATTAGGCTAACTGACTCCAGCAGCTACAAGGTTGACTTGCATTTGTTTTCTCCTCTTTTCTTTTGGAGACAGTGCCTCCCTATGTATCCCTAGCTGGCCTGGAACTCATTATGTGGGTCAGGCTGACCTTGAACTTGTGACTGTCTTAGAGCCTCTATTTCCTAAAACTAAAGGCACCAGTTACCACACCCAGCTGGACTTGTATACTGTTCACTATGGAAGCTGATCTATGACCCACTGGTGAAAAAAAGCTAGTTGCAAAAGTGAATGCACAAAATAATTCTGGGATTTTGCTTACACTGTAATTTAAATGTAAAAAGCCTATTTTCATATTTAATTTTTTTCCATAGAGGAAAGAAACTGTTATTTCTTAGAAAATATCTGAGGATGGAATAGGCAAGTGAGAAAGGAATTTTTGCCTCAAGAAAGTCCTTTCCAATATTTTATTTCTATGATATTCAAATGAGGGAAAAACCATCCAAAATAAACAGCAGCAACAAAACCCCAGTTCAGTTTTATAGATGTTTGAGAACCATATTTTAAACTTCCAATTCTCTTACCTCATCTTCAGGATCGGGGTAAGGTCTCTTACAAATGCAGTATAATCCAAAAAAGTTGTCATTGTACTTATTGCAAGAATTTACCTTTGATTTGTCCTGAAAGAGAATACATTTCAGTACATATCATAGTCTAATATTAGGTGCAATCTCATATATCATAAAGTTTATACATTTAAGAAATCTCTACATTAAATATCTTCCTACAAGCTAGTCATAAACTTTCAAGTCTGAAGGAAAAAAAATAATTATTCTAGAAATATTTTTTCAAGTTACAGAGACAGAAAACACCTTGTTTTCTCTATCTTTTTTGTAGCAGTTGGAGGGAAATTTATTTAATATACTCATACAACAAAACAGAGATCAAAATTAATCATGACACTGGCCTGAGACTTCCAGACACTTTTTTTTTTATTGTGTTTTGAGCAGGGTTTCTCTATCCTGGAACTCACTGTGTAGACCAGGCTGGGCTCAAACTCACAAAGAATTCACCAAGATTTCCCTGCCTCTGCCTCCCTAGTGCTGAAATTACAGCTAAGTACCGCTATGTTTGTCTTCACCCTTTTTTTGGGGGTGTGGGGGGACGTTTAGGGAGAGTTTCAAGACAGGGTTTCTCTGTGTAGCACTGTCTGTTCTGGAACTCACTTTTGTAGACTAGGCTAGCCTTAAACTCAGAGATTTACCTGGTTGTGCCTCTTGAGTGATGGGCTCAAAGGTGTGGGCCACCACCACCCAGCTCTTTTTTTTTTTTTTTAAAGATTACTTTTTATTATTTTTAAGTGTGTGTGTGTGTGTGTGTGTGTGTGTGTGTATGCACGCATACATGCAGGTATAAGCACATACATGAGTGCAGGTGCCTGTAGGGGCTAAAGGAGTCAGATCCCATTGGAGCTAGAGTTATAGGTAGTTATAAGCCATCAGAGATGGGTTCTGGGAATTAAATTCAGGTCCTTTGGAAGAGCATAACATGCTCTCAACTGCTGAACCATCTCTCCAACCCTCAAGACATTTCTTTAAATGCAAGTATGAAAGATAAGACCTTCAGGTTATTAGGGGGCAGAAAGGAAGAAAATTGTCAAAAATTAATCATAAAGAGAAAAGATAGATGTTTTAGCAATTATTAATGAGCAATGTGGCATTCTCCTTCCTTTCTCGTTCATCAGAAATTTTCCTACAGCTTTTCTGAAAGCATAGTTTCATTTTTGCAGATTATTACCCATCACATGCTTTGCTCTAAAACTCTCAGCATGCACGGATGATCACAATAAATAAAACTCAACCAGCTTAAAGAACATTTCCCAGACCTTTAACATTAACTGCACTATAAATTGTAGACTCTCAATTGGCTATCTAGTTTTTCCAACCAAATAAAAGTGAAATACTCAAGACTAAATTTTCGCTTTTCTACACTTTGGTATTTACTTTTAACTGCATTTTTTAAGAAGACTTATTTTTATTTATGTGTGCATGCATATGTGTGTATTCAGGTGTCTACAGAATCCAGAAGAGTTGGATCCCTTGGAGCTGGAGTTACAGGTAGTTGCAGATGCCGAAAACTGAACTGGGTCCTTGAAAGAGCAGTCCACACTCTCAGCTCTTGAGCCATCTCTCCAGCCCCTCATCAAGTACATTTAATCATAGTGCTTACTCACAGGAAATAATTTGCATTCCAAATTTTTAAACTTGCTGTTTCCACAATCGCAACGAAAATTTCTATTAAGAAAAGAGGAAGAACATATATTTAAGTTTTCTTTTAAAATTAACTACTCTTATAATACCAATCACAATTTTCATTTCTGATTCGTTTCTAGAATCTAAATGGCCTTTTTGATGTTTGTGTATCTTATTTGAAGTTTTCCAACAAAAGCAACGAAAGACTACAATTCTGGATACTGCTACAAATAAAAAAAAAAATCTTTATCACTCTCACACCACAAACAAATGAAATAACAAAAGGAAAAGAGGAGTAGTGTGAGCCAGTAACCATAATTAAATTAAAAGGCCTATGGAAAAACCAATCCCTCCCATATTAAATTTTACTAACACACAAATACTCTGAATGAAAAGCAAAATTAAGTAGGCATTGTGGTTGCAAAAGAATCTAAACATTCAGAAGATATATAGCAAAAACTGCCTTACCTTTTTGTGTATAGTTCAAATAGTTTATGACTTCCATGGCATTCATAACTGCAAGCTAGACAAATTCCTGCTGGTTCTTCTCCCTCTGGTGTGCATGTACTACAGGCATACAGTGCTTGTCTCTTCACTGAGCCCTGAATGATCAGCCCCATCCCCCGAAAGAGGAAAAAGAGAAAAAGGAAATGTAGTTATGTAACAAACGACCAAACACCAATACAAATTCCAGATCTATACTGATGCCTGTTTTTATGTAACTTTTTTCTTACAGCAAGAGGAAGTTTAAATCTGTGAATAAATTGATATTTTTAATCATTTAACACATGAAAATAAAGGTGACTTTACATAGGTTTAAGAGAGTAATACCACACTTTAATTTTAGAAAATGCTTATAATTCCACCAAAGAGGAAAAATACATAAAAATAATCATTGTGACGTGGAGGGAGATAAATGGGAAAACATTTAGGAGAGTAGTAGAATGATGTCCACTACTTACTGTCAAGTAATGAAGACTGACAAAGGGAAAGTGTATTCAATAGAGAGAAGTGTTTAAAAGCAATAGATATACAAGGTATACAGATACTCATGATACTATTCTTTCAAGTTATCTGTAAGTTTAAAGTATTTAAAAATTAAAAGTTGAAGGAAAACAGCCAAAATTTAGAAATATTGGTAAGGGGGCACATGGCTCTGCAGAGAGGGGATTACAAGCACACATCAGCATGACTGGCTTCCTATGTGGTTTGTGGGGATGGGGCAGTCCTCACGGCCGTGCAGAAGGCACTTTGCTGAGCCCTCTTGCCAGCCCAACTATACAAATGTCTATTTCATCACAAAAACTGCAGGGCTGGTGAGGTGAAGGCACTGGCTGTGTAAGCCTAGAAACCTGCATTCCATCTCTAGAACCCACACAAAGGTGGAGTAGACAACTGATTCCACAGTGGTTCTCAGATGTCTGCACACGTTCTATGGTACACACCCACACCAGTATGTATGTTTTTAATAACTGAATCAACTTGAGGTTAGAGAGATGGCTCAGAGATTAAGAGCACATACTGCTCTTGCAGAGAACTAGTACTGAGTTCCCAGTATCCATGTTGGGCAGCTCACAACCCCCTGTAACTCCAGCTCCAGGAGGATCAAATTCCTCTGGCCTCAAAGGCACCTACACTCATACATATACCCACACAAATAATTAAAAAAATAAATCTTTAAAAAAAAAACTGTCTATACTTCTAGATATATGACTGTTAAAAACAAGAACAAACGTAAGACCAGGCTTTTAACCCTAGCACTTGGGAGGAAGATGGATCTCTGTGAGTTCAAGGCCAGCCTGGCTGGCCTACATAATGAGCTTCAGAACACATTGTAATTCTGTCTCAAAAACAAACAAACAAACAAACAAACCACATTAAGCCAGGCATGATGATGCACACTTGTAATCCCAGCAGTACTTGGAAGGTGAAGGCAAGAGAATCAGGAATTCAGGGCAAGTCTGGTCCTACATAAGACCCTATCTCCAACAACAAAAATTTTTAGTTAATACATTTTATAAAGATAATGGTATCAATAAACTGCTCACACACAGACTTAGGACCTTCCTTTCCTTCTTCCAGGGAAGTGGGGAGTGTTTTAGTGGTGATCCTTTGAACACCATCTGCGCCTATTTCTGGAATACAAGATTTATTCAACAACCCAACAATTTTGCAGCGCAAACCCAAGTTGGTTAACGAAGACAGTATTATGACTTCGGTCCACACCACACAATAACTCCCCAGTCCCCTCTCTTCTTCCCCGTCTTCCACTCCACCCACGGGCATGGTTATTAGCCTGTTTCCTTCCACCAATTCTCATCCTGTTAGTTACTTCCTACCCACCCTTCTTCACTTTTGTACTTTTACAGAGATGCGTCACGAAACACTGCATCACAGGCACTCTTGTTCACAAGGTCGTACAAACGCCAAACAGATCCTTTTCTCCCCCCTTGGCTTTCCAGGGTCACATGATGTTTTGGTTCCGATCTACTCAGGAGGGAGTTGGGGGGGGGGGGGGGTCACACCGCACATACACACGGAACTTAGCCGAAAAAAAGCACTGGCTAGCAGGAGTGTCGAGAAGCCTACCCTCACGGGCAGACTTTCAAATGCAACCCACTTTCCTTTAACTCTACTTTTCCCCATCTGGTGCCTAATTAACATTCTTTAAGGGTGGGAGAAGTGGGGCGAAGAAAATTTGGGTTTGAGAGGTCACGAGGATGAGCTAGCTCGTGGAAAGCAGGCCACGACAACCAGGACAGAGCTGCTGCTCCAGGACCGGAGCCTGCGGAGTACCTCCAGCAGGGCGGAGGGAGAGCCCTGTTGGCGATAAGCCGAGGATGATGAAAGGGGGTAGCAGGGCCGGGGCTGTGGAAGCCCAGGGTGGAGGACCGCCCCGGAGTCCGCCCGGCCGCGGCCGGCGGGAAGCAGGCAGAGCGGCGGGAGCAGCCGGGCCGCGCGCACCTGCGAATAGGAGCACTTCTCCGAGTCGCTGCCGCCCAGGACAGCGCACGCCTCATTCTCCAGCTCCTCGTCCTCCTCGAGCACGTCCACCAGCGACACCACGGGCTCCAGCTCCGCCTGGCCGCCGGCGGGGCTCTCGGCTCCGGCCATCCTCAACTGTCACAGAGCTCGGCTGCGCGGCCCAGGCGGAGGCGGGAAAAGTGACCGCCAGGGGCGTCGTGAGAAGGCGGGGCCTGAGCGCCGGGCAGCCAATCCCAAAGAAGGAGACGGAAGGGAAATGGGCGGGGCGGTTCCCGGGAATCGGAAGTCATTCCTTTTACCCGCCTCTCTCGCCCGCCCCGGCCGCGGGGCGGCTTCCGCTTCCGGGTGGCAATTCTCTGTGGCGCGCTGTTGAAGCTAAGTGGTCGCCATGGAGCTTACGGGCGAGTACGTCGGGTGTGATGGGGAGCCCCGGCGGCTGCAAGTGTCCTGTGAGGCGTCGGGCGACGCGGACCCTCTCCAGAGCCTGTCGGCGGGTGTGGCCAGAATGAAGGAGCTGGTAGCCGAGTTCTTCGGGCCCCTGGTGGAGCGGGACGCGCAGGGCGTGACGGCAGATGCGGACGACGCTCTGGACGGTGAGCGCGGGGGCGGGGCGTCTCCGGCGTGGGCAGGCTGTGCGGAGGGTCGCGTCTCAGAGTCGTTAGCCCTCGCTGCCCTCTGTCTGGTCTTTCTGCCCCTCGTTTTCACGGCTTTTCACTTCTCTCACCAAAAAAGCGTGGCGAGCATTGGCCTAGAGACTAGACAACGAACTGAGTCAGCTCCACGCCTCTGCTCTGGGAGAGCGCCAAGGACGGCGATAGGCGTCCATCCCTGCTCGTGCAGGAGCGGACGTGCGGCGGTCGGTAACCGCTGCTAGCTTCCGGAAGACCTAACGGGCGGGACGTGGGCGCTGGGTGTGGGAAGACGAACGGAAGTTGTATCGGGTGTGAAATTAAAAACATGTTTGACAGACTGGGAACAGCCCCAGATGGTCGAGACCGACTTTGTTGTAGGCAGTCTTCACCCTCAGAGGACCCTTTCTCCTGTCTGTTTTGAAAGTAGAAGGGTGTTTTGGGCTTTTGCTTTTTGGTATTTTAAGAATTGATAGTTTCATACATATATGCAAAGCATCGTGGTCATTTTTTCCTTCCACGGCACTCTTTCATCCCCTGCTTGAACCCCTTCCCAACAGGGCCCCCTCTCCTCTCTTTCCTGCCCTTGGTTGTCACTCACTGAGTTAGTGAAGATTGTATGAGGGGGGAGGTTACCTCCTGGAGCAAGGGCAGCTCAGCGGTAACTACACCACTGAAGAAAAAAATTGTCGACTCCTCCCCGCAGCAACCATTAACTGCCAAAACCACCTCTGGGAGTGGTGGGCCCTCATGAGTCGCTCTCCTTTCGGGGGTGGAATGTTGAGGTTGCCATCTTGTGCAGGTGACCACAACCGCTGCACTTGTGTGCGGACATGTCATGTCCAAAAGAATGTTTCACCTCAGCCCTTCCCGTCCTCTGGCTCCTACTTCCATCCACCCCGTCTATTGTTGTAGAAATTACTGTTATTCAGTTTTGTTTGTTTGTTTTGTTTTAAAAGATGGCTGTTTTTGCCTGCCGTGTATGTACGTCTGTACACCACTTCTATGCAGTGTTTTCTGAGGCCAGAAGAAGGCATTAGATCCCCAGCAGGCCGTGGTCTTAACCTCTGATCTCTCCAACTCTGTTAATAGAAAAAAAAATTATTTAGTAGACAATGTCACTAGGTACCCCTGGTTGGCCTTGGGACTATTAGACCAGGCTGGCTTTGAATTCACAGAGATCTGCCTGCCTCTGCCTCAGCAGTACTGGGATGAAAGAAATGTGCCACCACAACTGACCTTCGTTAAATTTATTTTTAATCGTGAACACCAAAATAGATATTTTATTACCCTGAGCTAAGGACTCAGTACTTCTACAGAGGAAGTTAAGCTGTACTTTCCCATTCTTTATAATATGAATATTGGCTATCATTAAAAAGAACAATAAAAAGAAGAAGAAGAACAACAACAATAAAAAGCATTAGCTAGATGTATTATATATTAGTCAGGGTTCTCTAAAGAGAATAAAGATATTTATTAGAGTGCCTTTGCAGCCTGTGGTCTGAGTAGTCCAATAATGGCTATCTCCTGACAGAAAGGCCAAGGATCCAGCAATTATTCAGTCCATGAGACTAGATATCTTGTAATCCTAATCTGGTGCTGGAGTCCCAGGGAAGTCCTAGAGACTGCTAGTGTTCAGTCTCTGTTAGAGTCCGGAAGAAGTTGGTAAGTTCTAACACCAGCAAAAGGGTGTCTCAGGAACAGGATAGACGGACTTGCTAGTCAGAATGAAGGCAAGCAGGTAAAAAACCAAAAGCTTCCTCTTCTATATCCTTTCATGGGGGTTCCCACAAGAAGGTGTAGCCCAGATTTAGGGGGAGTCTCTCACCTCAATCTAAGAAAAATTCCTCAGATGGGCCAAGCTGTTTGGGTCTCAGTTAATTCCAGATGTAGTCAAGTTGACAACCAAGATTAGCCACCACACTAAGATAGGAAGAAATCTGAGGCCATTTTTGGTGGAAGTGTAAAATGGTGTGTTATAAGTTTTAGGCCTCCTGAAGGCCTCTCCACAGACTCCACAAACCCAATCAGACCGAATTAGAAAGCCCAGGTTTAATGGGTAAAGCGTTCCCGGGCGATATCCCCCAGACCCCAGATGGGGACCAGAAGTGCCATTATTTTCTGGAATGCAGCTTATATACCCTGTGGGAGTGGTCTTGAGCCTCTCTGGGGCAGGAGGCTTTGAAGGGGCGTTGAGGTGGATCTTCCACCAGACTCCTTCCAAACATTCCAGACTCTTTGGGTATAGAAATGCCAGGGTGCCAGAGGTTGAGCTCCTACCCAAACAGTGTGTCCACTTTAGAGTTCCTCAGAAACTTAGCCATAGCACCCCACAGTTACACCACTAGTTCTCCAAAGTTAACTGGAAATATGTTTATGCCAAAACTCAATACACTGATTGTAGCAGCACTGTTCATAAAATGGAAATAATACAAATGCCCATCACCAGAGTAAAACATAAGCATTTTTTGATAAATATTCTTTTAATTATTGAATAATATCCATTGTATATAATGAAGTATTTGCCTGGGTAGGTTGTTCAGTGGGTAAAGCACTAGCTGCACAAACATGAGGACTTGAGTTTGACTCCCAAAAACCCATGTAACCCCATGTGCCTGCAATCCTAGTACCCCTGCACTGAGTTGAGAGATAGAGCCAGGAAGCTTGATATATGCAGAGACACCTCCTCCCTCTTTATTTTGTTTTGTTTTGTTTTGTTTTCAAGACTGGGTTTCTCTATGTAGCCTTGGCTATCCTGGAACTCACTGTGTAGATCAGGCTGGCCTTGAACTCAGAGATCTACCTGCCTCTGCCTCCCAAGTACTGCTACTAAAGGCATTATGTGTACAGTGTTCTGTCTGCACACTAGAAGAGGACACCAGACCTCATGGATGGTTGTGAGCCACCTTGTGGTTGCTGGGAATTGAACTCAGGACCTCTGGAAGAGCAGCCAGTACTTTTAACCCCTGAGCCATCTCTCCAGGCCTTTAGAAAAGTGGAAAGGTAAAGACCTATACTGAGTTTATGACTTCTATGTGCACTATGGTTTGTACATACATACACATCACATATACACACAAAGGAGTGAGGTGTGGACACATGCTACAACAGTGATGTATTCTAAAACAGTCAGGCACAAATGGCTATACACTCTATGTTTCCATTTATATGAACTGTCTAAAATAGGCAAATCCATAGAGGTAGGAATTAAATTAGTAGTTATAAGAATGAGATAAATGGGGCTGGAGAGATGGCTCAGCGGTTAAGCACACTGGCCGCTCTTTCAGAGGTCCTGAATTCAAAAGAATGAGATAAACAGAGAGTGGCTCTTTGTGGATATGGAGGGTTTTTTGACAGTAATTAACATTTCAGAATTAGTGGTAATGATTAGATGAACAAGTGAATATTCTTTGGAGGGGGGATGATTTCCAGGACAAGATTTCTCTATATAACAGTTCTGGCTGTCCTGTAACTCACTCACTCTGTAGACTTGGCTGGCCTTGAACTCACAGAGATCTGCCTGCCTCAATTAAATGCTCAAATCACCACCGCCTGACACAAGTGAATATTCTGAAAACTACCAAGTGAGGTGTCTCTGTACAGAAGTGAATTTTATAGAGAATGAATTTGAGTTAAATCTTTGGTTATTGGATGTGTGTGTGGGGGTGTTAACTGTTGTTGATGATTTATTTTATTATTTATTTATTCATTCATTCATTTATTTATTTTGGGGTTTTTTTCTTTTTCTTTTTTTTTTTAAAGATTTATTTATTTATTATGTATAGAGAGAGGATGCCAGATCTCATTACAGATGGTTGTGAGCCACCATGTGGTTGCTGGGAATTGAACTCAGGACCTCTGGGAGAGCAGTCAGTGCTCTTAACCTCTGAGCCATCTCTCCAGCCCCTTATTTTGGTTTTTTTCAAGACAGAGTTTTTCTGTGTTGTTTTGGTGCCTGTTGTGGATCTCGCTGTGTAGACCAGGCTGGCCTGACCTCGAACTCACAGAGATCAGCCTGGCTCTGCCTCCCGAGTGCTGGGATTAAAGGCATGCACCACCATCATGGTTAATTGTTTGTTTTTTTGTTTGTTTTTTTGACCTGAGAACCGAATCCAGGGCCTTGCACTTGCTAGGCAAGTGCTCTACCACTGAGCTAAATCCCCAACCTGTAATTGTTGTTTTTAAGCCAAGGTCTCTGTATACAGCCCTGGCTGTCCTGGAAGTCACTATTGTAGACAGGATGGCCTTGAACTCATAGAGATTCAACTGCCACTTCCAAGTGCTGTTATGAAAGGTGTACACTATTTTGCTTTTGTCTCACTATGTGGCCCTGGCTGGCCTGGAATTTAACTACGTAGATCAGGCTGACCTTGAATTTACAGTGAGTTGCATGTCTCTGCCTCATGAGTGCTGACATTAAAGGACATCACACCCAACAAATTTCTGAAGTTTTTAAAAATCCATTTATTTTGTGTGTATGTGAGTGACATGCTACATGTATAGAGCTGGTTCTCCCCTCCACCTTACATGTGTCCACTAACTGAACTCAAGTCACCAAACTTGTACTGCATTCACTTTTACCCACTAAGCCATCCTACTGGCTCCTGAAGTTTATAAAATATAAGTTAGGCTGTTTTTTAATCTCCAAAAGTAAATGGTCTCATATCAATCACTTAACCTATCTGTATTTCTTGCAACCACTAAACATAGTGTCATACAACAAACATTTATTTTAAAAGGTGATGATGAAGATGATGCAGAAGATGAAAATAACATTGGTAACAGAACTAACTCAGATGGACCATCTGCAAAATGACCAAAACCAACATCTTAGCAATAGTTTTTATGAAATTAAGACTGCTATTAAGTTGAGTGAGATGTTGTATGCTTGTAATCCTGCTACTTCAGAGGCTGGGGCAAGAGGATCAAAAGTTGGAGCCTTGATTGTACGACATGTCAAGACCTTGCTTCAAATAAAAGATGAAGACATCGGAACACTACTATTTCCTCACCATCACATGCTAGGACTTGCAGAAGACCTGTGCTCTAATTGGGGAACTCATTTATTTTCTGTCATTGGAACAAGTTTGTCACATAGAAAACTTCCTGTTTCTAACAAAGAAAAGTACAATAAATGCTTGGGAATGAAGTTTTCTTGTTTTTCTCATTCCAAAATACAATGGGACCATTCATAATGGATAAAATCTAAATTGACAAACGAGTTTTTATGTTTGTTTTTTTCTTTTAAAATGACCATTGAGCTGGGCGGTGGTGGGGCACGCCTTTAATCCCAGCACTTGGGAGGCAGAGGCAGGCGGATCTCTGTGAGTTCGACGCCAGCCTGGGCTACCAAGTGAGTTCCAGGAAAGGCGCAAAGCTACACAGAGAGACCCTGTCTCGAAAAAATAAAATAAAATTACCATTGAGGCTGGGTGGTTGGTGGAACATGCCTTTAATCCCAGCACTCAATCAGGAGGCAGAAGCAGGCTGCTTCCTCTGAGTTTTCTGAGAATCTCTGAATTCAAGGCCAGACATGTTCTACAGAGTGAATTCCAGAACAACCAGAGCTACACAGAGAAACCCTGCCTTGAAAAACCAAACAAGATAAAAGATTAAAAAATAAAATGACCACTGAATCCCTGGGTTGTGGTGGGCATGTCTTTAATCCCAGCACTCCAGAGACAGAGGCAGGCAGGATCTTAAAGTTCAAGTACAGCCAGGGCTCTGCAGAGAAAACCTTGTTTTGAAAAACAAAACAAAACAAAATTATCATTAAATCAAATGGTGTGTGTCTACATCTTTTAGCTTTTATAAAAACTGAGGGCCAGGCGGTGGTGGTGCACGCCTGTAATCCCAGCACTCGGGAGGCAGAAGCAGGCGGATCTTTGTGAGTTCGATGCCAGCCTGGTCTACAGAGCAAGATCCAGGAAAAGCACAAAGCTTCACAGAGAAACCCTGTCTCGAAAAAAAAAAAAAAAACTGCTTGTCGCGGACCTAGACAATTGATAAGAGCAATATGATATTGTGTGTATACATCTATATAAGAATAAATATGGGGCCCAAGTCAATAAAATACATTGATTGCAACTTAGATATTTCTTGTAGACATATTGTTTTAGTCAAAAAGGAACTGCTGAATAGTTTTTTGTTTTTGTTTGTTTTGTTTTTGAGACAGGGTTTCTCTGTGTAGCTTTGCACCTTTCCTGGAACTAACTCTGTAGCCCAGGCTGGCCTTGAACTCACAGAGATCCACCTGCCTCTACCTCCTGAGTGCTGGGACTAAGGGCATGCTGCGCCACTGCCACCACCTGGCCCTTGTTTTTGTTAAGATTAATTTATGTTGTTCTGCCTGCATGTATGTCTGCACACCAGGAGAGGGCACCAGATCTCTTCTAGATGGTTGTGAGCCACCGTATGGTTGTTGGGAATTTAATTCAGGATCTCTGGAAGAGCAGCCAGTGCTCTTAACCTCAGAGCCTTCTCACTACCCCATGTTGTAGTTTTAAAATGTAAATTCCTAAAATATATGTGTTCCTTTTCTGCTATCTATCAGTGTAACTGGAGTGGATTTTTAAATTTACAGTGCATCTTTCCTGATTTTGACAGTTGAAATGCAACAAGTACCTAACGAAATTAGAATAAAAATATTTTAATTATATCTATTTTGTTTTGAGACTGGGTCTTGCTATGTATGTGGCCTAGACTGACCTGGAAATCACTGCATAGCCCAGTAGGCTTTGCACTTGCCATATCTTACTTCTGAATGTTGGGAATCACAGGTATGCGCAATCATGCCTGGCTTTTTGTTGTTGTTTTGAGACAAGGTTTTGCCATGTAGTGAAGTTTGACCTAGAACTTCCTGAATTTAACCCAGCCTGTCCTCAAACCTGTGATCTTCCTGCCTCCACGTCTTAGGTGCTAGGATTATAGACATATGCAGGGCCTCATAGAATCTTAGCTGTAACAAATCAAAACTTCAGAGATTAATTGAATCTCAGAATAGTTATTTATGATTGTTTATGCTAGTTTACATATGTAGCTTTTGAGGCTGGGGCTATATACTATTCTGAGATTCAATTATTCTCTGAAGTACATTTGCTCTGTGTGCTTTTCTTTTTTTTTTTAAGACAGGATCTCACTACGAAGCCTAGTTAGCTTCGAACTTAGACCATGCTGGCCTTGAACTCACGATGATCTGCCTGCCTCTGCTTTCTGAGTGCTGTGTGCTAACATGCGCACCTGCAAATTGCATATTCTAGTACCTGAAATTACAGTTGATATTACTAAGGACACTCAGTTTACATGTTTTACATTTTTAAAATGTTTTTCTTGGAGCATAGGCATTCCACTAAGCACTCTTAGGTAATTTGAACTAGGAAATATTACTAATGGCCAGACAGTCTTACTTGTTTAATGATGTTTCTATTATTTAAATTCTGTAGATTAACATAACCCTTAAAAGAAAAAAACTTGCCTGTATATAATTTAAAATATATTTTAAATAGTTTAAATTAAGGGAGCTGAAGAGGTGGTTCAGCAGTTAAGAGCACTGGCTGCTGTTACAGAAGACCTAGGTTCAATTCCCAGCACCTACATGGTGGATCACAACCCTCTGATTTCCTTCTTTGTTTAATGTATTATAAAGACATTTCAATATATTCTTTGTGCTTATATAGTGTTTTGAGGTTCTGGGTTGTAAGTTTGATGGCTCTTTTATTAATTTTTATGTTTTCTGGTTTTTGAGACATGGTTTCACTATGTAGCCCTAGCTGTCCTGGAACTCTGTAGATCAGGGTGGCCTTGAATTTGGAGATTCCCACCTGCTTCTGCCTCCCAAGCGCTGGGATTAAAGGCATGTGCCACCACTACCCGGCTCTTTTTCTGTTTGTTTGTTTTTAATACTCATTCTAATACTCTTAATTGCTGACATTTTGAAACAGCTCCAACATTTTACATTTGTATAGGAAAGTCAACCCTCACATTTGTACCTAAAAATAAGCCTATCATGAGCCTTAAATGATTGATCTAAAAAGTGAAACAAGGTATTTTTATGAGAGGTACCTTTTCTTAAAGAAATGACTAAACAGCACCAGGTGGTGGTGGCGCATTCCTTTAATCCCAGCATTCGGGAGGCAGAGGCAGGATGATCTCTGTGAGTTTGAGGCCTCCAAAGCTACACAGAGAAACCCTGTCTCAAAAAAAAAAAAAAAAAAAAGAAAAAGAAAAGAAAGAAATGCCTAAACAGTATTTATTATTTCAACTATAGGGCCCAGATTCACATTTTGTAAGAGGTTATAGTTGCTTGGCTGTAGTATTAGGACATTTAAAACACCAGGAAAGAATTTACCATGGAGTCAAACATAGGGGCATACATGGTGTTGTATGATACAGTCTCACCACGTGGGAGGCAAACGGAAGGATCTGAAGTGCTGGGATTCCATAGCAAGGCCAAATGACCTCTCTTTGATGGGCACTGCACCCATTCCACCCTTGCTCAGGTGTGCCCTCCTGTTTTTTCCTGACAGGTTCTCTGGCTGACTTGGAACTCTGTAGACCAGGCTGGCCTTACCCTCTCAGAGATCTACCTGCCCTTGTCTCCCCCTGACCCCCCCCCCCCCCAGTGTTGTGATTAAAGTTATGTGCTGCTTCTCTTTCATCCCTTAGGTTTCAATTTAAACATCTTCTCAGGGTTGTATTTAATTTTTTCTTGAGAAGGCTTGTACCTCTTCTCTGATTGCAACTTCCATATAGGTTAGGAAAACTAGGCCAAGTACGGAGTAGGGTGCCATCAAATAAAGAAGAGGAGGAGTGCGGGGCAGCAGTGGCTCATGCCTTTAATCCCAGCACTCAGGAGGCAGAGCCAGGCTGGTCTAGAGAGTGAGGTCCAGGACAGGCACCAAAACTACCCAGACAGTCCCTGTCTCAAAACAACAACAAAAAAAAAAAAAGAGGAGAGGTTCTAGACTGATGTGTATGCCTGGGCTTAACCTTGAAAACAATTAGTTGTTATAAACCAATGTGTTACCTTCCAAGTATAAAAGTGTCATAAAAATACTGTAACTAGGTTGGGCGGTGGTGGTGCATGCCTTTAAATCCCAGCAAGCCCTTATTCTCAGGCAGAGGCAGTGGATCTCTGTGAGTTTGAGGCCAGCCTAGTCTAAACTTCAGTTCCAGGACAGGCTCCAAATGTACACAGAGAAACCCTGTCTCAAAACAAAACAAAAATACTGTTAACTATTTTAGTTCTCTGGTGACCTTGGGATCAAAATTGCTCTATTTAAAGTTGTGGTCCAGGAAACAGTGAATTCTAGAAATAAGCTGCTTAAATCTTAAAAAGTAGCAGCTCACATTGAAGTATCAATAGGCCACTGGAGTATAGTTTTAAATAGAAATTTACTCTGGACAAAATTCTGGTGGAGATGGTAGTTGTTTATGAGGGCTTTCTAGATCCACGGTACTAGAACGCCAGAAACTGAAACTATTGTTTCAGTAGTTCTGAGAGCTATTGTACTTTATACACATTGGGTGGCTTAAGAAACTATAATTTTCATGACTGAAACAGAAATTTATTGAGGGCTCTAGCCTTCCACTTAATAAAAAAACCTTGTATATGTTTTTCTCAGCACCAATAAGGAAAATTCCAAGACAACTGATATCACAAGAACTGAAAACAAAAATACATTGGGGGACAGTTTAAATCTTGGCCTTGAAGAGAATATCACTAAACCCTGAGACTTAAAAGAGCTGGAGTATACTGGGACAGGTGATAGATTAGGCCACACACTTAATAATAACCATTAGCTTTCAGTTTTGCTCTCTAGGGAGAGTGAATTAGATTGGCTTTTACAGTATAACAAGAGAAGTATACGTTCATAAATACTGAGCACCTACTGTGTGCCAGTTACAGTTATAAGCATAGGGCCCATCACAATACATGACAAAAATCCAAGATTTTGAGGAATTGTACATGTGATCATGTGAGGATAGGTAAGTACTATAGGGAAAAGTTAAACTGGGAAGAATACTTGCTTTCAACTAGGTAGTCAGAGTCTCACTAAGGTGACATTTGAGCCATAGTTTGAAGAAAACACAGATAGAACACAAAGGCCCTAGGTCAGAAATTTCTGAAATGTTCCAAAATCAAGACCACTGGAGCGAGGCAAGGAAGCACATGTCTGTAATCCTAGCACGCTGGAGGCACAGTCAGGAGGATACTAAGTTTAAGGCCAGCCTGAGTTACAGAGTATGAGACTTTCAGAAAAGGAAAAGATGGTTGGTGTGGCTGGAGAAGAATTTGAGCAAAAATGTAGGGAATGACATGAGGGTGTGGGGTGCTGATTAGGACTTCTTTGAGACAAGGTTTCTCTGGGTGGCCTTGGCTGTCCTAAACTCCCTCTAGATCTGCCTGCCTCTCTCTTCTGAGTGCTGGGATTGAAGGTGTGTGCCATTATGCCCAGCCTGAGACAGGGTCTCCCACTTCACATGTAGCTGAAATTGTCCTTGAACTGGTCCTCCTACCTCTTCCCTGAAGTGCTAGATTGCAAACATGGCATAACTGATACTAAACTTGAAAAACAGGTTTTGATGGGTTGACATTGATAGCTTGGTTTTAGACAGGTTAAATTTCATGAGCTTGCTAGTAAATATATGAATTGTAGGCAGGCAGTGAAGTGAAGCCAGGTGTAGTGATGCATGCAAGTGATGCCAGCTGCTTGGGGGATTGATGCAAGAGGATCAAGTTCAAGACCATCCAGGGTAACTTAAGAGAGATTCCACTTGAGAAAGCAAAAACAAATAGGTGGTGGACATTCAAGTAAAACTCTGGAGAGGGGTACTTAAAACCACAAGACTGGATGAAGTGACAAGACAGCCTAAGAAGAGAGAACTGGAGCTGGAGAGATAGCTCAGTGGTTAAGAGCACCAACTCCTCTTCCAGAGGTCCTGAGTTCAATTCCCAGCAACCACATGGTGGCTTCCAACCACTTGTAATGAGATCTGGTATCCTCTTCTGGCCTGCAGGGACACATGCAGGCAGAACACTGTATACATAATAAATACATAAATCTTTTTTAAAAAGAGAGAGAGAACTAACTGAGGCACACCAACATGTAGAGTTGGAGGAGATTCCCCAAAACAATTCATCAAAGAGGCAGCAAGCAGCTAAAAGGAAGAAAAACCTGAGAATTAGCTATAACTGAGCCACTCAATATATGCTGCTTGTGGCTGCTCCTCTTGGCTCATGGCTCCTGAATGAGTAGGCAGCTAAGGAACATCCATCACTAATGATGGTCCTGAACTAAAAGCCAGCTGGAGAAAGTATGGCAAGGATGCAGTGTCAGAAACTTTAAAAAGTAACTCTAGATTCAAGACCTGGTCGTTGGGTTGGCTGTTAATCACCAGTGAGCAGTCTCTGCAGAATGGGGGGCAAAAGTCTGAGAGAAGCATATTTGGAATAACCCAGAAAATATTTGATATCAAGAAATGTAGATAAAATTTGCAAATGACTCAAGTGAACTTTCTGCAGAACATTTGCTGTTACTATTCCAAAGATAAGCACTTGAATCTTCAGTAAATGCTATGTTAAAACACCATGGACCAAGCGGGGCGGTGGTGGCACATGCCTTTAATCCCAGCACTGGGGGGCAGAGCCAGGCGGATCTCTGTGAGTTCGAGGCCAGTACCCACATGGCAGCTCATAATTCCAGTTCCAGGGGATCCAACATCTTCACACAGACACACATGCAGGCAAAACACCAATGCATGCACATAAAATAAAAATAAATCAGTTAAAAAATGTATAATGGTGAATAAAGTATCATAGACATTTCTATGGTTATATATTTCTATGCCTGCACTTTTGAAGAAGAAAGAAGTATTTCAATGAAAACATTTCAGGTGGGATTGCAAATGAAATGACGCCTGCACTGTTGGTAAAGTGCTTGCAGAATTGCTTGTTTTCAAGAACCCACTTTTTTGTTTTTGTTTTTTAACGGGTGTAGGGAACCAGGCTATGTGACCCCAGTGGAGACCCACTGGCTGGGCAGCCTGGCCATTCAGAGAGCTCCAGGCCAGGCTGAGAGAGACAGACAGACAGACAGACAGACAGACAGACACACCCTGTTTCAAAACCAAAGTGGATAGCACCAGAGAAAACATACCCATGGTTGTCCTGCACTATGGCACCCAACCTCACATATGTATACACAGAGAGATAAGTAGATAAGTAAACGTAATTTGCTAAAGAGCAGATTAACCTTGTAAGCTAAACACTAATAATTAATTACATTTGGAAATACTATATTAATCCTACTTGAAAAAGTAATTAAAACAATTTTTCTTAAAAGTTTAAAGTATTAGGTGTTATGGTGCATGCCTTTAATCCCTGCAAAGGCAGGCAGCTGAGTTCAAGGCCAGCCTGGTCTACAGAGTGAGTTCTAGGGCAGCCAGAGCTATATAGAGAAACCCTGTAGTGGCAAATAGATTTTTTTTTTATATTACTACTTAATACTAATAAAAAAGGAAACACTTCATTTTTCTGCAAGTACAAAGCTGGGATCTGAAGCAAGATTTCTTGGGTTCAAATCTTGGCTCTTCTGATTTTTGCTGTTGTTTTGAAATAGGGTCTCAATGTGTCGCTCTGGCTGTCTTGAAACTCACTATGTAGACTAGACTGAGATCACCTACCTCTGCCTCCGAAGTGCTAGATTAAAAGCATGTGCTACCACATCCTATCTAGGGCTCTTCCAATTAACATTGCTTTTCCAATTAGTTGCCATGTTCATAGACAGGTTATTAATTCCTGCGTGCTTCAGTCTTCTAAAATAGCACTCATCATGCCAATATAACACTTGCCTCAGGAATGGAGAATTAATGTAGAATCATAAAGTAGATTCTGTTGCTTTTAAGCTAGGCATGGTGTTTGCAAGCACATCTTCCCTTTAGTGCCCCCCTCCCCAAGTGGATCTCTGATTTCAAGGCCAACCTGAGTTCCAGGACAACTAGAAGTGGTAGAGCGCTTGCCTAGCAAGCACAAGGCCCTGGAAAAATAAAAATAAATTTAAAAAAAATTAAAGTTTCCCATGGAAATCTTAGCCTCTCTGCTCAAATACAGCATAAAGTGGGGTTCCTGAAAAACTTGTAGGACTGCGGTTATATCAAAGTGGTTGAGAGTTGGCTACCATGTACGAGGGCCTGCATTTGATCTTGAGCACCACAAAAGGCAGAAACAGAAAGCTTGCAAATATATAAATTGAGAAAAACTTTCACTAATACTCATTTTCATTTTTGGTATGAGTCAGTAGGCAATATACAGACAGAATAGTTGCCATTTGTACAGAGCACAGGGTGGTGTTTCAGTGGTGAGAAACAGGCGTCTGGTGATGACTTAGCTTTGCTGCTTAGTAACTGACCTATGGCAGACTGCTTCTCTATCTCCTGTTCCTCATCTGTAAAGCATAGGTAATAAAGTGCTGCTAGCTCTCAGGGTTGCTATAGCTTAAGAGTAAAGACCGCAAAGCCCTTGGTTATTAAACCAGTGTGAGCTGTTTTAGTATCATCATTACTGCATACCCCATCTCACCCAGAACAGTCTCTCTTTAGTGATCTGTACTGGACCAGACACAGATGCTGCTAGTGCAGAGTACAAGGGATCACGTCTTGATGCAGCTGCTTTAAGACTCAACGTCGGGTTAGAAACGAGTGAGAAAGAAGATGACATGATAGCCTTTCAAAAAGGTTTGATACTGAGAAAGAATTACCTAGTTTCATCTTCCATGTTATTTCTAGACTTTCAACCATTTTTTCTGTTCAGGTGCTAGTAGTTCTTAAAAGATTAGTGGTTTAGGTAGCCATTAACCTCCCCCACCCATCCCCCCAAAAAGAACAAATTCTGTGTATCCAAATAGCCATCATGGCTGGGAATGTAATTCAGTAGTAAACATACAAAAGGCAGTTTTTAATCCCAGCACTTCTGGAGGCAGAGTTCCAGAGGCCAGCCTGGTCTACAGAGAAAGTTCTGGGACAGCCAGGCCTACACAGAGAAACCTTGTCTTGGAAAAGAAGTACAAAAGGCTTGGGTTCAACCCCAGCACTGCTCCCCCCCCCAAAAAAAAAGAAACCCAGAAAGGTGGTCGCCACCACCTGAGTAATTTTATACCCATCCCTTTTAAGCCAAAAACAAGAAAGCAGTTAGCTCCAGCAGGATGAATTAGTCTTAGTCTGAAGAATTTTAAAGCAAGCCAAGTAATTGTATAAAATTTAAATTTTATGATCATGGCCAGACCTTTTTACACTTAGCACATGGAAATATTCATTGTTTTCCCCAATGGAAATTTTTCTGAATCATACTATGTTACACATAGACTAGAAATAAAAATTCGGGTACTTTTTCAAGTTTCTAAAGACTGCAAATAATAAGCCATTATTTTACTTCCAATATCTGAGGTGATCAACATGATTCTGTAGTACTGTTTCTCAGGCTTCACCTAAAAAGTCATTATTATTCAGATAAAATAGTCCTCTTGTCGAATTTTCTGTCTCTGTTCCACCACAACTTCCTGAGATTTGTGAGGAAACTGCAGTCTTGTGATCAGCCTCCATGTAGTGCCCACAGTCTTGTCATCATAAGGAAAAAACCGGTGACTGGCTTTATGTGTCAATCAGTTGTAGCCTGCTGATCTGATTAGAAGCCTTGACAAATGCCTGGTGCCGATTGCAGATAACTGCCAAGCATATGGGGATGATACAATAGCCCACTGTTTTGGGATCAGCTCTTGTACAAGAATAAAGAAACAAAAACATCTGTAGGTATGGTATCAGAAAAATAACTGTCCACAACCAAAAGGGCAGGGAAAGTAACCGAGCTTTCAAGGAGTGTGTCCATGTGGTTCCTTCCCGAGGCTCCTCAGGGTGCTGCTGAATGTGTTCCAAAGCCAGCCTGTTGTAAGTCTCATTGATTTCAAAAACATAGTAAAATGCTGCTGCACTTGCTAGCAAATACAATCCCACTCCAATCCATCCCATCCGCTGACGGAAGTTCATCATTCTCCATGCTCTGTGCCTTCAATGTAAACACAGAAAAACTACAGTTAGGGGCTAGTAATGTTGCCATGGCAACTATTCAAAGTGCACTTGATTTAAATTTGAGTTCTGAAAAGCACGAGCATATTTAACAGCTGTAAACAACTTACAGGTGGTTGTTTTTATATAACAGTTGTGAGCATGTTTGGTTTCAGTATATATTGAGTGCTGCTATTTATGTGAACCCCAGAGTGAATGAATCATCACATCTTGTTTGAATAGACACAGTACACCTTCGTTTCAGATAAAGGGGTATCTAGTTTCCACAAAGGACATTGCACTTGACAGTTGAAATGACTTAACACCATTACTTCAGACATGAACACTGGGTGTTCCACTCGTTAAAGCAATGTCGAAGCCCCCAAGTTAAGACGGTAACTCAAACACTTACAGTGGTCCCGAAAATCTTCCTGTTCCCCCAGCGAGCGTGCAAGAGTCACTCAGTTCTGAATAGTCAGGTGCCTTTGGCATTTCAGAACAAGCCACCTTAAGAGAAACCCTCTGGGTCGCACAGCTCGGTGGAGAGCGCCGCCGCCGCCGCCGGGGAGCACGAGCTAGTAGTGATTAAGCTCAGCGTGACTACGGCTGGTCACGCGGCGGCGGGCCCCATGGCCCTCTGGAGCCCCAGTCGGGGGCAGCCTCCTGGAGATGCTCGGCCGCCGGGGCTCGGAGCAGCCGGGCCCGCCCCCGGCAGCAGCGCTGCGGCGCCCGGGCTGAGCACGCTGCGCCAGACCTAGCCCGCAGAGCCCCAGCTCGGCACCCGGCTGAGCGCGGGCCAGCCTGACAGCAAGCTGAGCAGCCCCGGGTCTCACCTTCCTGTCCTGAGTGGCCCGCCCGCTCGCAGTCCCGGATGCCGCCGCAGTCGGCGCTTCCGTCTGGGGCCGGAAACGCGCGCTCGCCTCGCGTGACGTCAGTCTGTCTCCACTGTGCCTCCGCCTACACCTCTGCCTGCCTCTGACAGAGGTGGTTGTCTGTTCCCTGAGGCGGCTGCGGCGGTCGATTTCCTGCCCTCCCCCGCACCGTGTACCCCACTACCGAGCTCGAGACGTAGTCCCCGGGTCCCGTCTGAAGCCCTCAAAGGTCAGACGCCTTCCCCAGGATCCGGGCGGTGAGTCTGTCCATAACAGCGGGGCCTCAGGCCCGATGTCGTCTGTGGGCGCCCAAGGCGGGAGGGCGGAGGAGCGGGCTGCAGCGCAGACCGCTGCGGGGCGGCGCGCAGTGCGCACACCGTTAACTAACAGGGGTGCTCTGTCTCCTCAGGCTCCTGGACCCCGGCGAGTTGAAAAGGCAACTGCGCACATCACTGTGAGTGGCGGCGGCAGCACCCGAGGCGAGCTAGGACTTAAATTCTCTGGGCACCATGACGCTGAGGCTCTTAGAAGACTGGTGTAGGGGGATGGATATGAACCCTCGGAAAGCACTGTTGGTTGCCGGCATCCCGACGACCTGCGGAGTGGCAGACATCGAGGAGGCCCTGCAGGCTGGCCTGGCTCCCTTGGGGGAATACAGACTGCTTGGGAGGATGTTCAGGAGGGATGAGAACAAGAATGTAGCCTTGATAGGCCTTACAGTAGAGACTAGCAGTGCTCTGGTTCCCAAGGAGATACCTGGGAAAGGAAGTGTCTGGAGAGTGATCTTTAAGCCTCCTGATGCTGATAATGAATTTTTATGCAGATTAAATGAGTTTTTAAAGGGAGAGGGCATCACAATGGGTGAATTGACCAGAGTTCTTGGGAATCGAAATGACCCTCTCAGCCTAGACCAGGGCATGATCCCTGAAATGCGAGCCCCCGTGTTGGCACAGGCATTAGATGAGGCTCTTAAGCCTACCCTGCAGTATCTGAGGTACAAAAAGCTGAGTGTATTCTCAGGCAGGGATCCTCCAGGACCAGGTGAAGAAGAATTTGAACCCTGGATGTTTCATACTTGTCAGGTAATGAAAACATGGCACGTGTCGGATATAGAGAAAAGAAGGCGGTTAATAGAGAGCCTTAGAGGCCCAGCATTTGAAATTATTCGAGTCCTCAAGAAAAACAATCCTTTCATTACAGTTGCAGAATGCCTGAAGTCTCTTGAGACAATATTTGGGATTATTGATAATCCTAGGGCCTTGCAGGTCAAATACCTTACTACTTATCAGAAGGATGATGAGAAGCTGTCCGCATATGTCCTAAGGTTGGAGCCCTTACTACAGAAATTGGCACAGAAGGGACTAATTGAGAGAGAGGTTTTGAATCAGGCCCGGCTAGACCAAATCGTTGCGGGGGCAGTCCACAAGACCGTTCGGAGAGAGCTTGGACTGCCTGAGGGTGCAGCCCCAACCTTACTGCAGTTACTGGCACTGATAAATGATAAGGAGGCGGAGGAGGAGGAGGAGGAAGACGTCCTTCTTCAGCCTGAATTAGAAGGGCACTTCACTTGACCCAAGACCAGCAAGGATGTTATGATGAGCAGAACATGATGGAGGAATTCATTTCAGTGATCAGCTCATTCCCACCTTGTGCTGCCAATGTGTTACTGACATGGAAAATGTCATTCCACGTTGATGATTATTTAAATCAGTCAGTCATTCTGATTCTAGTCATTCTAGTGCAGTGTTCCAGGAGGCCCGACAAAGTCCATCTGTACATCTAATAGTTGTGTGTGACCTTGTTATCAGTTCAAAGTTTGAAGTGTTGCCCACATTTATAGTGAAGACCCTGAGCCAAGCTGGCTAACATATTTAGGGTTTCTTTCTTTTTTTTATAATCAGTTATTGGTTCTGTGCAATAAAAAAGCAAATTGAATACTGAGGCTGAGTCTACAACAGCTATCTTTAGGTTTGTGATATATCTAGTGTGTTGTTAGAGTGTCTGGTTTTCAGTGTCATTTTGTTGGTGTTATAAAATTGAATAAAGAAATGCTAATAATAGAATGTCGTGTTTGATGTTTCTCTACTTCGGGATTCCAAAATACTACATTTCCCTAGACAGGCTCTCTCTGCATAGCCCTGGCTGACCTGGAACTCACTCTGTCGACCAGGCTGGCCTCGAACTCAGATCTACCTGCATCTGCTTCTCCAGTACTAAAATTAAAGGTGTGCACAAAACAGGAACCAGACTGTACACAGATTATGGCAAGTAGTAGCCCAGCTACATCACTCTTGAATTTGGAGGTAGAAAGGAAACAGTTTTGTGTATTTTTCCAGTCCTAAAAATCTTGTAAAATAACCCAGGCATGGTGGTGCCTGTAATCCCAGCACTTAATGTGTAGGGCCAGTGGCAGGAAGATTGGCCTTTCAAGGCCAGCCCAAACTATGTAGTGAGCCCTTATCTCCAAAGACAAAACTCTGTACATAGGGAAACTCAGTTCGCACCCGGAGAAATGGACACATGCCCAAGATGAAAGAGGTGGTGATGGGATCAGTTCTCTTCCTTGCAAGGTTGGTGTTCTCTCCACTGCCAGGGAAGAAGCAGTGCTAAGGAAGGTGGCTACATCAAGAATCTGGGCCATTGGGGTTGGGGATTTAGCTCTGGTAGAGTGCTTGCTTAGCAAGCGCAAGGCCCTGGGTTCGGTCCTCAGTTCTAAAAAAAAAAGAAAAAAGAATCTGGGCCAGCCTCACCATACATGCATGTGGCCTCCTGTGCTTCGGAGTGCAGTAGATTACTCTGAATTAGGATACATAGTCCATTCCCTTAAGTTCCCCCACTACAGAATGGCATGTGGACTCTGGAAAGCTGTGATTCTGCCCTTATTTGTATGGTGGCTTAGGACATTACCTGGCACTGTCCTACAGCTCACTCATTTGCTGTCTCAGTTGTGAGAAACATTTTGTTGTGTAGACACACAAGTATTAATAAATGCTGCACCTCTCCTGAGAGACCCTGAGCTGAGGAAGAAAACAAATGTTGTAGGATAATTCCTGCCCTGAAGGTTTATTCAGACTCAGTTATAATAGCTGATGTTGCACATGTCCTTGGCCAAGTACCGAGTACCTATGTTCCAAGAAGCTATGTCTTCTCCCCACCTCCCATTTAATGAATGAAATGAAGCAAAAAGAAGTAATTTATCTAGGGTTTTACAGGTAGTGATGTACCAGCCCCTTCACCCCCCTCCCAACCCTCCCTCCCCCATTGGGTCTTTATTCTGGGTAGAAATCATGAGTAGGTACAGAGACCTTTAAATGCTGGTCTTCTTTTTTTTGTTGTTTGTTTGTTTTTCAAGACGGTTTCTCAGTGTAGTTTTTGGTGCCTGTCTTGGATCTTGCTCTGTAGACCAGGCTGGCCTCGAACTCACAGAGATCCGCCTGACTCTGCCTCCCAGAGTGCTGGGATTAAAGGCATGCACCACCACCGCCCAGCCTTTGACAGCTTTTATAGCCCATGGCGTTTGGCAATGGTGGCAACAGACAAGTGGGAAAAGCACATGGTGCCCCCGATGAAGGCCTAGGATATGCTGGACCATTCAGCATTACAGCTCTTTTCTGTGGGAGCCTCTAGTAACCAGACCCTTTGCTCTATAAAGTTCTAAGTTACCATGTAGGCCTCTCTAAAGTGGTACAGCGGTTATGTAGACCATTGGGATTCCTTAGCCCTTGGCAGAAGCCAGTGTCAAAGCTCACAGACCTCAGGGTTGAGACTTGCAAAATCACACAAGGTCTCTGGAACCTCTGATGACAAGGCCTGCAGTTTTTCTTTTCTGGCCCTTTACAGCCTTTTGTCCATCTCTGCTGTCTTTGTATTATCATCCTAGTCCCAAGTTATTAAAAATAGGCAAGGAGACACAACTTGAGAATATGGGGGAAGCAGTACAAAAGGGTCTCTCCTAGTAACTCAGCAAGTGAGCTCTGCGGCCTGCTTAGTTAGGCAGGGTGTTTGTGCCAGCTTCAGAAAAACTCGTGTAAATGAAAGATTGTGTCTGTACCAATCACAGCATTGGCCTTCTAACACTAGCTGTGGCAGTCACTACTAAGTGATCAGAGAAACATTCTTTCCTGAAAATGGTTGCAGCGTTAGCTAGGGTTCATTGAGGTTGGGCTAGCAACCATCTGGTAGAAGCTGAACCAGTCCTGGCTAAGGCTGCACCTTCAGGAGCTGGAGCAACTGGCTGCAGTTGGGTAGTGTTTCTCAGGGTGTCCATGGGATGTTCAAAACAGTGATGTCATAAGGATAGTCTGGCTGGCTATTTGACAATCCTTTAGCTCAAAGCAGCCAAGACAGCAAGAGCAAGACCAGCAACTAGTGGATTAAAGAGTCAAAGTGTCCCATCAGTTTGAGTGCTCACAATAAAAAATGAACTTACTAACAGAGATTTTAGCAGCACTTCAATAATGTTTAACACCTGCTGAGTGCCCCCACAGTCTCCTTATCAAATCAAATTGACAGCCCAGGATTTACGTCCAGGCTGCCCATTGCCAGAGTCCTTGATCTTTCTTTTCCAGAAAGATTTATTTTTATCTTATGTTATGATAGCTTTGCCTGCAAGTATGCATGTGCATCATGTTTGTGTGGTGCCTGTGGAAGCCAGAAAAAAGAGTGATGGATCCCCTGAGACTGGAATCACAGAAAGTTGTGAGTCATATAGGAGTGCCAGAAACTGAACCCAGCACCTCTGCAACAGCAGTAGATGCTCTTAACGGTTGAGCCATCTCTCCAGCCTCCTAGAGTCCTTGATCTTAATCTGTTCTATATATCTTGTTAACGTCTCACAGGAAAATGTCCAAAAAACAGTTTGCATTTGACAGATAGGAAGCTTAAGGTACAGGGAGATTCAGTGCCAGGAAGAAGGGAACACAGTCTTTCTCCAAAGAGCTTTTCTTAAAAACAAAACAAACAAACAAACAAACAAAAACCCTTTTTATATGTATAAATATTTGTTTGCATGCACGTATGTGCAACCACACATGCGTGCCCTGTGCCCGTAGAAGCCAAAGAGGATCACGTAAGTGGAACTGGAGTTACTCATGATTATTTGCTGCTCTATGGGTACTGGGAACGAATGTTGAGTCTCCTCCAAGAGCAACAAGTCCTCTTACCTGCTGAGCCACCTCTCCAGCCCACAGACTGGTCCTCGGCATACATCTGGTGAATGCTACATAAGTGAGAAAATAAAAAAGGGTTAAACTTAGGAAGTTGAAAAATAATAAAAGCCCAGATGCCCTTTTAAACGGCTGTGTTTCAAAAAAAAAAAACACAAAGGCACTAAAATGCTATGTTGACATACTAGGACTTGAAGGGGAATTTCTTTTGTTTAAAAAGGAAATGCTCAAAGAAATGAAAGGAAGATGGCATGTCAACAGTCAGGGGCCATCCCGGAAGAGCCTGCTCACAGCTACAGAGCAAACATCATAGTGTTAGTTCTAACCCAAAGTAAATACCTGTGAGTTGGTGCTGATGTAAATAAAGATTGAGTAAATAACTATGGGAGAAAAGATAAATCTTTTTTTTAAAGATGTATTTATTTATTATGTACACAGAGAGGGTGCCAGATCTCATTACAGATGATTGTGAGCCACCATGTGGGTGCTGGGAATTGAACTCAGGACGTCTGGAAGAGCAGTCAGTGCTCTTAACCTGTGAGCCATCTCTCCAGCCCCAGAAAAGATAAATCTTTGCATAAGAATTTCAAATAATTCATACGGCTACTTTACCTTTTTGGAAGTTTGTTAGTTACTTTTTATTCTTGTGATAAAACACTATTTCAGAAGCAACTTATGGAAAAAAAGAGTGTTTCTATTGTTGTTAGTTTGTTTGTTTTGTTTTACAGTTCCGGAGGGAGAGTCTATGAAAGTAGGGAGGGCATGACAGCAGGCTGCCAGAACAGGAAGCTGACTGAGTTTGTCATTTGTGAGGCCCAGAGCTAACTGGAAGTGGGACAAGGATACAGACTCTCAGAGTAGGTCCCCAGTGAACACTGGGAATTCCTCCAGCAAAGTTCCATACTCTTCCTCTAAACAGCGCCACCAACTGGGGAACTGTGTGCAAATACCTGAGCCTATGGAGGACAACTGTCATTCAGACCACTCAAGGAAGCAACATTATTTTTGTGTATTTTGTTTTGTTTTTTGAGACAGGGTTTCTCTATGTAACAATCCTGGCTGTCCTGGAACTCGCTTTGTAGACAAGGCTGGCCTCGAACTCACAGAGATCCGCCTGGCTCTGCCTCCCAAGCGCTGGGACTAAAGGCGTGCGCCATCACCACCCTGCTAGGAAGCAACATTTATCATGTTCCTTTCCCTTTGCATGTCAGCTCAACGTGATGACTTCTTTCTAAGGATGAAGAGTATGGAATGGGACAGCAGTAACTTTTCATGGGAAGACTTGGCAAATGCTCCCTTGGCAATATCACAGTGATATCTGTGATGCACCGAGGACCCCTAGTGCAATGTGATAAAGCTATAATCCCAGGCTAATGATGACAAATGCACCAGAGAAGCCCAGTTGGAGACATTTTTAAAAGTACTGAAAAACTATCCCAGACCAGAGGCAACTAAGGAGTCATGGTAACTAAATATAATGTGGTATGCTGGAACTGACCTTGAACACATAAAGGACACCAGTGAGAAAATTTAACCCAGAACTGGGAAAATGGCTCAGTTGCTAAAAGCACTTGTTGCTTTTTCAGAGGACCTGGGTTTGGCTCCCAGTACCCACAGGGTGGCTCACAACCATCCATAACTCTGGTTCCGAGGAATCCAGTGTCTTCTGACCTCCCTGGGCACAAGGCATGCATGTGGTAGACATACATACATGCAGGCAAAACACTTATTTACGTGAATAAATCTGAAAATAAAAGATCCAGTCAGAGGCCTAACTGTCCTCGCTAGATTCTCTGTTGCTGTGATAAACATGACCAAAAGCCATTTGGAGAGGAAAGGGTTTATTTACAGCTTACAGTCCACCATCAAGGGAAGCAGAGGCAGGAGGTTGAAACAGAAACCACAGAAGAAGGCTGCTTTACTAGCTTGTTTTCCAATGCTTGCTCAGCTTGCCTTTTTTTTTTTTTTTTTTTTTTTTTTTTAATATAACCCAGGACCATCTGCTCAGCAGGGGCACCCACCACAGTGGGGCTGGGTCTTCCCACATCAAACATCAGTCAAGAAAATACCCCCAGAGACTGGCCAATCTGATGAGGGCATCTTCTGAACTGAGGTTCCCTCTTCCTAGATGACTCTACCTTGTGTCACAGTGACGAAACTCATGGGCACACTAATAGCAGTATCTTTTTTTCTTAGAGGGCACAAATGCACAGCCGTAAGGTAAAATGTTAGTGGTAGGGAAAGCAGGTGAGTATGTAGAAACTCTGTCTTTGTGACTTTTCTGTAAGCTTAAAACTTAAATAAAATTAGGCAGAGTGATGGTGCACGCCTTTAGTCCCAGCACTTGGGAGGCAGAGGCAGGCCGATCTCTGTGAGTTCGAGGCCAGCCTCATCTATATATCAAGTTCCAGGATGGCCAGAGCTACACAGAGAAACCTGTCTCAAAAACTTAAATAAGATTATTAAATGAAATGCATACATCCATTAAGTACTCATATGCCAATAACACGACCATTGCAATCATTCATTAGGGAGTGAGTCCCAGGAGCACCCACCTTTCCCAAATGTTATTCATTTAATCCCCACTAAATGGCACAGAGCACTGATCTACACCAGCCAGAGTAGGATGGATCTCTATGAGTTCAAGGCCAGCCTGGTCTACACAGAGAGTTCCAGGTCAGTCAAGGTTACACAGTGAGATCCTGTCTCCAAAATAAATAAATAAACAAAAAGTTATATTCCTGCTTTGCTCTAGTGAAGACTTCATATTTGTGTAATGTTGCAGAGGTTGAACAAATAAAGCAAATATAAAACACAGGAGATAAATTACAAAAAAGCCACCCCTTCCTTTTCTCTTAGCTTTTGTTAGTAATGACACATAAAGCTGAGTGAAATGGTTCCTCTTTAGGGAGTGGCTAGGCCAGCTGCCCAGGATTCCTCCTAGACCAGGAGAAAGGTCCAGCCTGGGAAACTACCTGGTCCCCTTGAGCTTAGTGCAGACCGGGGCACTGAAGGGACAGGTGTCCCCATCCTCCGGGAATTCTTGGACTCTGCTGTCCTCCTGAGCCGAGGTCACCCTTCCAGCCACAAGTTTGAGGGTTTTCTCCCCACCCCAGTTCAGTTCGGCCACTTAACAGAGGTGGGTGGATGACAGCCTGTGGGCTGCATTCTTCAAGGCTGTAACCATGGCTTCAGTGGAGGGCACGGGACACCGTCCAGTAGATTGTCTAGAGCTCAGCTCCCAACTTCCCACTGAAATGTGCACTCTCCGGGTCAGGCTCAGTGTTCCTCGTCGGTCCGGTTACTCCAGTTCCATCACAATACCATATTCTTGTCTGTTTGCTTCTTTGTTGCAGTGGTGGGGATTGAACCCAGGGCCTTGTGCATGCTAGGCAAGCACTCTGCTGCTCAGCTACATCCTCTGCACCTTGCTTTACCACTCTCATACTTGCATACAGTAATGAAGGATCCTTCGATTTCTTTGGGGCAGGATCTAGTTGGGGGTGTAGTGCGGTTGCTTGTCTGAGGCCTAACGTCACAAGCCTCAGCTAGAAGAACCCTGAAGTTCCAAGAGGCTCGTCGCTCATCCACCTATTGGTGCCGAGTCAGCCCATGCCATGTGTGCTAGCATGCAAGATTTTGTCTACCAGGGCTGTCTGGGTGACCAGGGTTTCCTTATAACACAATAGAGAGATTTTTGTCACAAATGGCTTTTTATTCTGAGGGGCTGTGCTGTGTTTGCCTCACAATGGAGACAGGGAAGTTCTTATTAAATGCTCCTCAGAAGACAATATACCCAGTGGCCTTATCTGGGGGATAGAATGCTTTATCATATGCCCAACTCCAAATACCTTTAACACTGCCCCAATCCAGATGGATTGTGAAGACAAGACAAAGACCTGTCTTACACATAGGCGTTGTTAAGTGCAGTGATTCCAAAAGATCTGCAGGCATCGGTAACAGCTTGCCCTTTCGATCTTTCTGTCTTTTTAACTTGAAAACTACTATCTTTTTCTTTTCCTCCTTTTTGTTTTTAAAGGTAGTGCTAGATATTGGACCCTGTTAGGTTCTAACTGCTAAACATATTCTGATAGTGGGCTGTGCCCCAAGGCCCCCCAAAATCTGTTTCATGCATAATTATTTCATCCCACGGGCATAGAAAAGTCTGCCCTAGGCAGAAGGCTTGTTTTTGTCATGGAAGAAACACACCACAAATTCAGGCACATTCTCCCTCAGCATAGGAGGTCCTCTGTTATTGCTGCTGAATACAAGAACCTGCCAGAGCTGATATTTTCCAAGCTCCTTTTCTGACAGCCACATGGCATGTCGCTTCTTGCTGGGGTTATGTGTACTCACAAACTTTGTCAAGCTATGGAAGAAAATGCCTGGGGTTGTAATCTTGTGAGAAGTTAAGCAATCGAGTTTGGATACATTCAAAAAAATAAGAAAAAGCCTCAAATGATGCTCTGTCATTGGAATATGGGATGTCATGCAATTAAAAAAAAAAGAATTGACCCAGGATCCCTTCAGTCCAAAGCTGGCAGGGCGGGGATGCCGCTCAGCCACTGGAGTGTTTGCTTATTAGCATACACAGGGCCTGAGTTCCATAGGCACACAGAGGAAATCACAAGCCAAACAAAATAAAACAACAAAAAATCCAACCTGGTGGAGCTGTGTGCTATTCACGGTGTTGCCACAGTGTGGCGATATTCTAGCGGGTGGGAAGAAGCTTCCTCACAGCAGCCAGGGCGCCACAGCTGGCTGAGATGTGCAGGGACACGTTGTCTTGGAAGTGCTTGGGCTGCAGAATGCTTTGAGGTTATAATCAATTTTGCAGACAGATTAGCTGACATAAAGTGCTCTGAGAAACCAGGCACTGCAACAGTGTTTGTTATTAGCCCAGGAGCGGGAGAGAAAACTTCCGCAAATCATAATGCTATAGCGGCTATAAAATCCATACTATGAGGGTCATGCCCTCAATTTTAGAATTATTCGTATGAGAAAGCATTCTTGAATTTTAGAGTTTTAGATGATGCCCGTCCCAGAATCCCATTATTTGCTCTAAAGTCAATTGATTAGGTGAGACTGAGCCTGCTGGGAAGTACAGCCAACAACACCCCCTACTCCCCCCTCCCCCCACCCCTGCTTAGCCTTGGCTTCCATGTTTGATAATTCTACCCACTGGAAGTCAAAGATATTTGGGGGACTTGTGTCTAGGACTGGAAAGATAGGCCAGTAGTTAAGAGTGCTGGATGCTTAACCGTGAGATCCTGAACTTGGGCCCCAGCACCCACATAACAGGCCAGATATAGTCTTAGTACCCATGTAATGAGCAGGGCGTGGATGTGATCACTGAGCACCACTGTAACCTCAGTGTTGTCTGAGGAGGAGACAGGGCCATCACTAGGATGTGCTGGACCCCAGCACAGCTGAGAAGATGAGGCTCTTGGTTCAGGGACAGACCCTGCCTCATAATCTAGAAGTGCTTTAAAGTAGGCTACATAAAGGGCTATATAAACCATTTCTTGATTATTTATAATGCCCTATAAATAAATGCAAACGGTGTGTAAATGGTTGTTACACTGAATTGTTCAGGATATAATGGCAAGGGGAAATGTATTCACGTTCAGTGTAGACATGATGGTTAAAGATTTATTTTCTGTTCCTATGTGTGGATATGTGCTCATATGCATGCATGCCACAGTACAGAGTGCCTATAGAAGTCAGAGGATGAACCAGGAATGCGCCTTAATCCCAGCACCAGGAGGCAGCAGCAGGTGGATCTCTGAGAGTTCAGGGACAGCTTGGTCTTTGAGTTCAAGGACAACCAGGGATGTTATACAGAGAACCCCTGGTGTTTTTGTTTGTTTGTTTTGGTTTTTGTTTTTTAAGATTTATTTATTTATTTATTATACATAGTGTTCTATATGCATGTTCTATCCTTGTAGGCCAGAAGAGGGCAACAGATCTCATTACTGATGGTTGTGAGCCATCATGTTGTTGCTGGGAATTGAACTCAGGACCTCTGGAAGAGTAGTCAGTGCTCTTAACCACTGAGCCATCTCTCTAGCCCAAAATCCTGTCTTGAAAAAACAAAACGAAAAGAAAAACAAAAAAAAACAAAAAGAAAAGAAAAAAAACACAAAAGAAAGAGAAAAAAGTCAGAGGACACTACAATAATTGGTTGATCCTTCTGCTATGTGACTCCCAATGAATGGAATTCAGATGGCCAGATGTGTGAGCAGGTGCCTGATCTTGTGTGTGTGTGTGTGTGTGTGTGTGTGTGTGTGTGTGTCCAAATCAGTCTTCCAAGGACACCAATAGGTGCTTATAAAGAACTCTCAACTGCACAGCGCATACAGCAGACAACCAGCAGAGTGTGCTTGGGATCTACATCAGGTCGACATCAGAGTCACCACCCTCTAAGTCAGGGTGCATCTACTCTGCCTGAACACTTACCTGAGAACAGATGGTCAGCAGAACCAAGAGGTGTCTGTCTGTGAAGAGGTGGAGGGCCAGCATTTCTCAATAGTGTGTTTTTTCATAAATTATGTGAGCATTGCAAAGGTCTCTGATTTGCAAACTGGGTAGCTAGAAAGAGTCACACCTTCTCTCCAGATAAAATGTCACCATCCTGAGACTAACAAGGCAGTGGTGCCGTCAGTCAAGCAGAGCTCTCAGTCAGTGACTCACTCCCAAGATTCTCTTTCAGTGAATTAGCAGCCTTCCCATTGCAGAGTCAAGGAGAGGTTGATGGAAGCAGAGTAAAGAAGGAACACAACCTGTCAGCCCACAGCAAAGGCCGGTGCCAAACATTTCCTAAATCCCTGGGAAACCTGACTGCTATTTATGACAAAAGCACAAGAGGAACCTCAAGCCCGAGTGAAGCCTGGGTTGATTTACCCAGTGCCAGATAACAGGCTGCCATCCACGATTGCATCATTCTGAAAGAAAGGTGGTTACCTTCTTGATTGAGTGGAAGGGGGAAATGCAATTGCGTCTCATAATTACAAGAGAATTACTCAGCTCAGGCTTTTCCAAATCCCCTTTACATCTGTTATCTTAATTTATCCCTGGGCAATCTCCTGCTTTGAATGACCTTTTATGACAGCACTCACTCCCCCGAGTAGTTAATGTTTAGTGTATATGTCTGGCCCTCCTGCTGGTTTTATGACCTTCTTGGGAGCAGAGACCATGCATCCATAAAGCCCCAGCGCTTGGCATGGTATTGGTTAAGACTTGTGTTGCAATCCACAGAAACCCACTGGATGCAACTGAAGCAGAAAGAGGGCTTTGTTCTGAAGAGCCCCAGGGCAGGGGTGCAGCCAGGTCTTGGGCGCCCAGGAACCAGGTCCCACAATTACTCCTATCTTGCCGTCTTCCTCATTAACACCTCACCGTTTCTCTTCATTCGACTGAAAAGCTGGCTGCCAGCATCCGCCTAGCCAACGACCCAACTTGTCTAGCCCTGCAAGCAAAGCTTCAATCACTCTCTAGGTCCCAACCTTCCCCAAGTCTCCAGGGCCTGGGCCTCTGATTGGTCCAGCCTCAGTGAGGTGTTCACCTCTAGTCCAATCAACTGTGGCCAGAGGGGTGCGGTCCAATGGTAGGACCGAGGTTGTTCCGATGGTAACCATGTGCGGTGGGGGTGGGGCGGCGCAGGAAGTAAGGCACAGTTCCCAGAAAAGGGGAGAGGGCAGGGCTGCTGAACAATAGGGGGCCACGTTCTGGCAAATTCTTGGTGTTCTCTAAATGCTCACTGCGCTGCCTTTCTTGGAAGACTGTAGGTCCCCCGAATGCTGCTGAGTCCTTATGGCTCTGGTCGTCTGTGATAGCTTTTGGTAACCTGCACTCCCTTGGCGTGGCTGAATCCTGCTCTCCCTTGGGCCTCCTTAAATGTCTTGTCTGACCCGGGCCCAGAATACACTGGGGATTATTTCTTCACAGTCATCACCGAGGCCGGGCATGGCAAGTTGTAATTCCCGGCCATGGGGAAGGTGGAACAGAAGGACCTTCGTGGGCTACCTAGGAAGACCAAACGAACCAAACAGAAGCACACACCCCTAAAAAAACAGAAGCCAAAACCCAAACCACTACCTCACCTTGTTAGTTATTCATATTATTAGTGTCTTCCTTCCAAATCCCAGTGCTCAAGATTGACCCTGCCACCTGTGGAGTGGGGCGGCTAAGGAATTAATTCCGCATTGAGCAATCATTTGGCCAATGGGTAATAGGAGAAGTTGAATAAATTCTTACCCATTCCTCCCCGTGAACTATCCCAAAGTGAAATGTACCCCTTGGGAGGGTGGTCCTGGGAGTCTGGGCATCCTTGAATTGAAGGGGCTGCTTATCAACTCACCTCCCTTGCTTGCCCTCCATCCCTGTTCTCTGGTCTTGCTCTTCCTTATGAAGGAGGAGCCAAATGGGCCTTTACTTCCAGCTCTGCTTCCTAGGGAGTTAGGGATGTCCTAAGAAAAATGACTGGTCGGGCTGGAGAGATGACCCAGCAGTTACGAGCATTGGCTGCTCTTCCAGAGGACCGGGGTTCAATTCCCAGCACCCACATGGCAGCTCACAACTGTCTGTAATTCCAGTTCTAGATCTCACACCTTCACACCAATGATTAGTCTTAACAGGCAAGACATTTCAGCAATGCATCAGAGGCTGGAGAGATGACTCCATGAGTAAAATAGCTTGCCATGCAAGCAGGAAGATGTGAGTTCAAACCTCCCGAACCCACATAAAAGCCAGATGCAAAGCACAAATGTCTATACTTCCAGCACCGAGGTGGGAAGATGGGAAGTAGAGACAGGTGAATCCCTGGGAGTTTGTGGAACAGTGAGTCTGGAGTACGCAGTGGAAAAACAGCAAGAGACTGTCTCTCAAACAAGGTGGAAGGCAAGTCAACACCCAAGGACAAGGTTTTCCTGTGATCTCCACACCAGTCCCATGCCTGCACACACACACACACACACACACACACACACACCACACACACACACACCACACACCACACACCACACACACACACACACACACACACACACACACACACACACACACACACCAGTGTTGTCAGAATTCCCGGTCTATCATCTTTGGGCTCTGCTTTCCTCCACACTGGTTCTCTGTTTATTCAGACTTTCCATAAACAGAGGCCAGTTTGTCTCCAGACCCAGCTTGCTTTTCCTTCCTTCCTTCCTTCCTTCCTTCCTTCCTTCCTTCCTCTCTCCCTCCCTCCCTCCCTCCCTCCCCCTCTCTCTCTTTCTCTCTCTCTCTCTTTCTTTTTTTTTTTTGATTTATTTATTTTATATTATGTGTATGGTTGTTTTGCCTGCATCTATACCTGCAGTACCTACAGAGGCCAGAAGAGGATGTTGCATTCTTCTGAAATTATAGTTAGAGATTGTTGTGAGCTGCCATGTGGGTGCTGGGAATTGAACACGGGTCCTCTAAAAGAGTAGTCAGTGCTCTTAACTGCTGAGCCATCTCTCCAGCCCCTTATTTTACTTTTATTAATATTTTAAAGATATTACTATATAGTCCCAGATTGCCTCAAACTCACAGTGATGCTCCTGCCTCAGCATCTCACGTGTAGGGATTATTACAGGTATGAGCCACCATGATAGGATTCTGCATTGTCCTTGAATGTAAAGAATGCCTGTTCCCCACAGTTTCAACCCAGTATAGGGAGCTCTTCCTTATGCGCTCTGATTGGCTTTTAGACTGTAGTGTGTTTGCCTCAAACCAATCACTGGAAAGTGGGCGCGATGCTTGTTCTCCAGGTTTCCAAATAAATAGAGGTGGTATTGGGCAGAGAGCTAAAGTTCTGTTCCCTCCCCATTCTCCCTAAGTCCAATGGGGATCTGTGGGGCTGGGAGAAGGGTGGGGAGGGGAGGGAGAAGGAGGGGAGGGGAGAAGGAGGGGGAGGGGACAGGGTGCGGAGGGGCAAGCAGTTCTCAGAGCAGTTGAGTGGGAAGCTGTCTTAGTTACTTTTCTCACTGCTGTGACCAGACGTTTGTCAAGAGACGACTTATAGAAGAGGGTTTTGTTTATAGAAGTGGTGCTCGTGGCTGGCCACTGAGTGCTGGAGGAGAGTCATGAGCCATGGTTACCTTTCTAGAGCTTTATTGAGAGAGAGGGAGATGGGGGGCACTGCGCGGAGCGGGGAGAAGGCGGAAGGAGAGAGTTGGGGGGGGAAGCACAGAGAGAGCATGCCCACTTTTTAGGCTGGGGCTCTGTCGCAGGCTGGTGACATAGTAATTAAGGACATAATCCTTACAAGTTTATTTTGGCTCACAGTTTCAGGATAATGTCTATCATGGCTGGAAAATTAGCCATGTTCAGGAAGCAGAGGAGATGAATGATATTTGCTCGGCTCACTCCCCCCACCCCGGTCCTGGCTGAGCCCCCAGCCTATAGGATGGTGCTGCCTACATTCAGGGTGCTTCTTCCCTGTTCTACCAAACCTTTCTGGAAACACTGTCACAGGTATGTTTCCATTGTGATTTTAGATCCCATGGAGTAGACATTGAAGAGTAACTATCACAGAGGCTGGAGCTAGAGCTGGCTAGGGGCACTCTGTGGGCAAGGCCCTGGCATCCAGATGGGTCTGCCTTAATTACTTTGCAGCCCTGGCAAAGCCTCATCTGTCGCCAGGTTCTCAAACTGGGAGAAGCACCTCCATCACTCAGCAGCCAGGGGCCACACAGAGACATGATCTGTGGGATCCTCATTCACCACAGGCTGTCATCCAGATGGCACTGAGTCCTTCCCCTGGGGAGATACACAGGGATGTTGGCAAGACCATCCTGGAGGAAATCACCATCTCAAGAGATGTCAGGATTTTCCCAGAAGTCAAAGGTCAGCAGCTCAGCTCCCCTGTGGGCTATCTGCCAGCTCATGGTGTTTACTCTCCCAGTCTTTCTGATCTCCTGGCCCTTGCCTTTCTTCTTGTGTCCCCTTGTTATCCTTATGATGATGCCACACAGCAAGCCTGCCCATGGGTCCCCAGCTGGTAGAGCCAGTCTCATTTTCCTACGCCTAAGAAGACCTGGTGCTCCAGAACACAGTGTCAATCAGTGTTCATGAGTCCTGTGATGGTTAGCTTTAACTGTCACTTCCTGTGAGTCCACTGAGATGCAGCGTCACTGAGGGATTATCTACACTGACCTGTAGGCATGTCTGTGAGAGATTTTCCCCTAAGTGATGTGGACAGCCCCATCCAACTGCAGGGGTGGGGGTGGGGGGTGTGCCGTTCTCTAGGCCAGGTGCGGAGGCAGAGGTGGATCTTGAATTGTATGCATGGAGGAATTGAAGGAGCAAGCAAGCATGCATTTACTTCTCTCTGCTCTTGCCTCTGGATATACTATGACTAGCTATATGGAGTTCCTGCCTTGATTTCTCCACAGTGATGGACTGTAACCTGGAAGTATAAGCTGAGATAAACCCCTTCCTCCCCTCAGTTACTTCTCTGCCAGGGTATTTATTACAGCAAAATAAACTAGATAGGCCTCTAAGACCCTCTGAACCCCGTATGTAGGTCTTGACTGGGGTTTGATCTCAGAATGTAGTAAAGATGGCGGAACGTCTCCTTGCAACCCAGACCAACACTTTCATTTCAGAAGATTCTCTGAAGCTTTCCTGATACCCACCTCCCGACATGACCCCATCACACTGTCACCTTAGAACTAGAGCTTTCGTGTCACTGTGTCTCTTTTTGAATCTTCACCATGCTGGGAGCTCCTCACGCGATGCCCAGACTGTCACATTTATGAGCATTGGGATGACTGAGGGATGACATGGTGTGTCCCCCAACTGTAAGTACTTATCCTGAGATCAGGGTAGAGCTGCTGTTAAAGCATGAAAGTGTGCCGCCCAGAATGGCATTGACATCATTAAGGGAAGATGCTACCCACACACAGGCCTGGCACCAGCAGAGTGGAAACCAGGGATAGCATTGATGATGTATTCCTAGAACCAGGGTCACAGGGTACAGAATCTGCAGGCCAACTGTGATGCTAAGGACTTGACTGTGAGGGTTCCAGAATCTTGGCTCCCATTCTAGCTGTCACATAGTTTGAGGGTAAGAATAAGTCACATTGTCACTCTGATAGCCAATCCCTCACTTGTCCACTATTTTATTGAATTGCTATCAGCTTTATGAGAGATGGATCAATAAGATGGCTTGGGGACCATGTCCTCGATGCCAAGCCTGACAACAGGGTTCGGTCTCTGGGACACACTAGCTGGAAGAAGAGAAATGAATCAAGTATCCTCTGACCACCACGGGCATGCTGGAGCATGAGTGTGTCCTGCCCCTGCATGAATAAATATTTTAAAATTGTAAATAGAGGACTGGAAAGATAGTTCATCAGTTCATAGCACTTGCTGTTGTAGAAGACCCATGTTGGGTTCCCAGCACCCACATGATGGCCCACAACCATCCCTAACTCCAGTTCCAGGGGATCCAATCTTCATGGGCAACAGGCACATATACACACATTCAGGCAAACACTCCTACACATAAAAACAAAACAAAACAAAAAAAATACATAAATATAAAAATAATGAAAATGAACTGGGTGGTGGTGGCACACACCTTTAATCCCAGCACTGGGAGACAGAGACAGTCTCTGAGTTCGAGGTCAGCTTGGGCTACAGGGTGAGTTCCAGGAAAGGCACAAAGCTACACAGAGAAACCCTGTCTCGAAAAACCAGAATAATAATGATGATGATGAAAATAGCTGGGAAGGGACTGCTGACTCAAATCTTTAATTCCAGGACTCTGGGAGGCAGGTAGATATTTGAGAGTTCAAGGCCAACCAAGACTGTACAGTAAAGTCCTGTCTCAAAAATAAATAACTATAGCAAATTAAATATATATAGGGGGGGGGAAACCAACTGGAAAAGAGAAATGTCAATCTGGAGTGCTTGGTATAGAGGGTGGTGAATAAAAGTTAGTGTCTCATTTGCCTGCTCGTCATGTATAAAAGAGTCAAGTCTCTTAAAGGAAAGAAAAGAAGAATTTGTCACAAGAGCAGACGTGCTTGCTGTCTCTCAGATCCTGCTACCCCTTTCTTGCATGGTAAAATTATTTTTAGCCAGGTTCAGAATCGCTTAATTACTATGTGCTGCCCCAGCCTCCCTTACAGATTGACACGTTCTGCAACTAACTTCTAGACATCGGGGGTGTGAACAGAAGTGAGAGGTATATATGCATTCTAGGTCATATTCTTAAAGCGAAGGCACATATTGTCATCTTCCTTTTGACAATTTTTCCCCTTCTTTCTGGCTGGAACGGGAATGTGCCGACAGGAGTGGAGGAGCCACGTTGATTTCTGTGGCGGAAGATGAGGGTTTGTGATGCAGACCAAAGGAGAGCAGAAAGCAGGATGTGGTGGCGCACGCCAGCACTCAGGAGACAGAGGCAGGCAGATCTCTATGAGTTCTAGACTAGCTTGGTCAACATAGTGAGTTCCAGGTTGACCAGGGTTGTTACTCAATGAGAACTTCACACACACACACACACACACACACACACACACACACACACACACTCCACAACAACAAAACAAACAAACAAAAAACAGGTAATGGTGGCGCTCGCCTTTAATCTCAACACACAAGAGGCAGAGACAGGCAGATAAGTGCCATGTTATCCTAGCAGCTCAGACTTTCAAGTGCAAGCAAAATTAAAATTCCTTTTATTTGCAAATCTGTGAATTTGAGGCCAGCCTGGTCTACAGAGCAAGTTCTAGGAAAGCTAGGGCAAATCATCCATCTTTGAGTTTTATTATAACATCCAAACCCAACCTCAGTCATCAGGGAACTCACGGTATCTGAAAATGAGGCAAGAATCAGATAGCAGGAGGAGCAGGCATCAGGATGGCTCCGGAGCTTGTGGGCAGCGCTTCGGTCAGCCAGCCTTGCCAATGGGGAGTTTATTCAGCTGGCTTCGGTATCTGACATCTAGCTACACAGCATTCTTGTGTTTTGAATGCTTTCTTTTTCACACAGTGCTTTGGGCTCAACTTGTAATTTTCCAGCCCTGGCCTTGGAATTGACATTCCCAACGATGGCTTTTCATTTTATCAGTGTAGAATGGAAATTAAAAATCTGGGCACAGGTATGCAGTTTACTAAGGGCTGCTGTTTCTCCTAGGTCTCTGTCAGGGAGAGCTAGGAAGTGTGTGTGTGTGTGTGTGTGTGTGTGTGTGTGTGTGTGTGTGTGTGTGTGTTTACACATCCATCTAGATCTCTTTCTAGATCTATCCATACAAACTTAGAGTTCACACCAGCATCTCAGTTGATCCAGCGCATGCTTGCTCGCTCGCTTGCTCGGTCCTGTTTCCCCAGAAGTTGATTCTCTGCTGGGGCAGTGAGAATCCGTTGCTTCCCACTCACTCAGCCTCCCTATATGAGCCAATCCTCACCTCACACAGCTCATGTCCTCCAGCGTGGACCCTACAGGCACCCCTGCTGGTCCTCGGCTCCCACCCAGTGCCAGGGGAAGAGCACAGAGGTGCAGTGTAGAGTGATTCCCATGCACCTGCTCATCAACTTGTTTCCTCCTGCGCTCTGGGCCCCTGAACCCGCTTCTGGGGGAACCATTTACCCTGTCTCTGAGTCTCTACACAACTGGCACTGGCTTTTGTCTCCTCTCACAGAAAGCCCCCAAAGAAGGGGCTGAACAGTGGGGTACAAACGGTAGTGTTGGGCTCTGGGGCGGCACTAACCCCACACCACAAGGGTCCTGTCAGCTTATGGTACTTGGTGGTGGGGTTACTTGGGCCCAGCTGGCCCTCCTGACCCCATGCTCAAGTGGAGCCCTATCTCCGTGTTTTCTGTCTTGATGACTCCAGGAGCCAGGCATCCTGTGAGAGACTTCACAGGGACTAGTCCTCCCTCGTCTTCGGAACGACATGGAGTTCCCTGATTGGCTAGAGTAACTGGACAGAGAGTCCCTTGGGATCCTCCTATCTCCCTGGGTCCTGCTTCTACATGGGTGCTAGGGATCTGAACTCAGGTCCATAATGCTTCTGCAGCAAGCACTTTACCAACTGAGCCATCTTCCATGCTGTTGACTCCTATGTCTTCATACTTGTCTCTGCTGTCTGGAGTGCCCTTCTCTGACATACCCACGGCTCCCTGCTTCCTCTAGCTGGTCTGCCCATTGACCCTTGCTTGCTCCTCTGCCTGCCCCCGGTTCTTATCCTTGGTATCAAAGTCATTGAATTTTCCTCCCTCCAAACATTCTGCAAAGCCCCCTCTACTTTACAAGCACAGAATAAATTCATAGATAAGAAAATCTACCCACACACACACTTTTCACAAGTGGATAGGATGAATGTGAATTCACACTGAATAGGTTGAATGTATTTTTCCACATAAGCTTTCTGGCAGCTGTCTGCATGGGTACCTAGAGTCACAGTAAATGTCACAGAGGCTCATGTGGGATGACAGATAGCTGACTCAAATTCCTCAGAGATGTGATTCCTTACCACAGTAAGCAACTCTTACAGAGCAAAGACCTGCCTTCCCTCCCTGCGCATGACTCTTGAATTCTCCGTGAGTATAAAATTCTTCATATATGATGATAAAACTGAGGTGGGCTCTGCAAATACAAGCAAAATATTTAGCTGCGAAACTGGCCTTCTTGAACACTCTAGAATGACAAAAGAGGATTGTTTTTACTCTTCATATCTTTAGCTCTCTTGGACATGGCAGGATGTCTGGCGACCATGGCATCAACCGACTGGTAACACCCTCTAATTCATGGCTAGCCTATGCAAATTTCAAAGATGTCCACTAGGTAGCGCTGCTGCACTGGGCAAGAAACAGTAGGGGCCTAGGACTATTCCTGTCCCCGCCCCTTCAACCCACTACACTCTCTCTCTCTCTCTCTCTCTCTCTCTCTCTCTCTCTCTCTCTCTCTCTCTCTCTCTCTCTCTCTCTACCTGACACTTTTTGTGTGTGTGTTTTGCCTGTTCCTACACCTCTGCTGTGAGCTGTGGGAGCTTACTGATGCATCCAATGCCCAGAACAATGCCTGGGCCAGACCAGGCAGTAGGTGAAAGAGAGGCTGCCTCAGTCAATCCCCTAGAACTCTCTGTAGAATGGGTTCAGACTCTACTCTCAGGAGACCCATGATTTGGTAGTCAAGGTGATCCAAGTTCAGTCCTTTTTAAAATCCACCCCCTGGTAGGGGGTGGCTGGGAAATGTACCTCAGTGAGTACAGTGCTTGTCTGACATGCACGAAGTCCTGTGTTCGACTCTTGGGACTATATAAACAGGGTGTGGTGACACATGCCTAGAATTCTAGTATTCAGGAGGTGGAGGCAGAAGGATAGAAAGTTCAGGGTTATCCTCTGCTGCATAGGGAATTTGAGGTCAGCTTGGGATACATGAGACCTTGTCTCAAAAATAAAACACCCCCATTAACTTTGTATAGTACTGAGGTTTCCCCACAGGCTGACTGACATCATTTTTTCACAATATTTTAGTTTGGTTGGTTGTGGTAACAGTTGCTGGCATTTTTACCAATGCACACACTACCTTGTCCTCAGGAAATCCCTGAAATATGGTATCACCCTATTCCATGTACACAAGATGGAACCAAGACTGAGCGTCACACACTCAGGCACAAGGCCTGAGACATTCACTGTCCACAGGCAGAGACCAAGGTCATAGCTACCCTCTGGATATGCTGCAGGCAAGATGGGGTCCTTCAGAGGCCTGCATTCAAGGTGTTAACTCTGCCTCCATCTTGCTGTGTGACTTTGAGCAGGTCACTTAGCCTCAGTGGCTTTACTGATGAAACAAGAGAGCCATTCAAAAATGTAGTTTGACTGCAGGCCACAAATACTGCAAATCTATTCCAATAGGACACAACGAGGGCCTGCTGTGGATGGTGCGCCCAAGTGTGCTCCTAGTGTATTCAGAGGGTAGCTAGGAGTGAGCTTGGAGGACATGAAGGTAGCAATGTCTCATTCTGACCTTTAGAGAGAAGGCAGGGGTGGGGGGTGGGGGTGGGTGGGAGGTGGATGTCATGGAAACAGTGCACCAAGCAAGAGCTTGTTGGTCACGGTCCCTCATCTGGCTAGATTCCAGGCCACTGTCCACACCCTAACTGTCATACTCTTCACACTGACCTCAGTCTCACGTTAGAAGGATAGAGATCTGATCGCCCCTGAAGGAATCATCCAGGGGTCGAAACAAAGAGAGAAAGAACTTACTCGAAGCCAAGGAAGTAGCTTCAGTATGGGCTGTCCTTGTAGAGGCAGAAGCTGGGGCGTCCGGTCAGGAAAGTAGTCCATGAGCTTCAGTAAGGTCTTTGAAGTTCTTACTGTCACTAAGAAGCAGAGCTGATGGTCTTAGATGTTTCCAACCAGTCCAGCCTGCATGCTTCTTGAGGCAAAGAGGCCTTTTCGTTCCCTTGTGACTGGCCTTTCCAAGTCCTTGTGTGGCTTTCCTAGGGACATGGAAGACACTTCTGTGACTTATTTCTCCAACTCTACTGGGGCCAGGCCTGCCTGGATATTTCTGTCTCTCCCAAAAGAAAACAAAACTTTACTCACTAATGTAAGCAGGCAAAATCTTTACCCACTAAAACAAACAACCCAGCTCCCCTAAGCCATGCCCAGTGTTCCTAATATGGCATCAGGGACTGTTCCCTGAGACCCAGTGGACACAACCATCCCATTCCTGGAAGAGGAACAGGGATGGATTCCAGGTGGCAAATGAAGGTCACATTCACACTAAGGGGCTTCAGAGGTTGGATGGGGCTCTTCAAGACCAGGGTTGCCAGAAACAACACATGACGACTAACACATTTGCATTTCCTATCCGTAGGGACATTTTCAGTGTGAGTTTATCTCATTTGGGATATGCTCAAGCTTCAAAATTATTCCTTGCTTGTCAGAGTTCAGATTTAACTGGGCCTCCTGTATGTTCATTACAACCTTCTGGGCTGCCTATAAATATGGTCAGAGACATAGAATGCCTGGTGCCTGGAAAGGGACAGAGAACCTGCCAAAGAGGGTGGGACTAGTATCCCAGGGCTTCTCCAGAAAACACAGTCCCTTTTGTCCCCAAAGCAACGAAAACGGAAGTGGTTCCTGCTGAGTAGACTTCACCACCCAGGAAGTTAACGTCACCTTGAGCCTTTGGGAAACACCTGTGACTTGGAATTTGACCCTGTAATCCACCCAGGAGGAGCCATTTCCAAGAACGGAGTCATAGGTAAGCTATACAGGCCAAGACGCCCAACCCACACTATCTAGAATAATCACACACACACACACACACACTTCCATGGCTGTGCTGTTTTGCAAATGATCGCTTAGTTCACACAATTCTAGCACATCAAAATAACAGGAATAAGCCAGGTGCTCAGTTTGTGCCGACTGGTGAAGTAAGGCGACAGCGCAATTAGTTGGTAGGCTGACTATTAGGCACCCATTAAAGCTAATGATTATTAAAGTTGTTGTAACACAGGAGATGTGTAAGGGATGTTGACAGGAAGGAGAAATCAGGATTTGAGATTAAAGATACGTTGTCTATTTAATAGGAAAGCCACAAGAAGGAACTCTGTTAGCCGTGACCACATTGGGTAATTTGAGTCCCATTTTTGCAAACAACCTTTAATGAATGTGTCGTGATCATCGACATTCAAAACAGCATAAGGGCTGTCTCCACAGCTCAGTGGTACAAATGTGTGCTCAACAGACACGAGGTCTTGGAGTTGGTCCCCATACATGAGCACAGAAGCATGGAGGGAACAACAACAACAAAACCACGCGGAAAAGCTTCCAGAATCTTCCTTTTCTTCTAGCCAGGTGGAATCCTGAATCTACTCACCACTCTCTCCCAGAGGCCTGCCTTGCTGTTTTTACCTTCTTCCCCTGCTTTCCACTGAACTAAAACTAAGATTTCATAAGCTCATCTTAGTTACCAGGACCTGCAACCAAGAACAGTTGAGACAGGAAGTTGAGACATACACATAGGCCCGCCTTCGAGGGTAACGGGGGCCATAGCCCTTGAATGCTTGTGCTTATAGCTGTTCTTAACGCCCCCAGTCCCAAGATGTCTTCCAGCACCCCAACCTCAGGGTCCCATGAGGCTGAGTACTCTGATCATCACCCCCTTGAAACTGAAGATGGCATCTTCCTTCATTGCCTTTCCAGTGTGAACTGGCATCCACAGACGTGCTAAAATAGCACTCTGTGGATCCAGCAAAGGCCTGGCCATAATTTAGGGTTGAGTATTCTCTCCACCTTTAGCTTGACATTTTTGTTTGTTTGTTTTTGTTTTTGTTTTTCGAGGCAGGGTTTCTCTGTGTAGCTTTGTGCATTTCCTGGAACTCACTCTGTAGCACAGGTTGGCCTTGAACTCACAGAGATCTGCCTGCCTCTGCCTCCCAAGTGCTGGGATTACAGGTGTGCGCTGCCGCCACCACCCAGTGACATTATGTTTTTAAGTCAGCTGTTTGACTGTTTCCGGTAGGTTCCAGGCTCCTGGAGGACTGTCAGCAGGTGCTGTGTCTATGATAAAGGTAAGCCCCAAGGTCTCTGTTGTAAATGTCATGGTTTCACGCATCCAGACTGTCATAACATTGATTCATGGAATCAATTTCACCCAAAAATCTTGGACAAGCAACTGGTTGACTATTAACCAGCTTTTTTTGTTTGTTTGTTTGTTTTTTTGTTTTTTGTTTTTCGAGACAGGGTTTCTTTGTGTAATTTTGGTGCCTGTCCTGGATCTTGCTCTGTAGACCAGGCTGGCCTTGAACTCACAGAGATTTGCCTGGCTCTGCTTCCTGAGTGCGGGATTAAAGGCGTGCGCCACTGCTGCCTGGCCCAATTTTTTAATTATTGTTGTTGTTGCTGTTAAAATGCATTTATTTGTTATTTATTTTCTGCAGAGGTGGATGCATGCCACAGCATGTATGTGGAGGCCAGAGAACAGCTAGTGGAAGTGAGTTCTCTCTCTCCATTTTTTCAGTGAGGGTCCCAAGGATCAGACTCAGGTCATCAAGCTTGGCTGCGAGCATTGTTACCCCCTGAGTCACCTCACCGGCCTTTGCCTTTATAAATCGAGTTTTGTGTGTGTTTAAATTTGGTAGTGTCTGGGGTTTCCCCAAAGTGTAAGAAGGAAAAGTGAAGTGAGGAGGGAGACCCTTTTGAACTGGCTTGGCAGGCCTGGACAGCAACGACTCTAGGCCTTGACTGTCCTGCTCTCTTTCCCGATGGCCAGGAATAAGCCAGAGAGAGAACCGGAAGGAACAGCTGTCCCAACAAGGCTTGGTACGGGATGCTGGGGTCCCTCTATAACAGTCTTACTTATTAGGAATGGTGCTCACACTTTTGATCCCCACCCCCAACCATTTAAACACGTGAAGCCATTTTTAACTTGAAGGTCATACTGAAAGCTGTAGACTGGAGGGGAAGTTCATCTGGCTGTCATTTGCTCCCTTAGGAAGCAAAAGGGTTTATTTCAGTTCACAGGTCCAGGGTCTGGTCATCGCGGCAGCTGGTCACATTGCAGCTGTAGCCAGGAAGAAGAGCAAGATGAATGATGGTACCTGCTTTGGAGTTCCTTTTTTTAAAATTCGGCCTATGAGGATTTCTTTCCTTCTTTTTTATTCAGCCCATGGAGAGTTCTTTTCTTTTCTTTTCTTTTTTTTTTTTTTTCCCGAGACAGGGTTTCTCTGTGTGGACCAGACTGTCCTTGACTCAGAGATCTGCCTGATCAACCCGAGGTCTGGGATTAAAGGCGTGCGCCACCACCGCCCAGCACACTTTTCTTTTCTTCCTTCCTCTCTCTCTCTCTCTCTCTCTCTCTCTCTCTCTCTTTCTAAATTCAGCCCCTAGAATGGTACCACCCACATTTTGTGTGGGTCCTCCCACCTCAATTAACATAATCAACCCAGTCCTTTGTAGACATCTCTCACAGGTGTGCCTAAAGGCTTCTTTCTCTCAGGTAACTCCAGATCCTGTCAAGTTTGCAAGTGAACACTAAGCATCAACCATACTCCCTACTGGGTCAGAAGTGGCTGGTGATGGTTGTTTGGGGGCTTGCGGTGCTGGGGTTGAGTCCAGAGCCTCCCACATGCTCAGTATACAACTCTGCCACTCACTGTTCTCCATCTTCAGGTCCCCAAATCCACTGTGTAACAAGTTTCCCAGGAAAGTGAGAAGACACAGCTCTTGGGTACATGCAGGCTGCCTCCTTATCTTCACCAACCTGTGCTTGAACATGGCCTTTGAGCCACAGAGCTAATGATGGATACTGTTTGGACCCAAGCAGTACCCATAAAACTCTGATCACCAAGACATGTGGGCTGTGAGCCAGGCGCCCCCCCCCCATTTCTTTTCCTTTTTAAATCTAAATTTTGAACTGCAATGGTCTGTCTGGCAGAGCCTCTAGGGTGGGACTGTGCCAGGAAAAGCAATTTAGGATCCAAGAGGCCACCAGAGGCCTCTTTCCCCATGACCCCATAGGGTCGACGTCACTAAGGCCCATGGGGCTGGCTAAGGGTAGGCACTAGTTGGTATTTCTTAATATAGTTAGTCAGTAGCTGTGTTTTCTAAGTGCCACAGAGGACTAAAAGAATGTCACGAAATGTCTGGCACAGAGGGAAATGATGGTTTTGTGAGGGATAGTTCCCAGGCTCTGGGAACAGAGATCACAGAGGCACTTCATGGTGAGCAGTCCCCATTGCCAGGTCTCACTGTGTGTCCCCACGTTGGTTCCAGGCTGGAAGCAGTGATTTGAGCAAAAACAGCAGTGGCCAAGGAGGCCAGGGCTCTGTCATGCTCAGGTGCCGAGCAGGCAGGACTGTCTGAGGCAGGCTCTCCCACAGGCCCTCCCAGAGGCAGGCTCTCCCTCTTCACCTCTGTGTACTGGCCCGCATAAAGGGCTGTTGTTGTGGAGCTCCCTTTAAAAAACCTGCTTCATTGCCATACTTCTCTTCCTTCTGTCTGTCCCTTCCTCCCTCTCTCCCTCCTTCCCTCCTTCCCTTCCTCCCTCTCTCCCTCCTTCCCTCCCTCCCTTCCTTTCTTCCCTTGGAGGGTCTGAGAAGAGGCAGGACTGCCCTCTGCCTTTCTCCAACTCCGTGTGTTCAAGGATCTCCTAACCCTGCTCTTTTCTCTTCCCTCTCATATTCTCTCAGTTGAGGACTGAACTCAAGACTAGACAGGCACTTGACCTCTGTGCTACATTCCCAGGCCTAATTGAACATCTCTTTAATAATTTTTTAAACATTTGTTTATTGAGTGTGTGTGTGTGTGTGTGTGTGCCACGGTGCATGAGGACCAGCTAAAGGACATGTTGCAGGAGGTGGTTCTCTCCTTTTACCATGTGGTTCCAAGGCTCGAACTTGGTTATTAGGCAAGCATCTCTACCTGCTGGCCCTTAAATAATCGTCTCTTGGATGAACTCATCTTTCTTCCTCTGGTTTTCCAGTGTCCATTTCAACCTCTCCTGTCTCCTCTTTCCAGGGATAACTTTAGTGTCTTGATAAGTCTTGCTACCTTTGAGGAAATCACTGATTTAGGCAATATTAGCCATTGGGGTTTAGATCATTAGGAAGTCTATTGTCAGCTAGAAAATCTAGGAAACTGTGATATAGGGCTGGAGAGATGGCTCAGTGGTTTAAAGCACTTGCTGTTCTTGTAGAGGACTCTGGTTCGATTCCCAGCACCAACATGATTGCTTTTGACCACCTGTAACTTCAGTCTCAGGGAATCTGGTGTTCCTTTCTGGCACCAGGCATGCACATGTGTGTGTGTGTGTGTGTGTGTGTGTAAACACTCATACATATAAAATAAAACTTAAGAATCTAAAAAAAAACACAGAGTGAGATGAGATCTAGGATAGGCACCAAAACTACACGCTGTCTCGAAAAACAAAAACAACAGCAACAAAAAATCTAAAAAAACGCAGTTTCTAAAAAGTATGATATATTTGTGGAATGAAATAAAGCAGTAATGGTGCTATGCTGTGAAAGGTTCACTCACGTGCAGTACAGAAGTAAACAAATCATCTGTGACTTTTGAATAGGGTTGACTTATTTCCATTCAGAGAAGAGGTGTGCTTGTGTGGGAGGGAGCGCAGAAGAAGCCAGCTAGGGAACTGTGGTTATGGGATGGATACATATGTAAACATCTTAGAGTAGGGCCATGGAGGAAGCTCAGCAGTCGAGACCCTGGATTGGGTTTCTGGCACCACGCACCAAAATATCATATTGTCTGCGGTGTCTTCCAGCCAGAAGCATTTAACTTGTTTCTAACCAGGATTTTAGCTCCAATTTCCAATTTGCAGCAAATGTTAGGGCTAGAGAAGCAAGCTGACTAGCCCCAGAGAACAGCAGTCAGCAAATTGAAGGGGTACAGCTTCTGCAGTCCAGTCCATTCTGTCTCTCTCCCAAGGAGAACTGCTTTCAATCAGAGGAAGACAGGAGGTTTCATGACAGATGCCACACAGGGACCCATTTTGGATCTGGGTCGTACAAACCAGTTGTAATGAGAACTTTTCAAGGTAATTAGGGATATTTGATGTATTCATCCATTTTCTGTTGCTATTACAAAATATCTGAGGCTGGGCATGTTATCAGGAAAGAAGTTTATTTGATTCATATTTTTAGAGGTTCAAAAGCACAGCACTGGCATCTGCCTGACTTTGGTGAGGAACTCCTGGCTCCACCACCACATGGCAGATGGCATCATGGTGGGAGCCTGTGTGAGAGGGACAGACCACATGTTAAGAGAGGAAGCAAGAGATGTTCCAGGCCAGGTTTGTTCCTTCTGCATACCCAGTTCCTATGGAAACCAACCAGGGTCAAGTGAAAGCAACATTATTCTCTTCTGACATCAGCACCCCCATGACCCAGTCACTTTCCACTAGGCTCTCTACCTCTTAAAGATTCAATGCCACACTGGAACCCGCTCAAACCACATTCAAAGCACAGTGATAACAATTAAGTTTTAGATGATGGTAAGGAATAAGTGTTTAAAGGCATGGGGACTGGAGAGATGGCTCAGCCGTTAAGAGCACATACTACTCTTACAGACCAAGTACAACTGCAGTTTCAGGAGATCCAATGACCTTTTCTGATTTCCATGAAGACAACCCCTACCTTCCATATAGACACTATGTGCCCAGCCCTCCATGGACTTTCCAGTTTGTTTGTTTTTAGCTGAGGATCGAACCCAGGGCCTTGAGTCTACTAGGCAAGCGCTCTACCATGAGCTAAATCCCCAACCCGACCTTCCAGACCTTCCAGTAATAGCTACGTGTTTCCCCTGCTACAACCTCATATATTAAGTAATATATGATGAAAATATATATTTTCTATGTTTTCATGTATTTGTGGGTATGTGTAGGCCTGAGTCAGTGTTAGAGGGCCTCTTTATTTTATTTTATTTGGTTTTTGAGGAGAGGGTTTCTCTGCCTTCAACCGGGAGAGCTGGGGTTACAGATGTCCCTTGCCACACCCAGCTCTCTGATGGGTGTTTGGGATCTGAACTCAGGTCCTCATGCTTCAAGTCAAGCACTTTATCCATTGAGTCATCTTCTCAGAACTTCAAAATATTTTAATAGTTCCATAAATATGCAGTGAAAAATTAGGCTTCTCTCACCTTATGTATCTTTTCAGAAATTAGACTATCTTTGTTCACACAAAAATAGCAGGGTTCATGTTTCCCTGACTTTTTTTTTTTTTTTTTAAAGATTTATTTATTATGTATACAGAAGAGGGCGACAGATCTCATTACAGACGGTTGTGAGCCACCATGTGGTTGCTGGGAATTGAACTCAGGACCTCTGGAAGAGCAGTCGGTGCTCTTAACCTCTGAGCCAACTCTCCAGCCCAACTTTTTTTTTTAAATGTGTGTATGTTCATGATTTTATGTATGTAGGTGTGTGTGTGTGTAGGCCTTGGGACTTATCTTCAGAAACACCATCCAAATCCTTTGAGATAGAATCTTTTATCAACTCAGAGCTAGAGCTCACAGGTTAGGCTAGGCTGGCTGGCCAGCAAGCCCCAGGGGCCACTTGCCTCTGCCTCCCCAGTGCTGGGATCACATGTGTGTTTCACCACACCTAGCTTTTGTTTTTGTTTTTGTTTTTTTTGAGACAGGGTTTCTCTGTGCAGCTTTGTGCCTTTCCTGGAACTCACTCTGTAGACCAGGCTGGCCTCAAACTCACAGAGATCCACCTGCCTCTGCCTCCCAAGTGCTGGGATTAAAGGCATGTGCTACCACTGCCCGGTGTCACACCTAGCTTTTTATGTGGGTGCTGGGGGGTCAAACTCAGATTCTCACACTTGTGAGGCAAGCACTTTACAACAGAGCTGTCTCCTTGGCCTCTTTACTTGATTTTTTTTTTTCAATACAAAGACAGTCTACTACAGTCTCTATCACACTTAAATGGTTTTTCTTTTTTCTTTCTTTGAGACAGGGTTTCTCTGTGTAGCCCTGGCTGTCCTGGAACTCACTCTGTAGACCAGGCTGGCCTCAAACTCACAGAGATCCACCTGGCTCTGCCTCCCGAGTGCTGGGATTAAAGCCGTGCGCCACCACCGCCTGGCTTTGTTTTGTTTTTTAAATAACACATCTGAGAGACACTTTGATATCTGCTCCTCTGAGGGCCACAAGTGGCCTCCTGTCATTAGGTCCAGGGCCACCATCAGTCCTTGCTTTTATTCTCCAGCTGGTGGCCTTGTACTTCCCTGACTTGGCTCCCTGGACTGCACACACCCACTGGCTTTCATTTCTTCTTGGCTTTGCTGGGTCCTCTGCCCCTCCCGGCCTCTGAACCATGCCCCTCGGCTCCATCCTTGACCTTTCCTCTGCCTACTCTTACACCCTAGGTGATCTCATCCAGTCTTGTGGCTCCAAGCAACATCTCCACACTCACACCACGCCTCCGATGTTATCTCCAGCCTGAGTCACAGCGGACTCCAGCCTCTTTCATCGACTGCCTTCACGCTGTCTTTCCACTGAATAGCTGGTAGAACTCCTGACTTGAGGTCCCGAACCAAACCTGTGCCTCCTTTTGTCTCCCTGTCTACACAGCTGGTGACTCCATTCTGCAGTCATCCAGGCCAGGATCCAAATCACGTATGCCTTCTTGGCTTTTGTTTGCCATTGCACGTCCCACTCTCAACAGGTGCCGCTGGCTCTTCCTTCCAGCTTGTCCCTGAGCCTGACCATACGTACCTTCCTTGCCGAGCCACAGTCATCACTGGCCTGGGTTACTGAGATAGATAGCCTCCTGCTTTTCTCTCTCCCCTATTCTTGCTTCCCTGGCAGTGGCTCAACACAGCAGCCAAGTGATCCAAGGAAAAACCAGACAAGGTCCTGTGGCCATCCGTGAGATTTCCCATTGCATTTACAGGAGGAGGCCCACAGCCCTCTGTTATAGGGCACCCCGCTCCCCACCATCCCCCTTCTCAACTCTTGTTATTCCAGCCAGCTGGCCTCTTCACTACCCCTAGCTGACATCAGACCCGTGCTCTGCCTCAAGGTACTCGCTGTTCCTCAGCCTCACCCCGCTCAGGTATCTGCCTGACTCGCTCGATCACCCTTGTTGAACTTTTGTGCAAATATCACCTCCCTAAGGTGTCTGCCTCAATTACCTGTCCAAATCTTTAGCACGGTGCTTCCAGCCAAGCAGCCCCTTTCCTATATGCTCGATGGAAGAAGCCATTGCCCGAGAGACACCACCACTCTAACCCTGTCCCCACTTCACTGTCAGAGCATGGCACTCTTAAGACAGCACAGCCACCGACCAGTCTTTTGTATCCTGAAGTGCTTTTCTTCAGGGCTTAATCCACAGAAGAGAGGCTCTGAAGCCTAGGGACCTGCCAAGTCACTTAGCAAGTGGGTGGGCTTCCCTGGTCACTTTTAGTGGGGACAAACCTTTCTTAGTTCCAGCTCAGAAGGCCAGAAGGAAGAAGGGTTGGAGCAGGTTTTGATCAGGGGACTAAAGCAAGCCCTGAGGCTGGGTCTTAAAGGGCTTCCTGGGAGCCAGGGGACGGACGTCTAGGACCTTGCATACACTTGCCCTGAAGGCCAGGTCCCTGCTAGCATCTCCAGTCCTCTGAGAAACTCCAGATGGGGCGTTTTCTGCCCACTTTACAGATGAAAGCAACAGAGGAACATCGCCTTGCTCACGTTAGGAGGCGATCACAGGGTCCAGTCCCTGGCATCTTCCCCGATCCCCCTGGTTACTCTTCCCATCTCCAGGCTCACTGTATTCTCCCTACAAGGTCCATAGTTCTTGCCCGTTCACCCCCTGAACCATGGCACTTGCTCTGCTCTTTCTCTAGGAAATGGTCCCTAACCCCAGACTCCTATCCATCTTTCAGTATCACAGTCTGGAGTCACTCAGCAAAGCAGGACAGACTGCCTTGTGCCTTGCATCTCTCACATGGCCCTCATCACACGCTCCAGGAGTCAATGGCTTGTGTGCCTTACTCATCTCTGGACTCCAAGGCCAGAACTACCCTGCCACACCCTGGATTCCCTACTTCTGAAGAAAGGAACTCCAGCCCGTAGCATGAACCACCCAGACGACTTGCTCCGAAGAAACTCAGCCTGCACCAGGGTGTGGGGATTTCTATCCTTGGTCCAGGACCCAAAGTCTCTGCTCTCCAGGACCACCCTGCTTCTAACCCCTCTCGTCCCTTTCTCCTATTAAAGAGAAATTAAACCCACTAGATTTTATTAAAAGAGGCACCCAGGCTGCACAGCAGGGGAGCACCTGAGCTCCACTCTGGCTACAAGGAAAGATGGGTTAGTCCCAGCCAGGGAGGAGAGTGGGACATCTGTGGATGGAGAATTACTGAGCAAAACCATCAGGGCTCCCAGGATTCTGGTTCAATTACCTGATGGGATTACTATTATTATTTACGTTCATTATTTGTATGTGTACATATGCCACAGCACGACTGCAGGTCAGAGGAAAACATGGGAGTTGGTTCTCTCCTTCTACCCCGTGAGTCCTGAAGAATTGAACCCTGGTTGTTAGGTTTAGCCACAAGTGCCTTTACGGGCTGGGCCATCATCTCCTCAGCCCCGCTGACAGGATTCTTACTGTAGGCAGGCCATGGTGATCTGATAGCAGGGATGGTGAACTTCTCTGACTCAGCAGGATTCTTGTTAAAACTGAACCTAGGGGGGCCAAGGATACCGCCCAAGGTCAGGATCTACACGGAGGACTCAGTCTGACTCCAGTCCGGCCAAGGCCCATTTCTGCCCTTTTACTAACAACTTTCGATTCTTCATCTTCAATCCAAGCATTTTCTCATCTCAGACCTTCAAAAACTGTCTTTATTTCCAAAGTCAGCTTAAATGTCTCCCCCCACCCCCACCACAGGAACCCATTTTTTCCTGCCTGTGTCTGGGAAAAGCCTCCAATTTCTCCTGAAGCATTCGGATGGCTAAAATACTAATTACTACCCCATGGGCCCTGGCAGGGCAGGTGATGCAGAGAATCCAGGCACTGAAGCAGTCGCCAACCTATGCCCCTTCACCTGGCAAAGGAAAGGCTCTTCTGAAGATGCTCCGTGTACTCTTGCTGCTTCAAGTCACAGACCCTTCTCTCCCTCGGTTATAGGGCACCCCAGAGTGCGAACCTGAGTCAGCTGTGGAGATATTACAGGACAATTGCAACGAATTGCCTCCGGGGCAATCCCGCTGGGCTGCCAAGGAACAACGACGCCCAGTGGTTTGGCCAACCTCCAAGACATACACAAGGCGCCCACACCACGACTCCCTCACCCCGCACTCTGCCCTGGCCACCATCCAGCACCCCGCCACTAGCGGCGGCGCCTTTAAGACTCAGCGGCTCCCCCTGGCGGCCGCTCGCGCTTCCTCCTTCGGGAGCTCTGCTCCGGGCTCCCGCGTGTGCGCGGCGTGTGCGCGGGCGCCGGGGCACGGAGGGCGGGGGACACGGAGGCGCGCGCCCCGCGGGGTCCACGCGCGCCCGGGAGGCACGCGCTGGGGGGGGGGGAGCCGGCCCCACGGGAGGGCGTGCTCAAGTTCGGGCTCGAGGCGCGGGTGCGGTCACGGGCGGCGGCCCGATCCCTAGGACCCTCCGGCAGGCGCGCGGTGCTGCGGGGCGCACGTCCCGGCGCGGGCGAGCCCCCCGGGGCGGAGGGGGCGGGGCGGCGGCGGTGCGCGCCCACCCGCGGGGCCCAGCCAGTGGCGCGGCGCGCTGAGCCTCCGCCCCCGGCCGCTGCCCCGCCCCGGCCCGCCCCGCCGCCGCCCCGCCCGGTAGGACCGCGCGCTGAAGCCCGCTCCGCGTCCCCGCCGCCGCCGGAGGAGGTGCCCGCACGCTCGCGGCGCGCGCCGGCCCCACACGCTCGGCCTGTGGGCGATTTCCTCCGGACCCAGGCTCCCGGGCCGAGGAGGAAGAAGATGCAGACCTTCCTGAAAGGGAAGAGAGTTGGCTACTGGCTGAGCGAGAAGAAAGTCAAGAAGCTCAATTTCCAGGCCTTCGCAGAGCTGTGCAGGTGAGGAGGGACGCGGCTCGGGGACCCCCCGCTGCCGGAGCTCGGCTGCCCTCGGCGGGCGCGGGGCAGACGACGGCGACCCGGGAAGGAGCGGCGCGCGCGGGGGCTGGTTCCGAGCAGCCGGGTGGCCGCGGGGGGCCGCGGGCTGTGTCCGAGGGGAGCGTGGCCGCTGTGGGCGATGGGCTCGGACGGCGGCTCTCAGGTGCACCGGGGTCGTGCCGGGAGATCCCCGATGGTCCAGGGCGGCGGAACCCGGGAAATCGGGAGTCCAAGGCGTCAGTCAGGGGCTTGAGGGTACTTTTTGGACCGGTGTGTTTTGCTTCCTCCCTTTCCTTCCCCTTAGCAGAGCAGGGTACCCGCGTTTGTGTGGAGCCTACTACGTGCTTCGCGTGTGCACAGCTCCTGAAGCTGTCATTGCATATCACCCGGTTTAAACCCAGTTGAAATGAGTAGCGATACTTGGCTTGTCTGTGTTGATTTGCTGTCTCATTAGAGCCTCGCAGCAGCCTTGCAAATTAGCCAGGGTGGTGATTCTGGGCCACGTGTCTGAGAAGAGGGACACCCATCAACAGAGAGGTAGGGTACCTGCCTGTGGTCCCAGGGCTGAGGCGTGGCAGAGCATAGAAAGTGATGGGTGGACCCGTATAGGGTAGAATTGTCTTCTACCCTCCGGGCTGGCCACCTCGTTCTCACTGTGTTGGTGCTTCAGTGGCAGAGACCCGGGGCTGTGATAAATCTTGTTCTTAATACATTACAGAGGTGCCGAGTGCCTTGAGTCAGGTATGCCTTGCCTCTCTGCAAAGCCGATGGTTGCAGCCTCTTAACGAAAGAGAATCTAGCCCCCAAAGCCTTTTGCAAACTCGGGGTGGAAACCTTTTGTTGAGTTGTGTTTCCACTTGGTAGATTTGACTTTTAAAAATGGACATCATTTGTATTTCCATCCCTGGTGGGCGCCCCGAATCTTGGAGAATCGAGCAGTTAGTTTTCCTTATCCTTTGGTGCACAGAGGTGAGTAGCAGTCTGGGCTGGCACATAGGCCTGGCAGCGTTACCTTGTCCCTCATGGCTGTCCAAGAGCCTGCTGCTTCTCTGCCCCACAGCTGGATGGGATGGTGCCTTTTTATAAGGGGCCCTGGTTCTGCATCCCTTGGTCCCCTTGTGGGTTTGGCCAAGTCTCCCAGACAGGCCTCTTAGGAGAAAGTAGGCTTTTCATGGCTGGCAGAGCAGCCAGTGCAGCCCAGAATTCACAAGGAAATCAAGAGGAACTCAAAGCCAGAGCTTTGGAAAAGCTCAGGGCTTATGGAACATTTTTAAAAAGGACAGTTGGACGTTTGTACCGCAAATAAACACACCATGAAAAGGATGCCCTAGACAGCAGAGAATTTTGGAGAAGCCCCTCTGTCATGTTCTAGAAGTCCAGTTCAGACGTGAGGGGAGCAGAGCTCCCCCTGCTGTCATATAATTCTTAGGGAATCCCAGTTCATCCCTTCTACCTTGCTTATTGATAGCAGGATGGGTCACCCTTCATCTACACCTGAGGCTTGGCCTTGGCCTGACATGTTTCATTCTGGAATTAGTAGACTGTAGCAAAACAGCCCTAACCGAGACTGAAGGATTGGGTGCTCACTGCCAGACAGACCTGCAGCTTGGCTTGCTCTTCTCGTGGGCCCATCTGCCTTTAAAGAGGCTGGGGGTGGGAGGGGACCCAGGGCACTCCAGGGTGTCAGCCTGACTCAGGGAAATGTTCATTGAGCTTTCATTTTTTTCAGGAAGGGTTGTGAATTCAAGGTCCAGTTGCCTTCTCTTGCCCAAGTATTGGCTTCAGAGAGATGGCAGAAGGTCCCTGGGCCCTTCTAGCAGCCCAGGAATCCTAATGTGTGTTTTTATTAGAATAGCTTTAGATGCTTTGTAGCTGAAGCTTAAGAATGAAAAGAGAACGCCAGAAAGAGTTTTTTTCTGTTGCTTCTTTACTTTCAGGGCAGTGCCCCCTGGTGGCCGCGTTTTTAACTAAACAACTGTTGAGATAGTGAACTCCCCTGCCTTCCCCCCCCCCCCCCCATGTTTTGTTTATTGTGAATGCTGGAGTGGTCTGAGAAGCTCCAGAGACACTGAGTGGGCATCATCCTATTCTTGACATTCAGAAGCTGGGGGTGCAGCACTTCTGCTGTATTGATGGATGGTGAATTGTCTGTGAATTTCCTGATGAAAAGGGCCGGGGGGGGGGGGGGCTGTTGGGAAATGACTTGAATTCTGCTTCAAATGTTCGGGACAGGACCGTTCTGGGAGGACTGACTGCTAGACTGCACAGGGATGAGTAGTTTAGTTGACTGTCAGGCCTTGTGAAAATCCTATCTCGGCCAGAAGAGATCGTCTCATCTAGACCTTGTTTTACAGATGGGGAGGCGGGTGCCAAGGCTCCATACTGATCCTTTCCTTTAAGAGCTCACAGTCCACCCTGGAGACCTGGAGACTTGCTCAGAGAACAGAGCCTGTCCTTCAGGCTCTCCTACCCTTGTTAATGTCCCAGGGTTCAGCTGCTGCTAATAGTCTCCAGGGGCACTTCTCCTTTAGAGGCCGAGGTGTGTGTGTGTGTGTGTGTGTGTGTGTGTGTGTGTGTGTGCCCTCTACAATGTAACATGTTCTGTTTTTCCTGAAGGGGGTGAGCAGGGTCCTTCCATAGGTAGTTGGAACCAAATCCTGGCAGGTATAAAAGCCAACCTTTTAAATATCTGTCTGATAGGAGGGGGCCTCTGGCTGGCCATCAGATGAGCTTTGGACCAACTTGTTTCCAATGGTGTTGTTTATTCCTGTTGCTTTTCTGTGTCCTCTCCCAAGGACAGGAACACGCTCTGGTTGCGTCTGTGTACCCTTCCACCTGACTCTCTGTCTCTAACCTCGGAGTGCCTGGGATACCCCCTCACCCCTCCTCTCTATGGCTTTTCCAAGATGTGCAGCGGAGGTTCCCCAGGGGAAGTGGAGAAGAGGAGCTGGGTTGGGCCTTGGGGAGTGCTCACCTGAGGCTAGCTGCCCTGGATGTCCTTCTTTGGTGTGTAAGCCTCTCCTTCAGCTCCTCTCCTTCTCACTCTTTCCTTCTTGGAGACCTGTGTTTAGGTAGTGGTGAAGAGTCCTTTGGTGTAAGGTAGTGGTGAGCCTTGTCTGCCCCACAGTCACTTTGTTTGTTTTGAGACAGTGTATCACTGGACCAGACCCTTCTGATCTCGAACTCATGACGACCTTCCTGCCTCAGCCTCCTGAGTGGTAGGCTTAAGAATACAGCTACCACATCCATCATTCCGCTGTAGATTTTAAGGAGGTGCTTGCATGTGTCTTAGCTCATGCAAGCTTTCTAGTAGAAATGGGGAAACTGAGGCCTGAGAACGGTGAGGGACCCTGCCACCAGTTGGAGGGCTTCTGTGAGCCCAGCCTGTCTCTGTTGGAGAATGCAGCCTCCTTGTTTGCTCAGTGTCTTTTCCTTGCTAAGCAGGGCCTTTTGGGAGGCTCTTGCCCTTGAGAGACCTGGAGGCCATCTGGGCTAGCTTGGCTTTTAAGAAATCTGCTTACTGGGGCATCTCAGACCAAGTTATCTCTCTGTCCTAACGCACCAGGGCCCTGTTTATACAGGTTTCTGAAAGGACCCAGGGGTTTGTTTGTGCTTGTGTGCACCAAGCTCTTTCTGGGGTCCAGGCTAGGTATTAGGCAGTGTGTTGGCATACAGTGGTGTTCATGGGGCTTGGAATTTGGTATCAACTCTAACCTAGTCCTGGAGAGTGCTTCAAGGCCTGTTTCTTCCCCTTGGGCTCTACATTCCCACCCCACCCATCCCCTCCGCTTAGAGACAAAGTCTCACTGTGTAGCCTAGGCTGGCCTTAAACTTGAGCTCCTTCGTCCTTGTCTTCCTCCTCAGTGCTGGGGTTATAGGCATTTCTAAGCATACCTGGCAGTCTTTTTGTGTTATGTGGAGAATTGAACCCATGCATAATAGGCAAGTACTGCTAAATTAAACCCCCAACTCTATTTCATCCTTTAAAACAAGGCCATCTGGAGCTTGCTTTTTGCCGAAATAGCTTAGTATTCTGGGCTGGAATTCTAGGAGATTCTGCAGGAGGAGAAAAGAGGACCATTACCGGGATTGAATGAGCTGGTCTGTGGCTCGGCTTTTTTTTCTGTATATTTCAGCGGCGCCTGGCTTTGCCATGGTCTCAGAGCTGTGGAGGAGGGAAACATCCTGAGTCAGGTTCACTTTACAGCAGCACATGAAAACTGTAGCCCAGCCTTGCAAATAAACCTTTTCCTCCAGCTCTTAAGTGCTGACCTGCTGTGGGGGCAGACATCCAGTCTTTGATAAAACTGCCTAAGTTTCTAGGTCTGGCTTCACAGATGACCATCATGTGATGTCCATTTGGTGATCTTGGATTTGGCAGTTTGGTGGTAGGGTCTGTGATATGTGCTTATAGACCATCTTGCTAGGGGATGGGGTTGGTGGAATTGAACCTCGGGTCTTTGGGTCAGGTCAGGGAGGGGCTCACCCTGCCCAATGGCTGTTCTTTACCACTTAGCTCTGGTTCTTACAACCTTTGCCTTTGGCAGGCCGCTGCAGGCTGCTGCAGTCTCCTAGCTGGAGAATCTGAGAAAATTTATGAATGCAAAGGAGGTTGTCTCTCTCTCTCTTTTTTTTTTTTTGGTTTGGTCATTCAAAAGAATTCATTTATGCTTTGTGAAAATGTCATCTTCGTTAGTAATCCCATTACTATTATTAGCTAACATTTCTGATTTTTTCCTTTTTAATATTTAGGGCTTGAGATGCAGCTCAGTTGGTAGATTGCTTACCTACCTGGCATGCATGAGCACCTGGGCTTGGTCTCCAGCACCGCATAAAATGGGGTGTGGCTCAGGCTCCTGTAATCACAGCATTCCCAAGGTGGAGGCAGGGTGATCAGAAGTTCAAGGTTGTCTACGCAGAGTGTTCAAAACCAGCCTGGGCTATGTAGCCCTGCCTGCTGATCTAGAGTTTGATTTGTAGTAGTTCAGGGTGACCTCAAACTTACAGAGATCTGCCTACCTCTTCTTCTCAGTGCTGGGATTGAAGGTGTACCACCATGCCTCCCCCTCCCCGCACCCGTTTTCAAATACAGGCACTTGCTGAAATTCAGAGGGCCCAAAGCACATAATGAGAAGCCAGCCTGTCCTTTCTTGGCCCTGAGTTCAGCACCTCAGGGAACTCAGCAGGCTGTCTCCATGGGCGTTGATGTGACCAAAGGAGGAACCTGTAGCCAGCCTCCATTCTTTTTTTTTCTTTTTCTTTTTTTTTGGTTTTTTGAGACAGGATTTCTCTGTAGCTTTGCACCTTTTTCCTGGAACTCACTTGGTAGCCCAGGCTGGCCTCGAACTCATAGAGATCTGCCTGGCTCTGCCTCCCCAGTGCTGGGATTAAAGGCATGCGCCACCACCGCCCGGCTCAGCCTCCATTCTTAAAGTGGTTACAGTTGCTTGGTGCATGGGGCTGAGTGTCTTAGAGAAATTCCACGTTGCTGCTTCCTTTGGGCTTCTGTATTGGGGTGGTCTGTGTGTGTGTGTGTGTGTGTGTGTGTGTGTGTGTGTGTGTGTGTGTGTTTCAGCTCTTCAAAGGATTGAACCTTTTTCTTCTCCTGGGGTTGGCTTCTGCTGGCCTAGACAGTTTGACATTGGGTGCCCCATCCCTTGTCTGGATGTGCAGTGCTAGATGAGTAGTGTAGGGTCAGAGGTCACAGACATTCTACTTTTTCTTGCAGTTCTGAAACAGTTTTACTGTTTCAGTTCCAGTGGGTGACAGGGTGGGAGGGGACACAGCCCACATGTTCACCGCATGCCTGGCCAGATGCAGGGGTGAGAAGTACTGCTCTGGGTTTGCATTTCTTTCACCAGAGTGAGATTGAGGGGCTTAGCGGACACCAGACACAGCTGAGCTCCTGAACCCTGGGTGTCCTGTTCCTAATCATCAGGTCTCCCAGGCTCCCCTGGTCTCTCTCACATGAATTAGCAGGTTTGGGACATTCAGAGGAAAGCTTTGTGGTGTGGCTCCTGACTGGCTGTAAGGAGGGGTTTTGTTTTTGTTCACCTCGGTAAACGGGCTTCTGAGACAGTGTGCAGGATGTCCTTTTAAAAAGTGATACTCGCTTTGGAAAGCAGATCCTCCACTGCAAGAGCTGTGTTTTGACGGCCTTCTTCCTTTTCTGCTGGAACTGGGTCTACCCCAGCCCTCCTTCTCCAGTGCTCCTGGAGAGCTGGCCTCAGGGAAGGTGGAGAGAGAAAGCAAGACCTGCTGGGTGAAGAGGCTGGTACATGCTCACGCAGTAGGCCCTGCTTTAAGGCCCATGCCCTTCCTGTCAGCTGGAACTAGTCTCCTAACAAACAGGCCCTTCCTGGGAGCTGTGAGTGAGGGTGTAATTGTATTGGGGCAGGTCTGGCCATTCCCATTGGGCTATTTGAATTTGTCTGGGGCTTTGTCTAGCCTGCTCTGAGCCTCCTCAGAAAGCAGCCTTTGTGGCCTGCATCTCCCCAGCAGGGCCTCACAGGCTGGTGTCTGGGCCCCTTATGGTGCCAAGCTGCAGGCTGTGGTATCCCCCTCCCCCACCCCACAGTAACCCCCCCCCCCACCTGCTTTTAAGGTTCAGTAGGGTGGATCTGTCTCCAGATATGTGAAGATTTAAGAATTACTCCCAGGAGGGAACCTCCCACCCCCATCCCCCCCACCCCCACCCCAAATTCCTGCCTGAGTACCTCTGCTGCCTTCCTTAACCACCTCCCCCTCCAGGCTCATGCCTGCTGGGTACCCCACCCTTTAAACCTCTCCAAGTGTCCCAGGGCACACCTAATGGACTCTGCTAAGTCACCAGTTGTCCCTGGAGGGTGAATCAGAATCCACAAGCCAAAGGCCTTCCCCAAGAGCTTATGGGAGATGCCTTTCCTCTTTCTCTCCATCTGCTCTTCAGTGATGCTGAATCCCCCACCCCCATGGCTAGGCTTTGCATCTTGTCTGTCTCTTAAAAAAAAAAGAGGGAGAGATTTGGGATGCCAATACTTGCAACAATGCACATGGTTACTCAGAGGAGTAAGATAGGGGTCAAGGAACTGCTTGGTGCTTTTAGGAGCCTCTCTTGATCGATATGGCTCAGCTAAAGCTCCTTGTGACCCTGAAGTGCTCTGGTCAGGAGGGAAGCACCTGAGGTGGGAATTGTGGAAGGAGAAAGGGTTAAGTCCTGGGTTAGCCTCATTCATGAGCTCAGCAAATCCTGAGCAAGCGAGCAAGCAAGCAAGCGTCTGCCCAGTGCTCCTGTGCTGGGTTCTGTGGAGTTTATCCACTGGTGTCTGTGGAGATGAAGGGGAGCCAGCACTTAGGCATGTCACTCACTACAAGATTGCAGTGAGAGCCCTCATGCTTGCTAACTGGAAAGGGTTGTGTTGGGGTAGCTCATGCCACTTAGTGCTCTGGTCAGAGAAGGTCTCTGAGGAGGTGGTATTTAATGAGAGGGGCTGAGAGCTCCCTGGGAGGGGCTGAATGACTCACAGAGTGGACAGAGTCCTCTGTCTAGGAGCTACATGTCTGGCTGCCCGGTCACAGCTCTGAGCTCCACTTGCCTGAAGTGGAGCTATCTAGGAAAAGGCAGGCAGCTGCGGGTATAATTGCAGACTGGCATCTGCATCCAGAGCCTGTTCCGTGAAAGTATGATGGAGGCCATGTGTTGTGGCCATGTGACCTTCCTACCATCGGAAGGAGCTGCCACCATGCTCTGGGGACCGACTCCCTCTGGTCTGCCTCAGTTCCACCCTTGCGTTCGGGAAGTTGAAACTGTGGGCCCAAGGGTGGGACGCCGGTGGGCCTCAGGTCAGCTGGCCTTGCTCAGAGCCTGGGGCTGGTGGAAGACCCAAGTGATGCTTGTGCTTTGTGGTAGTCATTTATTTGCTGCTGACGAATGCTTGCCCAGCTTGCCCAACCAAAGGCGCCTGGGCAGTTGGTGCAACACACATCTGTCTTCATCGTTGTCCAGCCGTCTCAGAAGGTGAACCCTCTCCAGGAAAGCAGGCTGGGGGTTTTCTTGTGGAATGCCCTGGTGATGCTTCTGGAACATGCAAACTGTCATCCTTTGTGTTACTGGGCCTCATAACAAAACTCTTACGTGTAGGCAGCACTGGTTAAGTAGGCTAAACCAAGACTGGGCAGGTCCCCACTTCTTAGGCAGGGCGTTTTTCGGATGAGCACGTTGGAAGCAGAGATTACCAGACAGGTGGTCTGTGCACATAGTCTTTGGCTGTGGGATCTTGAGGCCCGGGTCTCTCCGTCCCTGGTGCTCACACTATGTCTACCATGAGCTAAAGGTCATCAGATGCCTTGCTGAAGCCCCTGCCCACAGGAGAGAGGCAAGGCAGGGTCACGAGGCAGGTGGCCACATTTTGGGAAATCCGTTCTCCACATCTTTTAAGATTTCTTGACCCTGGCTGCTGGTTTGCTTTGGAGTGTGCTGGTGGGGCTGGAAAGAGATGTTCCTGGGGTCTGGCCAGCCACAGTCAGGACTGGTTATCTGAGGAGGGAAGCTCAGAGGTTGGGGGAAGGTGAGGACACAGTTCCAAGGTGTTTTCTTCTGTAGCTTCTGGACTCTTCATCAGCTGACTGTGTGTGGCATTCATGTGCTCTTAGGCCCAAGCTGGGAAGCCGGGATGGCTGGCTTGTGAAGTGGCCGTCAAACCTTTGAAGGGCTATGTTTTACCTCCTCTCTTCTTCCTTGTACGTTAAGTAGCTCACATTGGATCTCAGAGGCTGCTGGGAACCTACACAGACCTGGCATGATTGTAGATGGGAAACCGACTCTCCCAGGTGGGTGGTACATCTATGTTTGCTAGATGAGAATTTAGATTCAGGGAGAGTCGGGATTCCCCCTTGGGGCTGGTTGACTCTTGAAACCACACTGCTTCCCCTCCGCCAGGTCACCTTGTCTTAAACATAATATCCGTCCACCATCCACTCCACTCGGTACCCAGTCTCCGAGGAAAGTCAGAGGGTTGTAAGCTGAGCATCCTCAGTGTGCATTTGCTGTCCCAGAGGGTGGTGGGCGGTGGAGATGGCACTGAGCTCAGAGCTCAAGACTTGGCCAGCTGGCTGTGGTGACTGTGCTGTTCCTCCTCCCTGCCTCTCTGTTCCTCCGGGGCTGGCGAGTGTGGCAGGTGCTTAGAGAAGGAAAGAGAAAGAGAGTCCTCTCCTAGGGGCGAGAGGCGACAGACAGGTAGCCCTCTCTCCTGAAGGCCTTTTCTGGGGGTGCTGTCCACTGTTTTCTAGGAGGGCAGAGGGTGGCAGGTGGGTACCAGGGTCAGAGAGGCCTCTTCCTTAGTTTCGCTTTCATTTCTCTCTGAACACTCTTGTTTCCACCCAGCAGCCAGGCCTGGGCTGCTGAGGCGAGGGAACGTGGGGACAGATGTGACCTAGTGAGGCTCCCAGGCCACTCTTCGCTCTGGACTAGATCTGGGGATGAGCCTGATGACTTCCTTTTAAAAACACCCCATATACTCCTTTACATGCTCATGGGATAGGTACCCATAACTACCTTCTGCATACCAGCCACCCCTGGGGTCAGGACGGCTGAGGGAGTTCTGTTAGGGCCATCGTTTGGCCACAGCGTGCCAGGCTTGGGGCCTCTTAGAACCCTGGGATCAGTTTCTTTCGGGGAATAAAGCTGTATGGGCCTGTTGGTGTCTCGCTGGATGACGTTTCCTCATTACCCTAGACCTCCCCCATGTCTCTGAGACACAGAAAAGAGACTGAAGGATGGAGCCGTTTAACCCCAGATATAGAGTCAGCAGACGGGCAGCTCAGATTCGAACCTGTCTTGGTTTATTAGGGTCCTAGTACCCATCATGCGATTCCCAAGGCCTGTTGCCTCCATCCTGGGGCAAGCCTGGCTGGTGTGGGAACAGTTGTTCTTCATGTACCCCCTTTTGTCACCTTGAGCCAAATTCAGCCACACGGTAGCCTGTATTCCAGGAGGCTTGGGTACCCAGTCCCTTTAATGCTCTGGGGACGGCTGAAGCTGTGGGGATGGTCAGAGAAGTCCACTTCCAGCTTCTGACTTGAAAATCTGCAGGTGCCCCAGTTGGTGGGACGTGGTTCCTTCTTGGAGTGGTAGAGCTGTCATGGGCTGCATAGAATGAATGCATGGGGTCAGGAGATCTTGTTCAAGCCGTGGGAGTGGAGCCTCCTGGAAGACATACTGTGTGACGGGATGTTCACAATGCCACCCACTGCTTGCCATCTCTCTGTGGAAATAGGCTCAGAAAGAACCCTCTGGAGTTTTGTGCTTGGTTGCTCCAGCGTGTGGAATTTGAATGTCAGTACTGGTGACTCCATAGCCCACATCCTTGGCTATGTATTGCTTGCCAGAGGGCATCAGGTGCTGATTCATTTATACCCATTCTGGTCAGGGTGCTGGGTCTGTCGAGGAGACCTGCCGTAGTGTGGGTGGCTGTCCTGTGCTGCCGAGCATGGCTGCCCTGTTTGTAAAGTGCTCTGTTTTAAGCCCTGACTCTGGGTATAGCCTAGTGTCCTTACCCACCATGCCCTGAGCTCTTGTGCACAAGGCCACGAGATCCACTCTGTTTAACTGCTATTCATGTTCCTTCTAGGGGACCAGTTTTGGGGACCCTGGAACCTTATCCACTAAAGCTAGAACCTTAGAAGGTTTGCAAAACTGTTTACAAAGATCTTCCAAATCTGGCAGTCTTTTGGGAATATTTTTTTTTCGGGGGGTAGTGGGCAGTCTCTGGGCCTCAGAAGAGTGGCTGAGGGATTGCTTCTTGTGTGACTTTGGGACATGGACTTAGCTTCTCTGTGCAGATGGAGTAAGTGAGGGCGCCATATTGCCAGGTTCAGCCAGTGGGAACTGTTACGCTCCAGTTGACCTGAAAAGGTTCTGTATCCTGGAGCTCCAGCTCTAGCATCCCTGGGAGGAAGGGAAGGGAAGATGGGACAAGGCAGGGATGTAGCCTCAAAGGCCTCTTGGCTAGATTCCTGTCAGAGCAGGGGTCCCCAATGGACCTCCTCACTAGGTGGCTGACTTGGCTGTGTTTCGGTCCTCTCTGGTCTTTATTTTCTCCCTGGTTGGACTTGCTCTTGGTAACTGTGCATCAGAAGTATTCAGAATGCATAGACTTCTGTCCTCTTTCCTGTCCAGAGGCTAGCCCTGGAACTTGCTGCCCCTTGGTCACCTGATTTACACGTGTTAAGGTGACTTTCTGCAGGGTGAAGGGTGGAGGTTTGAGCTAGAGGAATATGGTTTAGAACCTTCATAGCTGAGGCGGCGGCGGCAGCGCACGCCTTTAATCCCAGCACTTGGGAGGCAGAGGCAGGTGGATCCCTGTGAGTTCAAGGCCAGCCTGGGCTACAGAGTGAGTTCCAGGAAAGGCACCGAAGCTACACAGAGAAACCTTGTCTCAAAAACAAAAACAAAAACACCCACAACAAACAAACAAACAAACAAACAAGTAAAGGTCTTGGCAGGTGCAAGCTCAGAGGGGCAGGCCTTGCATGTCTGTGCAGTGGACATTTGCCCTTACAGTTCTGGAGTCCTCAAGTATCCCTTTTTTGACCTGGACAGTACTGAGTCGGGGCTGTTCTGTTCTTGGCCATTGCTGGTGGACTCCATCCCTGCCATTGATAAATTATTTTTGTTGATGTTCTCAAGGTGAGTGGTACCCCCTGCCTCAATCTAGTGGCCTTGCTGGGAATTCTTCTATTTTGGGGTGTTCTCATGGGTGAGGAGGATTGGTTGGGTAGGTGTCCCTTCACCTGAGGCAACCCTTTGGAATGTGGCCAGTTCTGTGTGTGCCTCAAACCAGCATATATGGTTGAGTAGTGGGGACAGGGTGATTGGTCTAAGGGTCAAGGTGATTAGATGGCCAGTCCTGCAAGCCAAAGGGTGGATGGGTTCTGAGAGAAACCTGGGTGCTACCTGGGTCCTGTGCTAAGGGGGATGTGCTGGCTCTCATGGTATTTGGTTCATGGAGAATCTGCCTTCAGGTATAGGTGAATCTTGGGCCTCAATCGATGGCCCTTACAGCCTGTCATGTGTCTCTTTCCCTGCTGTTATCTACCTGGTTTACTCTCAGGCCCATGTGATATGAGGTGAATCTGCACAGCTGGCTTCTAGGCTGTACCAGAGTTGGCCTGAGTTCCCTAGTGTGTTTCCTCATTTGTCCCCTGTCACAATCCTGCAAAGGCCATGTTTCCAGGACCCTAATTTCCTAATCGCACTTGCCTGGAGTCATACAGCTTGTGGGTGTTGGAGATGGCTCAGAGTTGGCCTTGCCAGCCTAGGGCCCCACTGGGTCCTCAGGCCTAGGTTTATAGGGGCAGGGAGTCATTGTGACCTGTCACCCTGAGCCACAGCCTGTCTCTGAAGCAAGATTTCATCTAGGGAGTGATAGGTTAGGGATGGGCCATTCCCTTCACAAGGTCTCAGTGGTGATGAGGTGGACCCCCAAAGATGCTGCTCTTCCTAGAGGCAGTGGGATGAGGTGGCAGCCAGGTGAGGGAAGGTCCTCTGTTTCTGGGATCAATTGCCAGCCATGTGAGGGCAAGGGCTGCTATGTATCATCTCTCAGGTCTGGAGAGTGTAAAAACCCTAGGTGGGGGCCCAAGATTTCACACACACTGTCTAGAGCCAGGACGCTATTCCTAAGAGGAGAGAGGTAAGCGCCCACATAAGTCAGAGCCTCAGCACTGGCCACCTTTGTCTTTAAATAAGTCCGATTCTGCTTTGTTCCTATGTGTCAGTCTACACAGATGTGCCCAAGGAGCTAGGGTCCGAAGGCTGGTGGATGGACATCCTTGGATGAGGGCTGGTGTCCCCAGAGTGAAGGATGAGGTTGCTGTGCGGACCCTGAGGTATTGATACCGAAGTGTTTTGGAGTGAAACAGTCCATGTGTTTGTTCTGTAAACACATCGGCCTGTTGCCATTTGGCTGTGCTCTGCTTGGGGAGAGTTGAGCTGTCTATCTGCCAGGATCCCTGAGGATCCTGTGAGCCAGGAGCAGCTGTGACCAATCAATTGGGTCATTGGATCCAGAGGGATTCTGGCCTGGGGAGGGGGGACATTGACCTATCCAGGCCTCAGCTCTAATGGTGTGTCAAGCCAGGTCCTGGCATCTCGTTGCTGAGAGCAAGTCCCATGGGAGCTGTAGAAGGCCCCTCTGGGAACATTTCCACCTGGAAAAGTGGAGGCAGTGGTTGCCAGACTGCTGTTGGCCACAGACCTCAGCAGTCACTTGAGGACCCTGTGCAGAGTGGACAGGTAGTGGGGTTGAGGGGGATACTTAGGCCAACAGGGCCTGGTTAGGGTTTGAGGCCTTGTCCTTCCTGGAGCCAGTGAAGAGGAGAGCTGTTTGGAGTTCTTCCCTCTGCTTGCTCAACCTCTCTCTGTCAGGTGCCTCCTCTACTGGGTGGCCCAGATTCCCAGGTGTGAACTTTGGCAGTAACAGCCAGGTTGCACAGCTATGTGGACGATGTGCTATGGAAGCTCTGAAATGAAGGGCTGCTCCCAGCCCTCCTCGCTGTGGCCACCACGAACAGCAGGCCTTGCCCAACCTTCGTCCTGTCCACTGGGAAGAATACTCTTGGGCCTTGAGCTGCCCAGGGACGCAGAAACTGGGGTCAGAGCTCTGTGTGGGGGGATGTGTTACACGTCCTCCGTGAGAATCCAGCTCAAAGGTCCTGGGAAGTGAGTTTGCCCTCCACCACTTCTGCTTAGCAGTGGGGCTTCCTGCTGTCAGGTTGGATATCCAGAGACCCTCAGGGCAGGGCCGGCCCGATTTAGGCCATGGGAGGTCATGAAGAGGGTCGTTGGTTAATCAGCTGATGAAGCCACAGCTCTGGAAACTGAAACTAGACTTGGTAAGTCAGGGACTTGACCCGTGCAATTCTGAGAAGCCTCTGGGGCCTGGCTCAGGCAGGCTGCGAGAGATACCAAACAACTGTGGTTAAAAGGCCCTACCCCAAAAGAAAGGAGAGATGAGGCGGGGGATGAAGACACACTAGCACACCACCAGAAGCTGAGCGTGTAGTAACCCTGGTACTGGGAAGGTTGAAGCAGGAGGATCTCCAGTTCAAGGCCGGCATGGACAAGAGAGAGAGAGAGAGAGAGAGAAACTACCCATGTCCCCAAATCAAATGGCACCAAGGGCTTGTGGGTAAAGTGGGTCCTCTTACACTAAGCCAGTTCCCAGAGGCAGTTGTGTTGCCATTTGTGTGTTCTTAGACTTGTTCTGTGTTCATAAGCAAACACGAGAATGGACACACATGCACTCTTGCGGGCACCCGAGGCCCTTCTGCACTTTTTCCTCTGTCTTCATTGACTTTGAATTGTCAGTGTTTAGGAAATGATGCCCGAAGACAGGTTACCTTTGCTATTCTTGGGCAACACTGGGCTTGTACGTGTTCTTTTCGGTCTCCTTGGAGACTAGACCTCCCCAGGGCTCATCGGGACCCTTTCCCCTTGTTTTAGTCAGCGCTGGCTCCTGTAACAAATACCACAGCTTACGGGCTTGAAATATATTCAGTTGTCCTGCTTGGAGACCAGAGGTGCAGGCAAGGCTTTCTTCCTGGCTCCTGGTGAAGGCTTTCTTCCTAACATACGAGCAGCTGCTTTCTAGGTGCATCCAGTGTCAGGAAGGGAGAGCAAACTGATCTTTTTTTTTTTTTTTTAAGTAAGGGCGCTTTCCCACGTGGGAGTCCCATCCTTATGATCTCATCTAAACCTGATTTCTTCCCGAAGACCTATCTCCAGATACTGTCTCATTGAAGAGTAAGGCTTCAACTTTTGGAAGGACTCGACTTTCAATGTGATGCCTCTTTCACACTGCAGAGGGGCTCCACAATGCAGCCTGAGTCACTGCCCTCCCTTATCAGGCTGGGAGGGGCTTCAGGATCTAGCCTTCACATCAGATGCTATGTAGGAGGCAGGCTGTCAGGTGTGCTAAAACCAGGCCAGCATCTAGGGCATGACCAAACCTGAGCTCTGTAAAATGGATTATCAGCTCCCAACTGTGGGGCGGTTTGGGGATGAGGAGGCTCCCACTGAGCTGATGGAGGTGGGTCCTAGCACAATGAACTACGGTATGATTTTGATTTATTTTCATCTAAACTTTTTTTCCCCCAGCTGAAGATACATTTGAAGGCTGACTCTTACTGTTGATCAAAATTGGTCTAGGGCAGGTGGCTAATGTGGCCCTTAAGCAGAAGGGGCTGATCTTGGGCCATGTCCCTCTCCAGTCTTATGCCAGTCAGGGTGGGGAGCTGAGGCCTGTGGAGGGCTGAGCAGGGCCTGGGAGGGTGAAGACCCAGCAAGGCTCACTTCCTCAGCGCCCCTCCCTCGTCTAAGCAATGCTTCCTCCTCACCCTGATCCCATTTGCTTGTGAGAAGGGCCACAGTTGCCCTGGCTTGCACTGAACCCCAGCTGAAGTAGACAGATGGGTATCATCTCCTCCCTGAAGTTAGCCCTCCGCAGACAGCATCAACCCCAAATCTGAAGAGATTTCCACCGCACGCCTGCCCACATTTCTTTCTTGTGTGTTCTCTTCCTTTTGGTATATAATTGTCATAGACTCCAAGTCATTGTACATGTAGCGTTTTGGTTTCTGATTTCTACACCTGGCATTGTAGTGTAAACAGAGTCCATATTTATACTTTATACTGTCTTGCCTCGCACCCCACCCCCTCTCCCTTCCTCTCTCCTTCTTTTGATGTTGCTGCTGGCATGTTAAGCACACAGTCTCTAATAGAGAGTGTCTTGGTGACCAGAAATCTAACGGTCTCCCACGGAGTACGGCCCCAGTCCCATGAAATTGTCTTTTAAAAATTTTATTTTGGGGGCCAGGTATTGTAGCATATGCCTTTAATTCCAGCACTCAGGAGACAGAGGCAGGTGGATCTCTGTGAGTTCCAGCCTGGTCTACATAGTGAGTTCCAGGCTAACCAGGGCTACATACAGAGTGAGACCCCGTCTCAAAAGGAAACAAAAACCAAACCAACAAATACGAGGTTTTTGTTTTGTTTTGTTTTTTATTTTTGTTTTTGTTTTTTTGAGACAGGGTTTCCCTGTGTAGCTTTGCACCTTTCCTGGATCTCACTTGGTAGCCCAGGCTGGCCTCGAACTCACAGAGACCCACCTGGCTCTGCCTCCCGAGTGCTGGGATTAAAGGTGTGCACCACCACCACCTGGCTACAAGTTTTATTTTGATCAGTTTTTTTTTTTATGAATATCTCTGCCCGGCACATGTGATGTTTTTGTGCATAGCAAGTATACATTAGGTTATGTGTGTGAGAAAGTATAAAAAAACTTCCCAAAGAATAAAGTACAGTAAAGACGGTCTCTAATTGCTGTAGGATGGATCTGCTTATTATGTATGCTGTGCTTTATTGAGCTGTAATCTTCTTACTGACTTTTTAGGATTCTTTCAGTTTTCTTGCCAGGGTAGGAAACACTACACATACATCACTATGAATGCAAATGTTTTCCTTCCTTTTCTGATTCCTTTTTCTTTCTCTGAGACAGGGTCTCTCTGTAGCTTTGGAGCCTGTCCTGGACTAGCTCTGTAGACCAGGGATTAAAGGTATGAGCCACCACCACCCACCAAACTTGTTTTTTAAAATTAATTAAAAGGAATCAGATAGCCAGGCGGTGATGCCTCACGCCTTTAATTCCATCACTCAGGAGGCAGAGGCAAGTAGCTCTGAGTTTGAGGCCAGCCTAGTCTACAGAGCAAGTTCCAGGCCAGCCAGGGCTACATAGAGAATCCCTGTCTCAAGGAAAAAAGAAAAAAGAAGATTTTTGTTTTTAATTGTGTGTATGTGTCTGTGTCTGAGTGTGGGTGTGTGCACATGAATACAGGTGTCTGTGGAGGTCAGAGTTGTGAGATCCCCCTGGAACTGCAGGTAGTTGTGAATCTGTCCTCAGGAGCTTTAATCTGTGGAGGCAGGTGGGGGCAGAGAACAAGCATATTAAGTAATTAAGGGGGTCAATCCAGCTGGGACCAGGGAATGGCCAGCAGAGATAGGAGTCTGGGGCAGGCCCCATTGCAGTCAGGGAAGGCTTTTCCAAAGACTAGAATCCAGGTTGCTCTCTGAACAGTGGGAGAGAAATCAGCTTCAGAAAGGTTGGCATGGGGCATCCCAGGCATCAAATAAGTTGTAAAGCCTGAGACACAGTAAGTTCAAAAGCGCTGAGATAGGACAAGGGAGCCGGGAGCTTGTGTTTGGGGATGAGGTGATGTGGTTGAAACAAGGTCTGTGAGAGGGAGGACACTGGAAAGGCTGGCAGGGGTCAGTGCTCAGGAGATTTTGGCTCATGGTGCACCTGAAGGCCAGAGCAGCTCACCCTCTGAAGCCGCTCATGGGCATTAGGTGCCTTGGCCCTGTGCGTGTTGTCCCCAGGGGAGAGTAGACGTCAAGTGAAAAGTCACTCAGCATCCTTGGGCCTGCACACCCGCAGTGGGTGATGGTGTCCTGGAGCAGGTCTCTCTCTTTCAACGGGTGGAAATGTGCCCCCAGACACAGGACTCCTCTGCTCTCAAAACAGCCTGGGCTCCAGCAGGCTTCAGTTCTAGATGTCTTCCTGCTGCCCACAGAAGACACAGGTGTTGGCTCCGGAACAGGAGGGACCTGGGTCTACACTTGTTTCTATACTTCCACAAAGCTGTGGATTGTGGCACATCATTGAGTTCCCCTGAGCCTCAGTTTCTACATCCGCAGCATTAAAGAAGCCCTTCTGTCTTAGTCGATGTTCTGTTGCCCTGAAGAGACACCATGACCAAGGCACCTCTTAGGAATTTCTTCCTAAGAATGTCAGTTTTCTTGAAGCTGTTGTGAATGGGATCCCCCTCTCCCCGCCCAATTTCTTTCTTGGCAAGTTCATTATTGGTACGTTGAAAAGCTACTGGTGTTTTATATATTGAATGCTTATCCTGTTCCTTTGATGAAATATGTATCGGACGTAAGAGCTTTTTGGTGGAACGACTAGGATCTTTTAACCAGGATCATGCCGTCCACAAACAGTAGCTCTCTGACTTCTTTCCCTTGAACGTCCATATTTGTTTGTCTCGTGATTGTGCTCTAGCCAAGATTGTGAGTGCTCTACTGAGCAGCCGTGATGTGAGTGGGTGGAGAGGGTGAGTGGCAGGTACTTTCAGGTTTCCCCCACTGGCACCAAGCTGACTCTAGTGTTGTCAACTCGCCTTTATGAGGCTAAGATACGGCTTGTCTGGTTCTAGTTTCTTGTGGGCTTTCATCAGATATTGAACTTTGTCAAAGTCGTCTCTGTGTCTGTTGAGATGACCATGTAACTTATGTCCTTAAGTCTATTTATTTGTCTTTCTGAGACAGGATTTCGCTACGTGTTCAGACTGGCTTTGAACTCATGGTGGTCCTCCTCCTCAGCCTCCCGAGTGCTAGAATTATAGGTCTGTGCCACAATGCCAGGCATTAATAAGCTCTTGAATATGTTTTGCAAGAAGTTTCCTGAGGATTTTTGCATATGTATTCCTCAGGGGTGTTAATTAATCTGTAGTTTTCTGTATTTGCTGTGTCTTTATTTTGGTATTCAGGTCATAGCGGCTTCCTAACTGAACTTCACAGCATTCCTTCTCCTTCTGTTTGTCGAACAGTTTGAATGATACAGGCATTAGCTTGTGATTATGAAGTCCCACCCCTAGCTGAGGATGATTGGTGATTGGTAGCTGTGGGAAGAGGAGAGTTGGTTTTCTTTAAAGGTGTGGTACTTGGTAGGTCAAACATACTTCAGTGGCTGGCCACACACCCTAGAATAGATAGTCAGGACTAACCGAATGCAATTGGGTAGGTTTGGAATGGGGCAGATCTGGGAGGAGCTGGGGAAGGGGCGTGAGTATGACCAAAACACAATGAATGAAATTCTCAGAGAATTTAGAGTGATTTAGTGTGTGTGCATGTGCAATACCCCACTCCTGGTACCACCTTATATCTTAGTCATTGCTTTGTTACTATGAAGAGAGACCATGGCCAAAGCAACTTTAAGCATTTAATTGTGGGCTTGCTTACAGTTTCAGAGGTCAGTCCATTATTAGCATGGCAGGGAGCATGGCAGGATGCAGGCAGACTTGGTGTTGGAGAAAGAAGTAGCTAAGTGTTCTACATCCTGATCTACAGGCAGCAGGAAGAAAAGACACTAAGCCTGGCTTGGGCATTTAAAACCTCACACCCAGGGGCAATCTTCCTCTAACAAGGCCACAATTCCCAATCCTTTTAATCCTTTCAGAGGTCCATCTACTCCCTGGTGGCTAAGCATCCACATATATGAGCTTATGGGGCCATTCTTTTTGTTGTTTTTATTTGTTTTGTTTTGTTTGGAGACAGTGTCTCTCTGTGTAACTCTGGCTGCTCTGTAGATCAAGCTAGCCTCGAACTCACAATATCCACTTGCCTCTGCCTCTCGAGTGCTGGGATTAAAGGCGTGCTCCATAACTGTCCAGCTACACCTTTTTTTAAAAAAATTATTATTAAATATGTTTATTTATTAAATTTTTTTCCATTTTACATACCAACCCCAGTTCCCCCTCCTTCCCTTTCTCCTGCCTCCTCACCTCCCTCCCACTCTAGCCCATCCACTCCTCAGAGTGGGTAAGGCCTCCCATAGTAGTCAACAAAGTCTGGCATACCAAGTTGAAGGAGAGCCTAGCCCTTCCCCATTGTATCAAGGCTGAGCAAGGTATCCCACCACAGGGAATGGGCTCCAATAGGCCAGTTCATGCATCTGGGATAAGTCCTGGTCCTGCTGCCAGGGACCCCACAAACAGATCGAGCCACATAGCTGTCACCCACATTCAGCAGGCCTAGTTCGGTCGCATGTAGGTTCCTGAGCTGTCAGTCCAGACTCAGTGAGCTCCAACTAGCACCGGTCAGCTGTCTCTGTGGGTTTCCCCATCATATTCTTGACCCCCCCCCCCTCCTCCTCCTCTTCCTCTTCCTCTGCTTCTTCTTGTTTGAATGCCAAATGCCATTTATTGAAGGAGGGAGGAGGTCTTAAATACAGACTTACAGCGCAATGGGGGAACCCCAGATGGCAGAAATTCGCTTCTGATTTTTTTTTTTTTTTTTTTTTTGAGCTGAGGATCGAACCCTGGGCCTTACGCTTGTTACGAAAGCGCTCTACCATTGAGCTAAATCCCCAACCCCACTCCTGATGTTTTACAATCTTGCATCTAAGCAGTTAACGCCCAATATGCTAGATTCACAGACGAGGAGCTTCCCTTAAGCATTCAGGAGGGTGGAATCTCGCAGGGAATCCAGCTACACCTTCTTAATGTGTACAGTGGTACCAGTGGAGATGATAGGCATAAAGGCCCAAAGCTTACTGCCTTGATCACCAGATACTAGTGCACCATCGAGTCCCCTTTTGAATGGCAGGTGTGAATTTCACATAACATTTGACAAAGAGCGTGGAGTCTGAATGTGGCTTCCTGCCTTGGAACCTGACTGCCCTGCTGGGGCCAGGGTAGAGATAAAGCAGTCCTTGCATCTCAGGTCCAGTATGAGGACAGTTGAAATGTCCCTGGATAAGCCCTGGGGCTTCTCCAGACTTCCTGGCCCATCTTAGTGTCCAGGCAGGTGATGATAGGGATGTAATTTACTGTTGGTTTTCTTTCCTTCTCCCAGAGTTGCCGGACCATCCCAGATCCTAACTTCCTCCCCTCCCCCAGGGGACTGTCCTCAGGTGGAGTTAGCCTTCCCCTGCACAGCCGAGGAAAGTAAGGCTTCCCAGAGGAGTTGAGTGACCTCCGTGGGCCCCTACCTCCCACCCCACCCCATGTGAGGAAGGTGGGCTGGCAGGAAGCATCCTGGAACAAGGAAAGCTTGGAGCTTGGCTTCTGGGGCAAGTGTTGGAGTGAGCCCGTTACACAGTGTCTCATCCACCATGGTTGTGGTCGTTGTGGGTCTGGGGCTTTGTCCCAAGGAGAACACTGCAGGCCTGGAAAGCCTGCTGCCATTGGAGGACAGTTGAGGAGGCAGCAAGGCTGGGGATGCCAGCCACTGCCGTGCCTCAGGCAGTGAAGTTGAGGTGGCTGCTGAGATGGACCAAGGTTAATTAGGAGTACTCAAGGACTCAGGGCATGGTCCAGGCAGGACCTCTTTAGTACTAGAAGTTCATGAGCAGTACAGAATGTCCCCACACCTCCTACAGCGTGTCCCACACCTCACATCCACAGGCTCAGACCTGTGGTCTGACAACCTAGGCTTCAGAAGAGGCCCAGGTGTCCTGACTGCGAGGGTTGGCCTGACCCTGAGGTCTGTGTGCACTGGTCACTTGACTTTGCCCAAGAGCTGTGGGCTGAGAAGCCCAGAGCAGCACTTTCCTAGCCTTCAAACCCAACCAGGAACAAATGTGACGACAGCATGGATTTGGATTTGGCCAGATCTAGGCTGCATCCATGCTGCTGGCCTGAGCTAATGGCTGCTTAGCCTTCCTGGACTTCATCTTCTGCTGTTGTGGACGCAGAGTGGGAGAGGCTGATGGCCCTGAGTGCTTTTCCTTGTGTGTCAGTCCTCATTCAGCCTGCATCAGCGTCCTGAGCTGTCTGCTGCTAGCATACCCATTTTCGGATAGAGAGACTGAGGCATTGAGCACAGCCTGGCTGTAGGAGGCAAGTAGTCGGTAAGGCTGGCCGTTTTACCGTCTGGCTGCTGGTAGCATTTAAGCCCGTGAGGAAGGGAATGGGAAGAAGGAGGAAGATTGGCAGGTGCCTTGTAGGGAAGGCCTTGAGCTGAATGTGTGCATCTCCCCAAGCTGGTGCTTTTCCCGGGCCACTGGAAGCACTGGTCTGGGTGCCGCCTGGCCCTGGCGCCTTCCTGAGTTCCATTCTTTCTGCCTACAGGGTGGGGCTTGGGCTGCTGGTAAAACATTTGTTGGGCCGACGTTGTAATCACTCTGCAAGGACACTTGCAATTATATCTGCATTTGGGAAGCTAATTTTCAAGAGCATTTTTTCCCCTTCCTAATTATGTGCAATCAGCCAACCAGTGCTCTTGGGATCCACTATCCTTCAGCTGAGAGGCACCTGCTTCTTTCTTCCTGCCTTTCCTTCCAGCTCCGGGCTGCCAGGACACCACAGTGAGCCCTTTTTGGCAGAGACAGAGATGAGAGACAGAAGTAGGAGAATGGGGCTGGACTCTGGCGTGGCTCCAGGTTGGAGGCTGGTGTCCGTCTTCACCAGGAGGCAGGTTGGTGGAGCAGTTGGCGGCAGGTGACTTTGCAGTTTGGACACTGAGCAGCAAGTGACAGCAAGCCCAGTTCAAATGAGCTTAAGCCAGAAGGCGAATTCCTGGATTCACGAAGTCTAGCCATAAAAGGACTGGCCCCCAAGGCCTCAGATTGTTACTTCTGTCCTTCCCTACTGTTTCCCAGCCACTGGGGATCTTTTCTCAGGTCCAAACTCTACTACCGCCAGCTCCTTCCTTCCTCAGAACCTGGTGGGCGCCCTCTTTCTCTCTCCACTGCCAGGCCCTCCTAGTTTGGGAAGCTGGTGCAGCCCTGCTCCAGTCTCTCACGGTCCTACCCTGTGCTTATTTCAGGGCTTGCATATGTACCCTCCTTGAGGTCAGGATCCGTTCCTGCTGTTTTCACTGTTGTGTTCCATTGGTGAAACTGCCTGGCACCTAGTCAGTCTTCAGAAGCACGTAAAACGTGAATGGATGGATAAAACAATCTCTTAGTAGAAGGCGGCTGAAGGGGAAAGTCAGCAGTCATCCAGGACAGACGACTTTAGCTTGAGAAACTGAAACTAACTGACCCGTCGTGAATTGGCCCCGTGAGCTGCATTCTGACATTCTGGGGTCATTCTTGCATACCCGTCGGCTTCCTGAGTGGATTGCAAATCACAGCTGACCGTTGCATGGTCCTAGATGGAAGATTAGGTCCAGAGCAGGCCTCTGGCTGATGGCCTCGGCAGGCTCCTGGCCTCCGCAATAGCCCCACTTTTGCATCCTTTGAGGGGTCCTTCTAGGGAGAGGATTTAGCGGTAGATTATAGAAAAAGGGTGCGTCCAGCCTTGGGGTAAAATATAGGCAGGTGGTCAGTGTGTGTGGGAAGCAGCCTGTGGGTAGGGCACAGCAGACAGGGCGTGGACCGCGGGTGGGGTGGTGACATCTGTTAGGGGCCTCAGTGCCAGGTGGTAAGAGAAGCTGCATGAAGACATGACGGGGCAGGATGGTGAGGTGAGTCATGCTTCTGAAGTAGAAGGTCACTATCAGGAGGGTGGACACGTGGGGCAGCAGGGAGACCGTCTGGAGACCTGTCTGCTGGTCCACAGTCCACAGGCCTGTGCCTTTTGCATATGTTGTTCCCGATGCCTGGCAGCCCTCTCCTTTCTTCTCTTCCAGGTGGAGCAAGATAGTACTGTTTTTGTTGTTTCTTCTGCACAGGGCTCTGGCTCTTGGCACTGGCGTGTTGGCTGCTGTGACCCCCGTGTGGGGCTCCGAGGGATTATTGCAGATGTTTGGGGCCTGTTGCCATGACTCCCGGCTGCAGAGCCTGGCAGTGCATGAGCACCGTGAAGGAAGGCAGTGGGGTGGGGGGGCATGTGCCTGCCTGCTGGGACCTAGCCCTGGAGGGTGACTCTGGGCAGTGGGGTCCTCTGAGGCCTTCCCACCCGTGCCACAGTCCTGCAGTGCAGCTGATTTTTCTCTCACTAGCAGATGCGGAAGCCTTTGGAGGTTGGATGGTATTCTCTAGGTTTTTCATTCTGTCATCTTTCCTGTGCATCAGTCTCCTCTCCTGACTGTAGGCATCTAGAACCTGCTTGAATTCCTCTCTGCACAGGACACTCACCTCTTTTCTTTTTTCTTTTTTCTTTCTTTCTTTTTTTTTTTTTTTTCCCCCAGACAGGGTTTCTCTGTGTAACTTTGTGCCTTTCCTGGAACTCACTCTGTAGCCCAGGTGGGCTTTGAACTCACAGAGATCCACCTGCCTCTGCCTCCCAAGTGCTGGGATTAAAGGCGTGCGCTACCACCGCCCAGCCAAGGGACACTCACCTCTTACCGGGCAGTCTTTTGCTCTGAGAGCTAACCACCTCTTCTGTGGCTTAGTAGGCATCTGCTTTCTCGTCCCTTTTGTTTCTTTTTCTTTTTTTGGAGCTGAGGATCGAACCCAGGGCCTTGCACTTGGTAGACAAAGCGCTCTACCACTGAGCTAAATCCCCGACCTGTCCCTTTTGTTTCTTAGAAGGTTCCTTTTGCTTGCAAAGTCAGCCAGGGGACCCAGGTTTATCCTAATTCTGGACCTTGGATGCTGCAGGCCATGTCCAGGCTACAGTATTACCGGATGTTTGGGACCAGCCACACCTTAGGGAGTGTCTTCTGTGCCCTTGACTTTTAGTCAGGGCTGTTCCTCAGGTGTGGAGGATTCTGCCCCTTGTGGACCAAGGCTCCAAGAGAGGATTTTAGCCAGGCTTGGGACAAGGGTGGGCTGAGGGACCAGAGGCAGCTCTGTCCAGAGCACTTCCTCTCCCAAATATCTCAGAGGTCTCCTAGCAGATCCCCATCAGAGCGTAGTACATGGTGTGGGTTAAGGAAGCTGAGGACAGTCCTGAATTTAGACCATGGCTTTGCTCTCAGCCTTGGGCAAGAGTGTTAGTGACTCTAAATTTGTCACCTGAGCGTGTGTCAGGGAGGCAGGGAGCCCACGGGAGTTAAGCTTGAGGAGTACTTCAGTGCATGAGCAATGCCTGGCACTTACAGCTCCTCCCCAGCTTCACCTCCTCCCCATCCTCTCTCACATCTGGCTTCGGGGAGCAGGCTGAATGGGAATGAGACAGCCCAGGTACTGCAGCTGCTGGCCTGTTTGTTTGAGTCATGCCCAGGCCTTCAGAATCCTCCGGAAACTGGAGGGTGTTAGGCATCAGATCAAGCGGCTTCTTTTTGAGTTGAGGTGCTCAGTGCATTTGGGATGGGGACTAGGGCCAGGTCACTCTACACTCCCAGGCCTATAAACGGGGAGCCTGACCGGCTCCTGCAGGGCCCTGGTGTGCCTGGGTGCTGGCCCAGTTTTAGGTTCCAACTGGCTCCACATTCAGAGAATCTGTTACTGCTCACAGCGCTTGGCAGAGTCCAGCGTGGGACCTGCCTGAGAGCCAGGAATAGGGTGTGGCTGACCTGGGCATCTTTCCTTGACCTCAATATGAACCTGGGGTCAGGATTTTCAACCTTCTTCCCAATTTTCAGCCAAGGTCTGAGGCCTGGGTTCTTAGGTCTGCAGGGTCTGTGACCCTCACCCAGTCTCAGGCCTGCTGTTCTCATTGGGACCCCTGATCATGCTTGCTCGTTGACCCTGTGGGTACCCTGTGAATCTGAGTGCCAGTTTCCTTTTCCTTTGGCTGTCTAGGCTCCCTTCGAATGCCTGGGCAGGTTTTCCTGTCTCTCCCTCTGGATATTTCAAGGGAGTGTCTGGGTGTCGTAGGGTGGCAAAGCTGCTGAGTGAAGCCTTGGTGCTGTAGCTGACAGAACAGGTTGCCTAGCAGTGATGGCCAGGTCCTCGTGTTCAGAGGGCACAGTGTCATCACAGGGGCGATCCTGAGGTGGGGAAATTGCCCTGGATTAGTTGGGTGGACCCAGGGCGGTCACAAAGGTCCTGATAGGAGGAAGTGCCAAGGAGAGGAGGGCAGTCAGTGATGTGGCTGGCAGCCATTGACAGTTTCCAGAACTGGAGAGGACAGCCTGGGGTAGAATCCTCCCATCCTGGGAAGGAAGAAGGCTGACCCACAGAACCACAGAAGGTTCTGTGTTGCTTGTAGTTATCTGCTGTGGTGCTTCATTTGTTACAGAGGCCATAGGCTATGAATACAGTATTCACATTGCCCATCTCAGGCTCTGGGATGAGACTGCAGCCTCAGAACGCAGTTTGGGGTCAAGGTCAGAGCTCTCCCTGGCCAGGTGGATGTCAGAGCTAGGCTTCTTGGCTCTCTGCCCTACCGCAGACCAGTGCTCCTTGGGACTTGCCATTCCGAGGTGCCTGAGGTTTGGATGGTACTTAGACAATTCTCTGAGACGGGGACAGGGCCAACTCTGGCCCTTGTTTGAATGTGAAGCCTCAAGCACTTCCTGCTGGTAAAGACAGTGAGGCTGTTGGCTCGGCTTGGGATCCCGTGGCACACACACACCAACTCATCATTTGTATTCCCCCACCTTTCATGTGGCTGTTAGCATCCTTTGGCAGGGCCTGTGGCTTAGGGGTTCCTCTGGACCAGGGTTCCACAGAGAAACCCAGCACTCACGCGATGGTGACAAGTCCTAATGTCTGTGGCTTCAGGATCCTCTCTGGTGGTCCAGGGACTAGGGGCCAGGCTGAGGGGTGTGCTGGTTGCTCAGGGGACAGTTTGGTTACAGGTGTGGAGCCTTTCTGAGTGTCGGTGCCTTGCATATAGGCAGGATTACTACTGTCACAGGAGGTGGACCTTGAAGGTAGGTGTTAGCAAAGCGCAGTCTGTGGAGGGCGGAATTCTCCCTCGCCGACTCCCTGCTTGCAGCTTCTCTTGCTCTCCAGGCCAAGATTGTTGCATTCTTGGGACTCAGAGTGCTGCATCCAGGGAGCTTCAGAAAGGTCGGCTGGTAGCCAGGTTGGAGGAGGCCTATGGGTATGTCTCCTTAGAGTCCGTCTCTCCCAGTTGAGAGCCCAAAGGCTTTCAAATAGAGATTCTTCTACTCTGGAGAGTGGAGGCGTGTCAGAGCTTTGAAGGGTTAGACTTGATGCCTCTGTGGCTGTATTGGCCATGGTGTGGATGCTGTAGAACATGTCCTGGAGGGCTTTGTGGCTCACCCCAGCCCCACTTCTGATTCTCTTCTGGAAACCAAAGGGTGGGTTGCACGGGCACTGGAGTCCCAGATGCCTGCTTTTCCTGGAAGGGCAGCAGGGTGAGTCATTTGCTCTGCCCACTTCCAGGGCCCCACCAACTTGTTCAAGGTCCGAGGGATTGATGAGTCAGGTTGCTTCATCTGTACTGGGAGAGACCCACACCTGGGCCTGCCTGCCTCCCTTGGGTGGGGCACCTAGTATGAGCAGGGTCTTCAGGATGCTGACTTTCCAAGTAAGGAAAGGAAACCCCCCCCCCCCCCCCCCAATAAAAAAAGACATATGGCGGCTCTCAGTTTATCTGGTTCTTCTCTGGTGCTGTCCAAACAATTCATATGTTTGTACTGGCTTTAAAATTCTGTTCATATGTTGTCTTTATATCGGGCCATTTCAGTTCTTGGCACTGTTAATAGGAGGAAAATCCAAATCACAGAGCAGTCGGCAAGGGAACCAGGATTCCAGGGAGAGAACAGGCAGGCAGGTGGCTCCAGGCTGGGATGTGGGTACTAATAATGTAGCATTGAACCTGCTGGGCATGGGCTGTGGGCATGGGAGGCCAAAATTAAGACCAGCCTCTGGGTCCAGGGCCTCACTGCCTATAGCCATTGAACCATTGGCAGCATTGGCTGGTACTGTAGGCTGAAGATCAACTCTGAAAGGGCCCTTGATGTAGGTAATGTGAGAGCTGGTCTTATGGGTGAGCTGCTGTTTGTCACGTGAAGACAGGCATCTATGCAGAGAACACAGCTGTGAGAGGCCAGATGTGGGCCAGGCTTAGGTGACTTAGAGAAGGGGTCTCTCTGGGGAGGGGGCGAGAGAAGGATCTGATGTGACTGGCTGCCCAGCTCTTTGTAGGCTGCTTTTTCATGTGCCCCCCTGGCCAAGAGCTGTATTAACATTTGGGGGCATGGAGATAGATTGGGTGAACCCCTGCTTCCGGAAGGGCAGTTGTCAGTCAGGGCAGGCTAGGCCAGGCTGCAGGGATAGAGTTCAAGAGGGCAGAAATGTCAAAGGCCTTAGCTCAAGCTCATACAGAGTCCATCCACTGTGGATATGCCTACTCTTCAGTGCCGTGGTGGCTCAGTGCTGTCCCTTAAGCCACGGTGGTCACTTTAGGTAACTCTGTCCTGTACATTCCAGAGCCCCCGTCTTCCAGAAGCCTGTGGCTCCACTCCCAATTTGTAGCATCCCCTGTTTTCATAGATGGGGTTCGGGGAGCAGCATCTCTCCAGCTGAGGCTGGTCTCAGACTCACAGTCCTCCTGCCTCAGCCCTCCAAATGCTGGGTGAGGGCCCTCCTCTTCCCACCCTCTCATGTCTTCAGGTCAGGAGGACTAGCTGGAGGGTCCGGTAGTCACAACCCAATGCTGCTTCCCGAAGTACATGGCATTTCAGTTCATGTTTCGTTAGCCAAGGCAAGTGTCTGGCCATGGCTGACCTAGGTGGGGATGAGGGATGAGGCCGTAGTGACGCTTAGGAATAGGACTGCTGCTGTGGATGGCCACCCTCCTGAACCTAGAGCTGTTCCTCTCCAAAGGAGGGGTCACCCTTCCTCTCTGTAAGTCCTTAATTCCTTCAGGGTGCACTCTCCCTGGAGTTCTGGGGAGGGGTTCTTCCTTCACTGCTGTTCAGCTGGAAAACGAGATTATGAGTCTGAGTAGACCTCTGCCCCTCATCCCCACCTAGGTCAGCCATGGCCACGGTACTTGCCAACTTTACCAAGAAAGCGAAAATTGCCCCTAGGTACAGGCTTTTAATAACCTTTAAATTATTAAGCTTTAACTCTTATTGTTACTTTTCCCATATTGTTGAAAGTAATGGATTTGCCCATGGTAGAAAACACTGAAAATGAAGAAATGCCTCCAGGTCATCCACTGCTGTCCCCAGCCCTGTAGCCCCAGCCTGGGCCTTTCTGACTTGCCTTCCAAGGACCCGGATGTTGACAATGGCCTACAGTCTCAGTTCTGAGTGTCTAACATGACCATTCTGTGGCCCCTCCATGGGGGGGAGGTCACTTCAGTTTGTCTCTTGGAAGGACTTGGGAGGCTGCCTGATGTTCCATCTACCCGCTGTCAAGGACACAGTGAAGGAGAAGTCCGCCTCCTCTCCAGCCCCTCCTCCCAGCTGCCCTTGACCTTGACCTGAAGCCCTGCTGAGGTCATTGTCTTGTGGTACTTTGGATTCATTCTGTGTGCACAAGTACCCATTCTCCTTCCGAACATTGTTCTCAACTGAGTTGTGCAGGGCACACAGGGTTCTGCCCCTTAGGGCTCCCCTGTGGCCTTGGAGTTGTTCCTCCTGGGCGTACACCAAGCTTCCCGCCTGGTTCTTTGTGCTGCTCTGGGCTGTTTCTTCAGTGGCATGTGGCTTGTCAGGGGTGCCTCTTTCTCCTTGCAAGTAGTTTGCTCTGATCTGCGCCCACAGTTTGGCAGCTGACATCCCAGAGCCCACAGCAGTCGTACGTTTGTGTGCTTCTGAGTGATGAGGGCGGACCGTCACTTGACAGCCAGCTCCGTTTCCTCTCCTCTCCTTTGCCTTTATGTTTTTCTCTTCTCCCTCTCTTTGGACTCATGGTTTCTTTTCTCAACTTTCTGCTTGCAGCAGGATTTCAGGAGTCTACACTTCGGGACTCCCTGATGAAGATTGAGTTGAGCCTGACGGGTTACTTAATTTTCCTGTGAGGTGGAAGTCGTAGATGTGGTTTCTACGGAGCCCCACCTCTTCCCTGGGCCGGGGAGGTCTTAGAGGCTCAAGATCTGTTGCCCAGAGGATGAAGGTTTTTCTTGCCTTTCTGAGGGTCAGGTCTAGCTGTGTAGTGCCGGCCTGGGAATCTTCCCTGAGGAACATCATCCTGTTCCTCCTTCAAGTAATGGGGTAACTCGGGCCCCCTCCTTGTAGGGCTGCATGTTGCCAGTGAGGAGTGAAGGGCGTGTGGAGTGAGTGAGAGAGAGTGTGTGTGTGTGTGTGTGTGTGTGTGTGTGTGTGGCGCTGAGAGGGGACTCTGGCAGACCCTATTTATCCTTCCTCTTCTTGGACCTCTGAGCTGGATAAGCTGCTGGGGTTCCTGGGGAGCTTGGCCCTTTGTGAGATTTCAGTCGGCCAAACTTTCTCAGTTGCTTTTTTATTTATTGTATGTATCCCTAATATGATTAAATTGCTACCAATCTACAGAAATAGCTTAGTGATCATAGGAATTTATTGGGGAGGTTAACTCACATTACAGGGAACTCACAATATAGGAAATGGGGATCCCAGAAAGGTGAGGCATGGTTCAGCACTGTTCTCCGGAGATCTGCACCCGCATCCAAGACCACGAGGTAGTGAAGAGAAGAGAGCGCACATATGTATGTATGTACTTACGTGCATCCCAGGTCTTAAGGGTCCCCGTCCAGGCAACGCCTAAAGGGGGCAGGTACCTAGCAGCTACCTGCTGCCTCTCTAGGGGCAGTGCTTCAGGGTATGGCACAGACAACCACCCACTACATCTCCCATCTGTTTCCAAGGATTGGGGTGATGTAAAGTGAGGGCTGATTAGAAGTGACTATAGGTGACTTAGCAGCTGAGAGCCACATGTTGAGATCATCTGGATAGGAGCAGGTTTCCCCCGGGGAAACTGTGGCTACCAGGTGTGGATGATATGTGCCTATGTCACCGGCCTTTCCCATCAGGTCCGTGTTTCGTTGTTGTTAAAGATCCCACCCTTGAACGGCTCTAGGCTGTGTGACTTGGGCCAGATTCCCTCACATATGACAGCAGCTATATAGTTCTCTCTCCAGTTGGGCTGGAGTGATCGGAATGAGACGGGCAGGTGATCTGTGATGCTGGCTGGCCCCTTTTCCCGGGCATGGATGGCCTGAGGCCTTGTACGGTTGTGGGAGCAGGTGAATATTGACTGTCATTTCTTCAGCAAGTACAGGAAGATGGAATGACCTGAGAATCCCCAGTGGTATTAACTATAGAGTTGTCACATTGGGTTCTTTGGGGCCAGGCTCTGTTGGAGCCTAGGGTAGAAGGGAAGGCTAGCCACATGGTTCTTCCAGTTGACCCGGCTGGTTGTAGTGGTCCTCAGCCCTACCATCTGCTCTATTGGGTCCTCTGTCGGCCCTCACAAAGCATTTGCTAAGTAGCTGGTGAACATGTAAGAAGTGAGGACGGTGACCTCAGCTGAGGGAGATCCTGCCTGCTTCCCGAGGCTGTGGGGACCCAGGCTGGCTGTGGCATTTATTTCCCCTCTGAATGCTGTGCCAGGGCTGGGAGCTAAGTTGCTTTTCCATATTTATAGCTCTCCTGGACAGCAGCCCTTTATGGGCAGCTGTTGTAGGCCAGGGGCACAGTTTTTAATTTTACTCAGTCCCTGTTTCCAGGAGCCTAGGTGAGTAAACTGTAGGCCGCTAGACTTGCCTGGACCCCAGCCTTCTCTGAGCTTGGTAAAATAAACACGTGGGCCATTTCAGTCCCTGCGGGTCTTGGTTTTACCATTTCTCTCTGAGTGACAGTGCTTCATACTCAAGGACTAAGGGCTGGGAGAATGGGAACCCAGGTTCATGGGTGTATGGTATGAGTGGGTGGGGGAGGACTCACCTGAGCTGAGTCCTGAGGGTTGGGGATGGCGAGTGCACACCCTGGAAAGGGATGAGACAGCCCTGTGCACCGGACCTCATGGAGATGGGTCCTAGCTGGGGCTTGCAAAATGTGAAGCAGGTTGGTGAATGAAGGTGGGTAGCCAGCAGGGAGCCTTAGTGTGGTGTGCTCTGGAAAGATGTACATGTAACCCATATGCTTAAATGGGGTGAGTGAGACAAGTGTGATGGATAGTTGGCTGTGGGACAGTGTGGGAAGGTGGTGGAGGAAGATGGAGTAGACAAAGCCCAGGCTAATTCCACTGTGAGAGAAAACATATTTGTCTTCCTGAGTCTGGCTTATTTCACTTAGCACAGTGCTCTTTAGTTCCATCCATTTCCCTGCAAATGCCATGGTCTCTTTCCTCTTTACAGCAGGATAAAATTCCACTGCATATGTATTTCTTCACACATTCATCTCCTGACAGAGCTGCAGACCGGCCCCATAGCCTGCCTCGTGTGTGAACACGGGCGTGCAGGAATGCCTCTCGTGTACTGACAGAATTGAGGAGTCGCTGAGGGGAGGGAGAGGGGAGCCAGTGAGGGTAGTTGAGTATGTGTGACACGAAAGCAGGAAGAGGGATATCTGAGGGGAGGAAGGTGACCAGCAAGGGGTGGCCATGAAGAGGGAACAAGAACAAAGTATAATGATGTGTCTGTATTAAAATGTTACAGTGAAACCTACTTCTTTGTATGTTAAGAATTAGCAATAAAACGTAAAAGCTATGTTGGTTACACAGAAAAATAGTTTGTGGTAGGTATAGTGGCACATGCCTTTAATCCCAGCACTCGTGAGGCAGAGCCAAGTGGATCTCTGAGAGTTAGAGACCAACCTGGTCTCCGTAGCAAGTTCTAGAGCTGCATAGTGAGTTCCTGTCTGAAAAACAAAATGAAAAACCAAAAGGAGAACAGTCTTGGAGTTTTGTCAGGTAGCATAATCACCTCCCCAAACCCAGATAACCGCACCCCCCCTCCCCCCCAAAAAAAGCAAAAAACCAAGTTCAGGCTGAGAGGGATATGGGTCCGCTAGAGGCCACGGAATGGTAGGAGGGGCCAGAAGTGGCTAGCTTTGGAGAAGTTCAAGTGGGAAAATGGATGGCTGGTGTGATAGGCAGACATGGGAACCAGACCAAGGTGTTCGGATCAAGGTGAAAGTTTCGGAGATCTACCTGTGGTAGCTGAGGCAAACGGGATTCTGGGGGCTGTCCAGACCAGAGCTCTTACTGCTGAAGACCCAGCCTGGCTCAGGGCTTGGGGGAAGGGGGTGATAGTTGCTGGCAGTTCTACAGGGTTCTAGCCAAGTTTCCCTGGGAATCAGCCATCTCTCCCAGGTTGTGAGGGGAACTGGGGGCTCAGGGCTCATAAACCTCGCCCTTGAAAGGAGGTCCCTCTAAGGCTGCTGGCTGGAGAGACATGGCCTGAGTATTGCTCCTGCTGCTCTCTCAGCTGGTCCTGCTCTCTCAGCTGGTCCTGCTCTGGCTGGCTGAAGTGGATGGTCTGGAGAGTACAATGCTTGTTTGCTGGAGTAACACCGCTGTTTCCTTTGTTTTCTCCACAGGAAGCGAGGGATAGAGGTCGTGCAGGTGAGTACAGACCACTTCTTCACATTTCCATCTGGTGACTGAAGCGCGAGCTTAATCTGTCTTTGGGAGAGTTTGGGTGGTTGGCCGCTTTCCATGGGGGCCTGGATGATGACATCCCTCTGGAGATCTGACATAGCTTCTGTCCCCAGCTGGGTACAGACTCAGGCTGGTGGCTGCTAGTGTTTGGAGAGCTAGTGTGTGAGGAATAGGAAGGGCCGGGAGTCCTGGGGGGCACGGCACTTGGATGGGTGTTAGGAAGGATGAAGGGACAGTAGTGACTGGCTGTGTGTCCTGTCATTCTGTCCTCTGCTCAATCTTGGGCTCGTTGGCTGGAGAAGGAAGAAGGATGGATGGAGGAGAAGGTGTGATAGGTGGAGGAAGGGGAAAGGAGGAAGGGAAGGAGGGGGAAGGAAAAGAAAGTGTGGATAGAACGCAGAGGGGCAGAGAAGAAAGAATGGAGAGATGGCCCTGAAGTGGCTATCCAGATGCCGTCTCAGGAAGGTCAGCAGGTTTGAGGTGTCTGAGAGAGCCTGGGCATGGGATTACCTGTTGATATTCTGCTAAGAGACTGCGGCCCTTATAGTCTTTCCAGGGATGGTGAAGTGGTATTTACCTCCTCGTAAACTCAGAAATAGAGACCCACAGTGAGGGACAGGTTGGACACGTGCACCAAAGCTGTGCCTGGTTTCCTGGGTTGCCTCCACTGTCCCTGTCCAAGATGAACCTGACTGTCCGGGTACCAGGCTGTCCACCCTTCCATCTGCTCTGAAGGCTATATCTGCCTGCCCTGCAGAGGGTCACCCAGGATGGGGACCAGACCAAGGCTGGTGGCAGACAGCTGAAGGAAGTTTCTAGAAAGCCTGCTGAGGCATACTTAGAGCCCTTGTTTGTTCGGTTTCAGGAGGCTCCGGCTCAGCATTTGTAGGAAAAGATTTCCCATCCAGGTGGGCATGTACCTGGCAGGCCTGAGATCTTCTCCGTACCCTGGCTGTGGGTGGGACGGGAGCCTGGAGCCATTATTTAGAGTGTGCCAGGCGAAAGCGTTCTGAATGCTTTCGAGATGTGTCTGTTCTTCATTTGGATGATGACTTAAGGGGGAGGGAGTGGTGGCTGGGGACAGAGTGAAGCCAAACTGGGTACCTTCTACTCTGGCATCTAAAAATAAAGTCCATGGCGATGCCGCTCCCTGCACCTCCTCCTGGCGTCCAGGAGAGTCTTGAGAACTTTAAAATGTGAAGACACTGAGAGAGACTCTGCAGAAGCTGGAAGCCAAATACCTTGGCTGGGTTTTCCAAATCAGCTGGGCTTTCGGGTACCACATCTCAGTGTGAGGTAGGCAGAGTGCCAGTCATTGGGTTAGGTATGAGTGAGTGAGTGAGAGGATTAGGGGACTGTGTCCCAGGCACCTCAGCAGCCATCTCCTTTGTCAGGTCCCAATTATACGGGAGGAGGTATGTCTTTTGTAGAGACGAAGAAACTGAGGCTGAAGATGTTGTGGCCTTTGGAGAGGTCTGCTGCTTGGTAGTGAAGTGAGGGTTGAGGTTTGGGTTGGCCTGTTTGCTCTGTGGTCATCTCTCTGGGTTAACGCATGATCCATTTACAAGATACCCCCCACTCAGTGTTGCTGGCCTTTCGATACTGTCTAAGTGGATTGGGTTCAGGACCTAAGCGTGAGGAACGTGGGCAAGATCCTGCCTGTTTATCCAGGTCACGGAAGTAATTTCTCTTCCTGTTATCTGTTGGTAACTGTGGCAGCACATTTATGGGGACTGTGGTGTACCCAGGAAGTGGCTGTTTATTTTCAAGGAACATTGGTGTGTAACCTTTCCCAGGCATGGGCATGAGCACGTGCTCTGCAGCAGTGAGGGCTAGCAGATTCCTTCTTTTGCCTCCTGCCAGGGAGATGAGGAGCAAGGCGGCCTGGGCTCAGGTTCTGGCTGTGTGATGAACCCGCTAGTCTGTACAGTGGGATAATGGGCAGACCTGTCCCAGGATCGTTGAGGATTGGTTCAGTCCAGGTGGCGTGATTGGCACTGTGGCTGGCACGCAGAGGCTGATGACCTGCAGAGCTGTACCTCAGTGTGGGACCACAGGACACAAACACTCTACCACTAAGCTAAATCTCCAACCCCATCAATTTTATATTAGTAACCGATAATGATTTAGTTCAGAAGAAACTTTTGATGTATGTGAGAGCTTTATGACCATATAGAAAGCCTTTGAAGGAGGAACAGTTATATACATAATAACTCAGAGGTGTAGTAGAAAAATAAGGGAGAGACTTTCCAATATAAAATACCCTGACAGTTTAAACATCTCCAAGGAAGAGGATTGGAAATTAGTCTGGGAAGAAAAAAGAACAGTGTTTGGTTTCCAGCTGTCTGAGAAGGCCCTGATTATATAATCTGAAAATGGATGATGGTGGATCGCAGATCACCGGGGTATTTAGACCACATTGGATCCATTTAAAAGAGAAATAGTAACAGTTTTAGTTTCTAGTGTTAATATTTACATCATGTTGGATATGACATCCTCTGCAAGTATTTAAACTTACGGGACATTTCAGATATCAGCTTAAAAAACGTGCCAATGGAGACAGTTTTAAACATTAATTTTGGGGTTTGTTTTGAAGGCTGTTTACATCTCAGAACCAGGTACTTCCTCAAAGAGGGATGGCGGCAGGCCATCAAGAGGCTCTGTGGGTCTTCCCACAGGGGATCGGTGAGCTCTCCTTGCCTACGTGGCCTCCCCTGACCTGATTTCCTGTGAGTTGTACCACTCTGCTCAGGTTAGCTCAGGAGGCTGCCAGCAGCGTGCTGGTGTGGGTCTCTCAGGAGGAGCAGAAGGCTGCTGTGTGTTTAGTGTGAGGCATTGAGACCCAGGGGTTGAGGTCCAAGGTGTGGATTGAGCAGGCATTGCTTTCTATATGGCAGCCTGGATACCTGTGTGGGCCAGTCTGCAGTAGGTGACTAGGGGCCCAGAGGGGCAGAGACATTGGAACCTTACCCCATCCATGCAGTCAGGAAGGCTCCCAGGGGAGGAGTTTGGCTGTGGGGGTTAGTTTTAGACCCAATAGGGCCTTCCTGAGAGGCATAATCCAAGCCCACAGACCCATCAGGAGAACTTGCCACCTCTCTCCCCTCCCCCTCTCCCCGCTGAGTCCGAAAGCTTTGAACATAGCCAGATAGATGCTAAAATGACCAAGTGCTAAATATGGAGCGGTGATCACCTTCTTGGAGACAGTGTCTGGGGGCGGAGGGTTATTGGGTTCAGGGGCTGGGCCTTGGGCTTCCCTGAGGGCTCATCAGAAGCCTGTGTTTCTCTAGTCTGGTCTGTGGATAAATTCAGGAGAGATACTTTTCTATGTAGGGTTTCATCACCCCTTCCTCTAGTATCCCCAATCTCAATGGAGCAAGACCCAAGAAGACCCTGCCTGCCTGCAGCTGGCATGCTGGCAAAGCCCCTGCCTCAGCATAAGCCTGGCTTCCACCCCACTGGGGAGAAGGCAGGGTCTGTTAGCCTGGGCTATTATTTTAAAATGCAAATGAGCAAGCCACAAGTGTGAAAAGTACAGTAGCCAATTATAGATTCCTCCTTCCAAATTCTTGGCAGATTCAGACGTTATGAAACCTAGTCTTGGGGCAGCCGCTGTTTTTCAGCCTGGCAAGTAAGTTTCCTCAGATTCAGGAGGGAGCAGGACCTCTACCTCAGCAGAGTCATCACCCACTTGAGATGCAGTACTTAAAAAAAATTTTTTTTAATGTGTATGGATGTTTTGCCTGCATATAGGTTTGTGCACTACATGCATGCAGGGCCTGTGGAGGCCAGAAGAGGGCGTTGGGTGTCCTGGGACTGGAGTTACAGATGGATGTGAGCTACCATGTAGGTGCCAGGAATTGAGCTGGGCTCTTCTGGAAGAGCAACCAGCCTGCCCCCAAAGCTGGCAGACATTAAGCATCCGAGGAAAGGCAAGACTGAGAAGCAGAAATTAGCAGGCTGAACACCTCCGAGAGGAGGCCGTGTGCTCAGGACTGCTGTACGGCTTTGTGCTGTGCCTATGCAGTGCAGGGGTGAGGTGTAACATTGGTGACGGCTGTTGGGAGTTGACGGGCAAGCCCTGTGGATGGGGCAGGCTTTCTCTGGTGGGTTAGGGTCTTTGAGGGAACGGAGTAAGAAGGAGGTAGGTGGAGGCCCTGTAGAGGAGGCCACAACCTCTTGATGAAGAGTGAATGAGGCCTAAGTGTTATGGGAAGTTACTAGGTTGGCATCATGGGACATAGAATAGTCTGCATCCAGACTTGGAGGCTGGGAAAGGTGTCTCTTGAGGATTAGTGGTCTAGGGAGTTTGGGCTTTGGGTCCTGAGGGGGTTGGCAAGAGACCAGGCTGTAGCAAACAGGAGAGTTCAGACCACAGAGGGGCTGGGTGAACTTTGGTGGGGGCAGCGGCTGGGCACTGAAGGGGTTCTGATGGGGGAGGAGCGCTGGGATTGAGGGAGGAGGAAGAGCTCCCTGGAGTGCACAGGGAGGGTACCAGGAAAAAGCTGGTATGGAAGGCAGAAAGCCAGGCCTCTGGCAGGAAGCTGGGGTTATAGCCTGTCAGGGGAGATGCAGGCTGGCTGTAGTTACCATGGCAATGAAGGGAGGTAGGCCAGGGGGCAGGAGTAGTTCCTGGGTGGATTTGGGAGTGAGAAAGGGTGAGGGTCAGTCTCCAGGCGTTCTTTATTCCTTTCTAGGTTCCAGGGTTCCAGACACTGGAGACGGACAGCTAGGGAGGGGCTGATGCAGATGACAGAGAGGGGTGCTGAATTCAGGGGACAGAGTTCTCCGATGCAGCAGATGTTACTCGTGGAATGTTCTTGCCTAGTTCCAGGTGTGTTTTAATAGGTTTATTAAAGGTATAGGCCGGGCTTTGGGAGGCAGAGCCAGGCAGATCTCTGTGAGTTCGAGGCCAGCCTGGGCTACCAAGTGAGTTCCAGGAAAGGCGCAAAAGCTATACAGAGAAACCCTGTCTTGAAAAACCAACCAACCAACCAACCAAACAAACAAAAAAGCTATAGATTGATCAGTCCTGTTAGGTTCCCTCTGCCAGTCCATTCTCTCCAGTGTCCCCAGTGGCTGGCCTTGGTGCCCTTGCTAGACTGTTTCTAGGTGAAGGAGACACGGTTCCTTAGCTCTTCTCTCTCACCGTTCCTCAGTGCTCTGGAGCTAATAAGCACCATGGACTTTAGTGGTCTGTTCGCTTAGAGCAGGGGAGAGCCTGTGGCAATCTCCTGGTCACCCCCATTGTAAGTAGTGGCTTTCTGGGGACCACTTGACCACAGCTGACCCTCAGCAGATTAGTACCTCCAAGGATGACCACCACAGGCCTGGGAGGTTGGTTCTGCACAAGAAGATTCCATGTGGTCACCAGAGGCCATTGGTGGACAGAGGTCCGACCCCTCTGAGGAGTTCTAAGGCTCTGGCCTGATTTTCTGCCAGTGTGTTTTCTGGTTGTGAGATTTCATTTCTTCCACTTTAAAAGGGGTCGATACTTGGCACCCTGACAAGTGCTGAAGGAATATGAGTCACTTTTCTTCACCCTTTGCTGTGAACACGGTGGCCTGTGAGGGGGCAAATGTGTCTTGGAAGAAGCTGTGCTGCCTCTTCACCAGAGGGACCTTTTGGATTTCTAATTATTAAGGATTTTAGCTTGTAAATTCTTTTTTTTCCCAAAGACAAATTTTATGTGTTTTTTCAATTAAGGTACAGATGATTTTTTTTTCTACATGAAGAAAATTATTTTCACTCTTAGCCACTTATTTGAATATCTTGAATGACAAATTTATGATCATTTGTGTGTGTGTGTGTGTGTGTGTGTGTGTGTGTGTGTGTGTGTGTGTGTGTTTATAATAATGACATATGGGGTGGAAGGGATGGAGAGGGCATTTGGAAGAGGCAGAAGCAGATACGTTTGGAAAGTGGCCTTCAGTTCCTGGGGTGAAGTCACTACTCAGTGTGGTTCTTGAGATGCCACCCACCACTGCTGGTACTGTGGGAGGCTTTGAGTGCCCCAGCCCAGTCTGAATCCGTGATCTGGGTGCATGCTGCAGCTGGAACCACTTGGTGCATGGCCTACAAGGGAGGCCATGTGGGCCTGGGGTACCATCTTGGGGAGCATAGATGCAGATCTGCAGCTGAGGGAATGGTGTGTTGATGTGACAGCCATCACAAGCTGCAGGCAGGAGCTATGCATGGTCTTCTGCTTACCTCCAAAGTACCTTGTGTTTCTATTGAGTAGGAAGGCCACATCTCCCTCCCCAGCCCGGCTGCTATTTCCCTGTGTGCCTTCAGAGCTGCTCAGGCATCCTCTTGCTCGTGACCCCTCCCTACTTCTCCTGTAGATCCTACCCCTGCGGCTGGAACTGCCTGTTAACTGTCCTCCCAAGGCCAGAGCTGGATAGTCTGTGAAGGCTGCTGGGTCCAGCCTCTGAACTGTGCTTGCAGGGTGAGTGAAGAGAGGGTCAAGCCATTGCTTCCCACAGGCAGTGCCAGCTCTGGCTGGTTAGCAGCAGCTCTAGATTCTTCTTGCACTTCTGAGTAGCAAGTGCTCATTGCTGGAATCTTGGGAAGTAAACCCAGAGACAATCATGAAACATGCTGTTACGTCTGGGTGCTCCGGTTGGGACCTGTATTTCGGGGGTAGATGGACCGTAAAGCTGTCTGTCTCCGTTGCCCATTGTCTCTGTGTACGAGTGTCTAGAGCCTCAGTTCAAAGTTGCTTCTGGCTAGCAGTGTTGCCATGGATGTCTGAACTTAGATCTTTGTAGGTTTAGATCCCAGCCCCGTGTTCACTTTGGGTGGATTTCTAGAAGTGACCTTGCTGAGTTTGAGGCATTCAGACCCTGAAGTGTGTCAGTGGCACGGCATGCTTGCGATCTGTTTGCATTCTGCTCGCTCCCACCCACAGTGCCTACAGGCCAATGTCTGCCACTGGGTCCCTCGTGCCTGGCTCTGTACTAGAAACAGGGCATTAGGGAACCCAGGGAGGCACAAGGCAGTATCAAGAACCATGTCTAGGATGGTTTGTGGTCACCACCTCAGTTTTGTGCTCTGGTATAAAGATCCATGTACATTTATTCATGTCCTCACATCCAGTTCAGTTAGGTTTATAAGACCCTCCTTTGTGTTTTAAATGAAGAAACAGGAAAGTTGCCTAAGGTTGCTTGGGAGGATGGGGGAGGGGAGGAGGGAGAAGAGTTGTTGAAGGCAGGCAATAAGGTTCTAGAAGGCTTGTTTATTATCACTTTTAAAGCTTTCTATTATGGGAAAGCCACACGACATTCCAAAGTTGGGAGAGCATAGCCAAACGAGTCTCATATGCCTTCCCTGAAGCTTGCGTGTGTCCACATGTGGCCATTATCACCTCAGGGAGACCCCACTCGCACCGGGTTTTTAGGATCCGTCTCCCCATCCTATCACATCACCCGTCGATGTTTCTGGAAGATGGAGACAAAGACTTGCTCTTCACTCCCGGGAAGTCTGTTTGGAAAGGGTGGGCTGCCAGGTGGTGGGGCCAGATCTCATTCTTGCTGCCTCTGCCTCTGGGAGGTGAGTAGGATGATGCCCAGCAGTGGGCTCTGGGCCTTCGGGGTGGTGGTCAGACACCTGTCTGCATCCACGAGGCCCTGAAGCCTTGTTTGCCTTGATAGCTCTTCAGGAGACTTGGTGTTGCAGAGAGAGGTGGCCAGAGCAAGTGTGTGGCGCACAGCCTCCATGTATTCTGGGATCTTTCCCCCAGCACTTAACTGGGATTGGAGACACGTGCCACGACACCAGTGAATTCAGATTGTTATTTAACATTCTTATTTTCATTCAGTGTATGACTTGGGGTTGTGTATGTATGTGTATGAATGTGATGTGGGTGTGCCAGGGAGGGCTTATAGAAGTCAGAGCCCAGCTCTCAGGAGTTGATTCTCTCTTACTTTCTAGTGAGGTCATCAGGCCTCTACCCACTGAACCATCTCAGTGGTTAATGAGTTATACTCATTAATTAATGAATTATACTACCTTTACTGAGAGGGGGGGGGGAATGAATATGTGTGTGTGCACATATATAAAACAGGGTCTTAAGTAACTGAGGCTGGCCTTGAACTCTGATACCCCAAAATAGAGATTATTAGGTATGCATCACTGTCCTTGGCTTTGTGTTTGCAAGTTTAGCCTTTTCCACACTAGTGTGGGCTGGCTCAGCTAGCACGGTGTCCTCCACATTGTCCCCTGACCTTTATATTCCACTGCTGGCTTTGTGGTTTTCAAAGCCAGTGGCTTTCTGTGGTCCCTTTGTCCTGGGGCACTGTGGTTCCTTCCCTGCTCTGGGCCCTTCTGCTGCATGGCTACTTAGATGTCCCTTTTCAACAAGTTTGCCACTGTGCCAGGGTGTAGAGTGATGGACTCATTCCTGGAAGGGGTCAGTGAAACCCTTGTAGTTGATTCTTGCTCCAGGAAACCCAGCTCCAGCCCCAACCACATGTGTACCTTTAATGCACCCTATACAGAGCCCCAGTGCCCCTGAGACATGGCCTGTCCTCCAGATATTCTGTTCCTGCAGCGGCCACATCCCTCCTCTCTCCCATCTGGTAGACACACATTGTTCCATCAGAACCAAACTCAGTCACCAGCTCCTTAAAGCCTTCTTGGGCTCTCCCTTTTCAAGGACCTACCATGAGCACCTAACTTTGCAGGCATCTGAGCTCATCTCAGGGTGTCATCAGGCTAGGGCCTTTCCCTGCCTTTTTCTATAAGTTCTTTAGGGACATGGGTCACATCTGTTCTTCTGGGGGCTTTGGCTACCTAGTGTACATTCTACCATATAGAAGCATCTTACCAAGAAATCTTTGGAAATTAGCAGAAAAATAATTTAATATTGCAGAAATATGTGAACTGGAGACATTCCTGGCTGTCTCATTTCCTCAAAGTAGTTTCCTTCTCTTTTGGCTGTACTTTTACTAACTTACTCTTTTATTTTTTCCTCTCTTTCCTCTCTGGTTCTGTAACACCTATTTTATTCCTTTTAGTTATTTCAAAATTGAGACATTCAGGTTTACCATGCTGGCCATGGGAAAGGTGCCTTTGATTGCTGGAGATAGTGGTTATGTGTCTGTGTGCCATGGAAGATTCGTGGTCTATACTTGGTGGTGTATGTAGTCTGGTGTTGGTCAAAGCTTGCTGTTGCTTTCCTAGGCACAACTTGATGTATCATTTGGCATCATTTCTAAAGGTCCATCCTTTGGGAGACTGATTCCAGAAACGCCTGTGGGTACCAGAATCCAGGAATGTTCAAGTCCCATGTAAAGAGCATATAGTGTTTGCATAAAGCCAATACACTCTAGCCATTACTGGCTAGGTGTCACATCTAGTTCAGTGTAAACACTGTACCTGAAATAAGGAATAACAACAAACAGTCTGTATGTGGTAAGCATGTTCGTAATATTTCCTTCAAATATTTTTAAAGATTTATTTATTTATTTATTATGTATACAGTGTCTGCCTGCATGTGTCCTTGCAGGCCAGAAGAGGGCACCAGATCTCATTCCAGATGGTTGTGAGCCACCGTGTGGGTGCTGGGAATTGAACTCAGGACCTCTGGAAGAACAGCCAGTGCTCTTAACTGCTGAGCCATCTCTCCAGCCCCCTCTTTCAATTTTTTTTTTTTTTTTTTTTTTTTTGGTTTTTCGAGACAGGATTTCTCTGTGTAGCTTTGTGTCTTTCCTGGAACTCACTTGGTAGCCCAGGCTGGCCTCAAACTCACAGAGATCCGCCTCCCTCTACCTCCCAAGTGCTGGGATTAAAGGCGTGCGCCACCACCGCCCGGCTCAAATATTTTTGATCTGAAGTTGGTTGAGTCTTGGATGCAGAACCTGTCAAAGTACAGAAAGCCAACATTCATGAACTGGAAATGATTTTCTTTCTTCTTTAAAAAAATTTTTTTTTAATGTGTGTGTTTGTTTGCCTATGTATATGTGTACAGTGCTTATGGAGGCCAGAAGAGGGCATTGAATCCCCTGGACCTGGAGTTGCAGATGGTTTGTGAACCACCATGTGGGTGCTGAGAGCTAAACCCAGGTCCCCTGCAAGAGCAGCCAGTGCCTTAACCACTGAGCCATCCTGCTAGTCTTCCATGAAGTGCTATCTTCTCTATTCCCATGCAGTGCTAACTTGCGAGGTAAATTGCCATTTAACTGTTCTCGGAAAGGGATGGATGAGTTTTTGCAGTCTAGGGTGACAAGGTTTTCAGCTTTCTGCGTGTTTTACTTCTTACCTCCTCCTTCCAAGGAAACTCTAGTAAATAAGACAATGACAGGCAGTGACAGAGCACCTCCGCTGTGGGAGCATATCAGGGCAAGTCTGAGCCTCCTGGCAGCTAGTGCGTGTGGGAAAATGAGATTAGTTACCATGGTGAAAGTCCCCAGGAGGGAGAATGAGAACTCTGGAGAGGGCTGGGTGTAATGGCACATGCCTATAATCCCAGAAGTCAGGTGGTGGAAGCAGGGGGATTGTAAATTCCAGGCCCACCTGGATTGCATAGGAAGAAAAACAAAGCAGAACCACTCACAACAGCCCCACTCCCAAACAAACAACAACAAAAAGATGATTGACCCTTTTCTTCTGCACATTAAAGAACCATGGCGGTGTTACAAAGAGGGCGTTTTGACCCAGGGGAGAAAAGGAGATCTATAATAGAAACAAGAGCTGGTGGCCTGAACCAGTCTTCTCCGGTTCTCTGGTTCCCTTGTGCAAGGTTGTTGTACGTTAGGGTCAGGGCTCTCCCTGGTCCCAGCCTCACCCCCCTGTTCTGTCTGGCCAGCTTCAATTCTCCAACATCCTGCACCCCTGAAGCTCTCTACTAGGTGGCATTTGTATTCGGTTGTCAGTAGGGGACTAGAAATACCAGTGACCCAAAGAAAACTGGATGCATTTGTCTCCCAAATTGAAGATGCCGGGTGTAGACACCACAGAGCTATGGGGACTCCAGAGTGCTGCACCCATGTCGTGACATTCCACCCTCTCTGCTGGCCTTGTGTGGCTTCCTGTTGTTGGAGCTGCAGCCAATTTGTTCTTTCTGAGCAGTGGAGGCAGTGGAGGGAAAGACCCCCACCCAGCACCCACCCGTTCTCACTTGGTGGCCTTCTTAGAGTCCCTTGTAATACTGCTTCTGACCATGCCTGGGTCAGAACTGAGCCACATCTGGTTTGTTCAGTGGGCAGGAAGTGTGATGTTTTCACGGGGCACATTGTCACCTCAAATGACCTCAGGATTCTGTTACTGAGGAGGACAGGGAGGTGTGGAATTGGCTTCGGTTGGTGAGCCTCGTTAAGATGAAGCTCACTGGGCCTCTCACTTAAAAAAGGACAAGTCACTCACCTCCCCGACTTCCCATCTCCTCGTCTGTAGAATGGGAATATTGATTGATGCAGTCTCACAGGTTTCTAAGCATTGAAATAGAATGCAAGGTAGGTGGGCACAGAGCTTGGTGCGTGGTTTGTCTTGGAAGCAGTGGTCCAGTACCGTTTACAAATGCTAATATAGTTGTCATTAGTGACCTGTAGAAAATGCAAGTGCAAAGGGGGAGCGTGTGTGAGCCAGGATACAGGGTTCTCGCTGTATGATGTATTCCCACAAGGGGAGAGTCAGACACACCAGTCACGTAGATGCCCATCTGGTTTGTTCAGAGTGGGGATGACCGGGGATGATTCTCTGTAGTGGTCTGGCTTGTGGTCCCTCCGCTCCTACTTGGCAGCCCAGCTCTCGCCTATGTCTAGGGCTGGATGCCGTGTGCTCTGCAGCACCCTTTGAGATTGGAATGGCTTTTGCCCAGGCGTGCATTAACGGGCAAAGGCTGATTCAGTTCTCGTTCAGCAGTGATGGGGTGCAGAGATACCATTGATGGTTCTAGTTTCACAAACATCACTGTCCTCAAACCTAGCTTGCCATTTATGGTTCTCTGGGGAGGTCCCAGGGAGTCCCAGGCACAACAGTTGTTGGCTTTTCCGAAAGGTTTGCAAATCTGGAGCTATAGCTTGGCTCTGCCTCTCTCTTCTCATTTTGTCCAGTCCCTGACTCGAGACTCCCCCGGGAACCAGAGTGGCCCTTCCTCCTCCACAGATCTCGGATGCTGTGTACAAGCAACAGACAGGGAAAGCCTTTGCGGACCCAGACGCTCTGGGAACTTGAGCTCCTGCCCCCAGCCTGCTCCCCAGCATCACTGTCTGCATCTCACGCCTCTTGAATTTTGTAGAATGGCTATAAAGCATGCCCTATAAGGAGATGCCGGCTTGCTGGGGCCCAGCCAGCAGCCGTGTCCCAGAAACTTGCTGTTGTGGGGCTGAGTCACACTCCAGAAGCTGCTCCAGAGGCTCTGCTGATCCAGTGGAAATGAGGTGCAGGGCCTGGACTGGGAACTTTGTTCAGGCCGTGAAGGGACGTCTGGAAGAAGGAGACAATACTGGAGTCTGGGAGCTAGGACATACCTGTGGAGGAATCCCCAGAATGCCTTCGTCACTGGGCTATTCCTCCATGAACTAGCCCTGTAGCAAGAGGATAGGCTGTTTGTGCCTTCTGTTGCTGGCTGCTGTTGTTAGTGCCCACTTTCAGGCAAGACTCAGGCTTCCCATGTGGAGCCAGCCTTGTTTGCCCTGTGCTGCCCAGGGAGTTAGCAGCAGATTTGGGTTTGGGTCCCAGAGGAAGGTGCTCCTCTGCATGTCATGGACCACTGGCTAGGATTCACCCCTAGTTCCAGCTGTGCCCTTTTGTAGCCGGGCAAGTGGACACAGCCGGATGGTGGCGGGTTGAAACCTGAGATGAGGTGAGGACAGCTGGGAGGAACTTGTATATCTCAGCCCACTGCCAGGAAATGGCTCAGGAGGGCATGCAGGGCTCTGCTGGGCAAGGACTTCAGAGCAGCCCATCTTCTACCAATCTGACTCTGGTCTCCCAAAGCTAACTTGGGTAACTGAGAATTTGACTTTGACTGGTATGTCTCTCGTCTCGGGTGGGAGAGGGGTGTGATTCCCGGCAAGGAGGAAGTCCTTGGTTTACCACCTTCTCCCATCATTCCCAGTGTTTGACAAGATGGATAGGAGCCAGGTTGGGCAAGGATGCCTCTGATGAGCTGAAAGCTCAGGAATAGGGCAGAAACAGCCTGGCATGGGGGAGGGTGGTGGGTGGGGCACCCAGTGACTAAGCTTAAGAGACTAGTGACCAGTCGGGCAGTGGTGGTGCACGCCTTTAATCCCAGCACTTGGGAGGCAGAGCCAGGCGGATCTCTTGAGTTCGAGGCCAGCCTAGGCTACAGAGGGAGATCCAGGACAGGCACCAAAACTTCACAGAGAAACCCTGTGAGAGAGAGAGAGAGAGAGAGAGAGAGAGAGAGAGAGAGAGAGAGAGAGAGAGTACTGACCTTGCATCTTCTAGAAAGCCATTTAAAGATGCCTTCTAGAAGGTCAGAAAATCACATAGACAGAGAAACAGCTCCCGAGGGGCCCTGGTCCTACGGCTACCTCTCAGCCCAGGCAGCAGAGCCTGGAGGAGCAGCATCTGAGACTGTTGGGTACTTGGAGGATAGATACTCTGGGCCCACCACTCAGGGCATTCTGCTACTTTGCTATCTGTGACCTCAGTGTCTTTGCCAGCTAATGGGCATGAGGACTCCTGCCCACCCATATTACTAGGGAGAAGACAAAGTGTCTTAGGTCCAATGGCCGGGACTCAGCCTTGACTGTAAGCCAGGGAGCCCCTCCAGCTGGACTGTTCGTGGCCCCCTTTACTTCTGAGACAGTGCAAAGCTGCCATAGGACCAGGGCCCCTCAGGAGCTGTCTTTCTGTCTATGTGATTTTCTGACCTTCTAGAAGGCATCTTTAAATGGCTTTCTAGAAGATCTATAGCGTCTTGTGTGGCCTGAATACATTTCTTCACACTCCAGGGATCCAGTGGCCACACGTCCTTTAATAGAGACAGACTGTTCATTGATGCACTTTAAACAAATGATGGCACAGATCATGTCATTTGTTCTCACCATGTACCTAGCTTCCATGAGGGCTGCCTTCTGCTAAATATGGCTGTTGTTGTGGTTATTTGATTCTCTAGGTGGATGCTGGCCCTGGTCCTCCTTTGTTGCTGTTGTGGCTAGTATTGCTGTGAGTGTCCAGCTCTCATGTTGTGGGGGCAGGGCTGTGATAACTGCTGTGTGCTACATAAATATGAGTATTTATTGGTGTGGACCTTGTTAAAGTAACACATACTTCCTAGGGGACAAATCCCCTGGGCGGGCATCTCGAGGAATTATGGAGAGTGAACACTGCGTCGGAGGTCATCCTTCCCGGCTCAGGGTGTCTTGTTGTCACATGTGCTACAGGGATGTATGTGACACTCGCTTCTCTCTTCTTCCTATGTTACTCACATTCTAGCTCCCTCTGTCTGTCCCCTGGGGTTGCCAGGTTGCAGGACAAGGCACAAATGTGGACGGATGAGGGGTGGGCCAGTGAGGAGTAGTCAGTTCCCTGCAGTCCTTCTGTTGCTGGGTTCTATCTGGGACTCACTACCAGGCCCTTTGCTGTCCAGTGAGACTCTGGGATGACCAAGCCCCTGACTCACTTCAACTGAGGCTTTTGGAGACGGATGGCCATGTGATTGCATTTCAAGAGCTGGCAAGAAGGGGGATCCCTGCCTGGTCTGTGTCTCTCTGTTACTAAACGGGTCCCCTGCCAGGACATGTGGTACCTGCTCTCCCACCTGCTGTCCGGTGATTAGCTGTCATGATGCTGAATCTTGGGTTGTGATCCTTTCTCCACCAAGCTGGAGGAGAATGGCCTAGTGCACGCCTGTTGGGCATGTAGTACTCATCACAAGAAAAAGCATCAGGCCAAGGCTATTGACTCCCTGCCTGCCCCCAGCCTGCCCACTGCCTTTGCAGTGTGGGCTGCCCTGCTTCCCTCTCTGAAAAGAGATTGTGCAGTCTCTTGGGTCCCATCTTTCTGGGCCTTTCCAGAGTCTCTGACTGACTCTTCAGAAAGCAGGAGTGGGACATCTCCCCACGGAACCATCCCTCCTCGTCTCCTCCCTCAGCCTTTCATCTTGATGCTGTGTTCATACTGCAGAATCCTGGGATCTGAGTGAGCCTTCCTCCCTGGGGGGCGTGAATGTGTGAGAAGTCCTTGATCTGCTCGAGGCTAGCCAGCCCTGTGGATGGTCTCAGTAGGGTGGATTTCCAGAGAATTCAGCTAGCTCTCCTACATACAGCCTCGCTTACACGTGATTTTTTAAAAAAATTTTTCTTGAGACAGGGTTTCTCTGTAGCTTTGGAGCCTGTCCTGAACTAGCTCTGTAGACTAGGCTGGCCTCGAACTCACAGAGATCCACCTGCATCTGCCTCCCGAGTGCTGGGATTACAGGCGTGTGCCACCACCGCCCGGCACACATGATGTTTTTGTGCCTAGCAAGTATACATTAGGGGGTGTGTGCGCGCGTGCATACACGCACACATACATACACACAGATTTGGAGTCGGGCTGACCTGCGGGTTTGCATCTTGCTTCTGACCTTGACCAGCTTTGTGACCTAGTATCAGACACTGTGTTTCACTGGCTGACTCCCGAGTTCACGCACACCTGAGTTCCTCATCTCTGCCTCACAGTGGCCCAGGTGACTTTTGGAAGGACCAAGTGTGAGAGTGCAGAGGAGGAGCAGGTACATACACTGTAGAGTGCTCTTGGTGTGGAGGCCCAGGAGGCATTCCCCACCAGGCCAGCTTTTAGCCTCACATCATCATGCTCCAAAAATGCTCGCACACAGTTTATTTAACTTTAAGTGGGGCAAATTCTGAAATGGGTTGTTTATTGTCGAAGTTGAAATTTTAATTTCTCATAAATTCCCCACAAATTGCTGTAGTCCATTTATATTTATTGAATCTGTCAGGGTTGTTTGTAGTACTGAAGCCTGGGCTCCCCGTGTTTGTGGGCTGTTGCCACAGCGACACTGGGGTCTGAGGCTTCGAGGCAGAGACCTTGCTCTCATATGGTTAGAAGGTTCTGGATTGAGCTCTGGCTGGAAAGTATTGTTGCCAGCTCTGGCTGGGGCAAGCGAGCTATTTAAGATGTCAGATTGTGTTTTAACTTCATCTGTCTTGCCTGTTTCCCTCTCCTCGGGGTACTTTGCCTGTCATCCCATCCTGCTCTCCAGGCCCTTGACGGGTGCAGGCTCCCTAGGAGCCTGGCTGCTATTCCACGGTGACCTTCTCATGGTGGGCATGGTGAGACCCGCATTTGCTGTACAACTGTGGATGACTTGAGGCTTGTCTAGTGACTCTGGCCCGTTGTTACCCTACCCTGAAGTCTTTCTAAACCCCCCCCCCCCCCCCCCGTTTGTTCTTATCTGCCCGGAATGGGTTTTGCCCCTCAGCCTGGCCACACCCAGTCCAGTCCCAGTGTCTGCTTGTACTGCCCTCGCTGGCTTCCTCTTTGTAGGCTCTTTGGAATAGGCAACTATGGAGATAGCGCTGCTGTGAAACCTTCCCTGTTCGCTCAGAGCAGGTCAGGTGCAGTTCACTGGAGCTCCTGCAGCCTGAGTACCTCACCAGGCAGGCTCTCCACCTCCCCTTCTTCACTGCGCCTCCCCTGAGTGGGTGCTATACCAGTCTCCTGGGTGCTCAGCCACCATCTGGTGATGAGGAAACCCGAGTCTGGACTTGTCCCAAGAGCCACTGTGACCTCACTCAGTGTCCCAGGGGCTGTGAGAATGGCTGAGGGCCCTCACTGGCGCCAGGCAGTAGTGGCACACGCCTTTAATCCCAGCATTTGGGAGGCAGAGGAAGGTGGATTTCTCTGAGATCGAGGACAGCTAAGATAGCCAAGGCTACACAGAGAAACCGTCTTAAAAACAAAAATACCCCCCCCCCCAAAAAAAACAACAACAAAAAAGAACAAAAAAGGAAAGAAAGCCTCACTGGCAACTGGGGCTGCTGAGTGAGGCCAGAACCTTGGGCCTGGCCAGGCATCTTTGGGAAGAAGGACTCTTAGAGGGAAGGAACTTTGTAAGAGCCCTCTGCTTGTGTGCACAGGTGAGGGCAGATGTTCTTCGGGCTAGCCAGTGCTTCCGGTGCATCTGTCCTGGGCCAAGCAATGCAAAGAACCCCTGTCTTCTTGGAGCGCACATGACTTACATAGCGAGAGACCGAAACAGTAATGAATGTGTGTAATGTGTGAGGATGGAGACAGGGAGAAGCCCAGCAGGGGAAGGGGCTCACTGGGGTTTGGGAGTGTGGCGTGGTCAATGCTGAGCACAGGCAACCTCTGGCCCTGTGGTTCTGCCTCCAATCAAGAGTGCAGTGGATGCCATGGTGAGGGCGAACTGGGCGCCACTGTGTGCAGAACGTAGCCGAGTCCCACAGATGAACCTAACAAAGGAGCTAAGCTGGGAAGTATACTCAGTGGACCTTCCATGTAGGGGAAGGTCATGGCCAGGCAGATCTGTGCTCTGGAGGTGAGAGGCAGGTCAGAGGTGGACCACCCGGGGGCGGGGCAGGGGGGGAGATAGGGTGTTGTGTGGGAACACAAGATAACTGCAAATATTTGTTTCTCAGTCTTGTCCACTTTTACTCCCCCCCCCCCCTTTTAAATCCACCCCTTCATTTCCTTATAGTACTGGGAATTGAACCCAGAGTCCTGTTCTTTTTTTTTTTCTTTTTTCTTTTTGAGCTGAGGATCGAACCCAGGGCCTTACACTTGCTAGGCAAGCGCTCTACCACTGAGCTAAATCCCCAACCCCAGAGTCCTATTCTTATCATATGTTTATACTTCAGTAAAAGGCTTGTAGAGAATAAAGGCAAGACAATCCTTGGAGACAGAGCATGCTGTTTTCCATAGTTCGTACTGCTGAGTTATCTGAAACAATGGTTCTCACACAGCCGTTGACCAGCAGAACAGGAGTGCCCTCTTCCAAAGGCTGCTTGTTGGGAAGGTCTCTCCGCTCATCAGGACTCAGGCTTTCCATAGACGCCACCTGGTAGAAGCTTGCAGCCTCAAGGCATCTTTGCACTCAGCAGACGGGAACCTCTGTAGTCAGTGGGTATAGTCTGTATCCCAGCCTGGTGTCTGCTTTGGAGCAAATGAACAGTATTTACGGGAGGAGGGGATCCGTGCCCCAGTGTCTTCTTCTTTGGGGAGCGTAGGCTCTGTTCCTGGGTGGGCAATACAATACAATTCCCTCCTGTGCTTTCAGCCTGGCCTCCAGTTCACAGTGGTGCCGGCAGGAGCTGAGGCCGCCCATTTGATGCTGCATTCCACACAACCGATGCAGGCACTCATATCTCTGTGGGGCATTCTGAATAAGTAACCTGTGTGTGCTGTGTTACCTTGGGCCTGGTAGAGCCTCATTCGAGCTCAGAGGTCAGACCAGTGCACACAGGTGCTGGCCCAGGTTCGATCCCCAGATGGGCAGTCTCATGACCCACATGGAGTAAGTCTCAGGCCGCTATCTGCTCCACAGTCTGTGCCAGGGAGGGATGAAGGCCACACGGGAAAGGGAGTGAGATTCGGGATCAGGTAAATGAATTGTAGGAACCTTCAGAGAAGGGGTTTCCTGCCCTCGTCTTCGTTTCCTTTCTACCTCGTCCTTCTTCCTTTACTCTTCAGGGTGACCTTTTCTTCCTTCTGGAGTTTTCTCTGTTTTACCTGTTGTCCTGTCTAGACTCTAGGCATCGTTCTAGGATCCACACACAACCAGAATCACAACCACCTGGGAGAAGGCTTTTATTTATTTTTTTTCACTTTTTTAAAGAAGAGACCAGTTGTTTAGCGCAGGCTAGCTTCCAGTTCATTCTTTAGCCAAGGATGACCTTGGATTTCTGATTCTCCTGTCTCTACCTCCCAGGTTTGGGAATTATAGTTGTGTACTACCACACCCATTTTATGTGGTGATGGGATTGAACCTAGGACTTCATACTTGCTAGGCAGATACTCTCCTGAGCTACATTTGCAATCTTTGACCTGGGAGGACTTTTTTTTTTTTTTTTTGTGGAGCTGAGGATCAAACCAGGGCCTTGCGCTTGCTAGGCAAGCACTCTACCACTGAGCTAAATCCCCAACCCCGAGATTTTATATATTTATATTTTTATAGTAGCATTTGGAAAGAAAGTACATCATGCAGTTGCTATACCCCACTGCAGTATATCTCCCCCACTGCTAAAATCTCTCCATTTCTTGCTGCCAGTGAACCTTCTTGGACACATCATTGTCATTCAGAGTCCACAGCTGGCATTAGAGTCCACTCCTGTGCTGTGCTGGTGGGCATGGTGGGCATGGGAGGTCTATAGTGATGTGTGCCTCTGCTGCCAGTGGGCATGGGAGGTCTATAGTGATGTGTGCCTGCTGCCGGTGGGCATGGGAGGTCTATAGTGATGTGTGCCTGCTGTCTTGTGCTGCACAGAGCACTTTCTTCATCCTGAGGACCCCCCCCCCCCCCCCCCCCGCGCGCGCCCCATGCCCGCTTCTCTCCAAGAACCTTTAAAGAAGCTTTGATGGGAAAGGCATCAGTAGAGTGCTGCTCTCTGGGGTGCATCCTCACATTGGAGTACCCTGAAGTTCTCAGGAGATTCTGACTGCTAGGCAGCTAAAGAGGTGGGGGAGGGGCACAGATTGAAGCTGTGGTTCTGAGTTGAGTGTGTGCCCAAATGCCCAGACTGCACATTCAGATTGGTGGGCAGCCCCACTCAGAGAGATGTACCTGCAGATGGGCTGTGTGTGTGTGTGTGTGTGTGTGTGTGTGTGTGTGTGTGTGTGTGTGTTAAAAATGTGCACCTCTGCTTCTAGGTGAGGTTGATGCTACCTGTCTGAGCCCCGCTGCCTGAGGACAGTTTTGAATAGCAATGAGGAAGGATGGGCTCACATTCCGGTTTTTCTCCAAGAGACCACATTGCCTCCCAAGTTCTTAGGCCTGGTGTCTAGAAGCCGAACCTTTCCCAGCTTGCATTCCCTGCTTTCGGTAGGGGACCAGCGACATTGCCTGTGTCACCAGTCCTGGGGAGACTTGGTTTGGGAGGAGGGTTGTGGCAGGGCAGATTGTGTCAGGAGGCCATGTTAGACTTAGGGGTGTACTCTAGCCCGATGAGTCTCTCTCGGACCATCTCTGTCCTCACTAGGGACTTCTGTCCCCCCCACCTGGACAAACAGGACTTCTAATATAAGGACAATCTGGGTAGGCCTTCCCAAATAGGCATGGAAGTCAGGAATTCACAAGACCTAGGTTTTATACACAGTGCCCAGGATCTGGCAATCCCGTGGGAGAAGCAGCCTGTTCCTTAGCCAGGTCTGCCCAGGGTGCCTGGCATCAGTCACAAAGGCCTTGAGTAGAAGCCAGTCGGCTCCTGGGAGTCCAGCAATAAAGTCAATGTAAATATAGCTAACATTTGGGAGTGCTTTATAAAGCACTTGAAAAAAAATCCCTCATATAAACCCAAAGCCAGTCCTCCAAGCTGTAAGGACAATTAATTGCCCTACCTTTTGGCCGTGGAAACTGAAGTTCAGAGAAGTTCATTTGATTATGGAACTGTTAAAGGGCAAAATTGGGATTCGCACGCAGCACTCTGTTGCTCTCTGCTCCCTCAGACCCCTCTTTGGTGGCATCCCCGTCAGGATGCAGGCTCCTCCCCTGTTTATTCTGGCTCTAGAAGGGTGAGGGAGCTGGTACTCTCCTGCCTGGAATATAGGAGAATTTCTTGGTACCCAGTTCCTGAAGTGGGTGGTGGTGGTGGTTCTTTGCACTTATCTGTACATAGAGGCATGGAAGTTTGTACCTGTGTGGGTGGTGGCACTGGGGAGCTACAGGGCTTTGCAGCAGTCCATCCAGCTGAGGAGGTTGTCATTGGATTGGGGTATTGGGATAGGACAGTATAGTTGTTTGCAGCCTCTTATCAAGCACACTGGGGGTCCTGGAGGAGGCACCTGCTCTTGAGGGGCCCTGAACCTTGCTTACCCTTATATACCACTGATATCTTTTGATCTGTCTGTGTCTCTGGAGTCTCCATGCGGGGTTTCCTGTCAAGAAAGACATGCAGGTCCAGTCCCCTTGCCCTGGAGGAGATGGAAATGGGGAGTGGGCTGGGGAGGGAAGGGGCAGACAGGGGAATCTGTGTCTGATATGTAAAATTAAATTCAATTATAAGATTAAGAAAAAGAAAGAAAGACATGCAGCCAGAGAGCATGGGCTCCTCTGGTGTGGAGGTGGGATCCTGGAGGTATGGCTTCTCTGTGCAGGAGATGGGAGGTCCCTGCCTGTGCAGAGTGCTGGGAACCTGCCTGGTATCAGACCCCAGAGAATGACATCAGGGTATGTGACTGGCTTGTTCATTTCCTTGGGCAGAGAGACAACAGATTGCCTCACCCTCTTGTGCCAGGCGCTTCCACTTTGATGAGGAGACCAGATGTCTTGGGTGAACTTGGAGTCCCCTTCAGTACCTTCTGGACTCTCTCTCTCTCTCTCTCAGTTTTTTTGTGACAGGGTTTCTTTGTAAAACAGTCCTGCCTATCCTGGAACTCACTCTGTAGACTAGGTTGGCCTCAAACTCACAGAGATCCCCCTGCCTCTGCCTCGCAAGCGCTGGAATTAAAGGCGTGCGCCGCCACCACACCGCCTGGCTTGGCCACTTTGATCAAAGCATTTTCCTCTCCCACGTAGGTCCTTCTGAGGGCAGCACGGCTCTTCCTCTCATGTTGTTTTTGGTAACGGTCTCTCAGTTCTCCAGCTGACCCTGGCTTCCTTCAGCTGAGCTTAGCCACCTGCACTGTGACTTGCCACCTTTCTGACTGGATGAAAGAGCTAAGTGACTTGCAGGAGCCCCGGCAGGCCCTGGGAGTGTACTTGTGCATTCGGAGGCCTCTTGGCGCCCCTTCGGTGCCGGCTCGGTATCTGAGCCTCTCCTGTCTTAGAAAGGAGGGAGTTGCTTGCCTAGGGGCTCTTGTAGAACCGTTTGAGTGTGGGGTGTGTTGCTTACTTGCTATTGTGTGGCCTCGAGGTCAGTGTGTGCATGACAGTAGTAGCCTTAGGAGAGGGAGGAGCTGCCTTTCCACTCCCCCCACCCCCCCACTCCCCAGCACACGTGGGTGTGGTAGAGAGCAGAGGCACCTCAGATCTCTGTTTTATCAGCCGGCATAGATGATAGGCCAGTATAACCACTGAGCTTTCTTTATAAGCCCTCTAGCCTGCAGCCCATCCTCCTCTGCAAACTCCACCGTCCTGGCTCACTTCTATTTAAGGCAGGGAGCGTACTTCCTCCAGCCTGCCGCCCCTGGCCTTTGCTTTGTCCTAGGAAGCATTCCTCACAAAGACCTTTTGGGCCTGGGTGAGGCAGCTGGGAGCTGCCTTCTGGGGAGGGGGTTTGTTTGGAGTCCTACTACCCCCTGAAAACCTCATACATTTGGAGTAGCTAGGCTTGGAGGGGCTTGAGCCCAACAACTCCAGAACCCAGTTAGCCCTATTTGCATGCTGTATTCAACCCACCACGGCACACCGCCTCCTTCTCTAGACCCAGGCATGGAGCTTACCAACTCCCCTGCTCCGTGGCTGCTGTGTGCTGCCTGTGCCAGCCTCCAGAGTGTTCTTTGCAAGTTTTGTGGGCTCCTGGCACTCACCATAGTACCTAGCAGAGGGCCTGGCACAGATGAGGTATTGGGAAAGGATTCTTGTGAACTTGTTTACTTTCCCCTAGGGCCAACTTAGAAGCTGCAGAGTTATTTTTAAGAGGATTTCAAGGGGCCAGTAGACTCTCTTCTTCTTTTGTTTATTTGCTTGCTTGCTTTTTCAATGTGAATGAGTGAACCCAGGACTTCCTTGCACATGCAAGGCAAATGCCCTGAGCTACACCTCCAATCCTTTTGTAAAAATTTGAGACAAGCTGTCATTAACTCACTCTGTGGCTCAGGCAGGCCATGAACTCATGACCTTCCTCCTCAGTGTCCTTTGAGGCTGGAATGACCAAGCCTGGTGATTCTCTTATTCTTCTGTCTGTAGACTTAGCTTCCCAACCAGTCTTTTCTCTTAATCTCCCATTGTCTCTGTTTGGCTATCCAGGCATACACAGCTTCCTTTGCTTTCGAGTCTTCCTGGCACTAAGGGGTCTGTTTCACCTACTTCTGACCAATGAGATAGCAGGGCAAAGAACATCTACTCTCTTATGAAAAACACATCTCCTTGGCCATGTCCCTTTTTTCCTTCCGGGTACCCTGTTGTGGGTATTTGGAGCTGTGACCCTCATTTTATGACCATGAGGTGGACCAAAGTCACCCATGGTAAACATGGCAGAATGGAAATTTGTAGAAAAGCTTCAGTTTTTGCTAACATCAAGCTGGTGAAACACCCCAGACCCCTACCTCCAAAACTTTGTTTTTATGATAGAAGCTGTTTTGGGTGATTTAAAATCAAGTACCTCTTTACTTACGAGTATGAGCTTGAAGGGACTGGTTTTGTTATAAGAAGACTCCAAGCTAGGCACGGTGATGAGCACACCCTTAACCCCAGCACTTGGGAGGTAGAGCTCTGAAGAGTGAAGGTTTTGACCACAGAGAACCTGGTGCTCAGGATCTCAGTACTAGTGTGGAAAGCTTTGTAGCAAGGATTCTAATTAGTCTATTAATAAAAACCCAGAGTCAGATATTAGGGTGAAAGTTGAAAAAATCAGAGAAGAAGAGCAGCATTACCTCTACAAAATCCTCAGCCTGAAAGGAGACTGGGCTCCTCTCTCCTCCCATTTTATATTCCTTTCTCCACCCAGCCATATCACTTCCTGTCTCAACCTTCCTAGTGCTGGGATTAATGGCGTGTGTGCCTCTCAAGTACTGGGAGCAAAGGCATGAGATCCCAAGGGCTGGGATTAAAGGTGTGTGACACTACTTCCTGGCTCTGTTTCTCTTTTAAACCGGATCAATCTTGTATAGCCCAGGGTGGCCTTGAACTCCCAGAGATCCGTCTGTCTCTATGGTTAACTAGTGGCTGGCTTTGCCCTCTGATCTTCAGGCAAGCTTTATTTGTTAGAGCATACACAAAATATCACCACAAAGCTTAGGTCCCTTGGGGGCTGACCGCTAGGTGTCATGCTCCCTTAGACATGCGTTAGAGCAGTGGTTCTCACCCTTCCTAACGTTGCGACCTTTTAATACAGTTCCTCATGTTGTGGTGACCCCCAGCCATAACTTTTTCATCACTACTTCATAACTGAAATTTTGCTACTGTTAAGACTTGTAATGTAAATATCTGTGTTTTCCATCAGTTTCTTTGGGGTTGTGACCCACAGGTTGAGAACCACTGCTTGAGGCAAATTATGCTCGTGTAGAGAAAATGTAAAGGCCCCGGAGGGTATCAGACACATGTATCTTGAGCATAGGTGCAAAGGTGAAGCGAATGTCAGCAAACAGCTCTTTCTGCGAGAGGGGGCACGTGTGTCCCCAAGGGTTCAGAGATAGTGAGTGCAGAGACGTTTCCGGTTATTAAAGACTCACATTGTCTTGTTGGAAATATTTCCTCAGGCTCTCTGGTAAAGAAAGATTTGGCTCTCTTGCCAAATCATGAGAAGATGGCTGCCAGCACTGTATCCCCTTGGCTTATCAGCTTTCTTGAGCCAGGGCTCAGCTTGAGGCCGGGGCTGGCTGGGGTGGTTGGCTGAGGTCGATCTGGTGGGTCTTGTACCTTTCGGCTGAGACTGAAGAGAACTGAAGCTTATTCTCAGCTCCGGAGGCTAGGATGAAGTCAGGGCGTTGACAGGGCCAGGCTGTCCCTAGGACCTTCTGGGGTAGGCCCTTTTCCTCCTCCGACTGCAGATGGTTCCACGCTTTCCTGGCCCGAGGCAGCATAGTTTTCGACTGCCTCCCTCCCTCTGTCTCTGGCTTCCCGTGGCCATCTCTGTGTGTAGGTCTATGTTGTCATGGTGCACGCTTGTGTCATGGTGCACATGTGTGCATGCACGCAATCCTGTACATATAAGCTTACACAGGCCAGAGGACAGCCTGAGCATTATCTTCAGGAATGCTGGCTACCTCCTTTTGAAGCCTGTGTAGCTGGTTAATTAGGTAAAAGTAGCTGGCTGGGGGAGCATCCTGTCTCTGCCTCGCCAGAGCTGAGAGTCTAAACAAATACCACCATACTTTTTTTTTTCTTCCCCACGTGAGTTCTGAGGATCCAACTGAGGTCCTTGTTCTAATGAGGCAAGTGCTTTCCCACTGAGCTGTCTCTCGGCCTTGAGGGAGGCTTTTTTTTCTGAGGACACCTAGATCAGCATGACCCCAATGACCTCACTTACCTTGACTTGATGATATCTGCGAGACCCTGTTTCCAAATACAGTCGCATATGTAGCTGCTGGGGGACACCACTCAACCCATGTGTCAGTCACTCGTCTGTGTAATGTGATGTTCTTAATTGGCCAAGCCTGTGTCACACACATATCTACCTGGGTTTACATAGATTCAGGCTGAGGAAGAAGACTCTCTGAGGGGACTGTATTGCTGCTAGTAGGCCGAAGCTTCAAGGATGATGGAAGCAGCAGTGGGAGATGTCGCTAGCATGAGGAGAGAGCTTGAGTGACCTTCAGTGTGAGCAGCCCATGTTCCCATTCTTCTGTCCAGTGTCCTCTCTCACTTCCACCCTTTGACTTAGAGGGGAGGCACGGGCCAGGGGGCAGTTAGGAAGGAGCTAGATGGAAGAAAGAAAGCCAAGCCAACAGTAGAGTCCTCTCGTGTCATCCACTAACTCCACCGTGCCCTCACTGGCTGAGACTTAGCCCGAGGCTAGCCTTGATGCTAGATGTGCTTGTGTACACACACACACACACACACACACACACACACACACACACACACACACACACCACACCACACCTAATAGCGTCCTTTGAAGAGTGCTGTTGCAGTACAGCTTGGGTAGGTGATGTCATCAGAATGCTGGAAACTGATGGACCCTCCACTGCTGTTCTTATTTATTGACAGGTGTTCCCTCTACCTTGGGAGGCAGAGAGGATGTCCTGAGGCAGGAGAAGGTGTATAGGTCATGGAGAGATGGTGGAAAAAAACAGGTTCCCAGTTTTCCCAACGTCCTAGTTGGCCACTCATTTGCTGATGCATTTGGCTATTGGCTTTTTTTCTTCTTCTTCTTTTTCCTACCCAGTTCTTTATGGAAGGTTCTGGAGCCCCAGAGCCTGAGAAATAACCTGGGCTCTGCAGCTCACCACTTCCTGTATGCTGGCCTTATCGCCTTTGGGACAGGGACGTGGCTCACAATTCCCTTTTGTTTAGAACACATGGGGTGACATGTGGGAGAAGAAACTGGAACCAGGCCGACCCCGTGCAGATCCTGGTGCTACCATGAGGCCCTGAATTAGTATTATTTCTCTGAGCCTGTTTCTTCCCTACAAAATAGGAAATGAGAATAGCCCCCAACCTATGTGGTGGTTGTAATATCCCTGAGCTGATGACATCTCAGACCCTGAACACAGGCCATAAGAGCCCTCAGGTCTTAGCTAATGATTGACCCAGAAGCTGAGTTCATAGTACCCTGGGAGGAAAGGGACAGGTGTGTGATTGCTCTGGACCCCCTCTAGTGGAAGGGCTTGGGGGGAGCAGAGAGCTCTTAGTGGAAAGCCTGGAGCCAGGTGCCCAGACCAGGAGTGGAGTGGTCTGACCAGGAAAGTGAGCTGCTTTGGGAGGCAGTGAGGTGGGAGTATGGAAGGGAGCCGGAGCAAGCACCGTGTCCTACTTTAGGGCAGTGGGGAGCCATGGGAGATTTTTTGAATGGGGGAGAACATTTTCAGGAGGAAAGGTATTTTGGCAGTTCTTATCCAAGGTGGGTTGGCTTTTACCCAAGCTAGAGACTAGATTCTGAAGGTAGTTCTAAAACAGCAAAAAAAAAAAAAAAAAAAAAAAAAAGTCTGAGCTAGAAGGTGCGTCTACTATGTTTTTGTTCTGGCCCTCTGAATCAGCTCTTCCATGGCATGCAGGCAGAGACCTTTGGTGTTTTAATAGATTTTGACGGTTATAGTAGGTTTTAGGCAGGCCTGTATTCTGGTCATTGGTGGCAGAGCCTTGTGGGAGAGGCCGCCTTGTCCTCAGCAGAGCTTTTTGGAGGCCTCAAGGGAGCTGAATTCAAAGGCTTCACTGACTTGGCCCCGTGGCTTCCTGGCTGGTCATCTGGCCCAGCACTCAGTGGGGCTATGCGAGGCTGAGCATTGACAACTGGCAAAGACAGAGGCCCTGAGGTTTGACCGGAGAGGGAGCTGGGGAGTAGAGGCCCCAAGGTCTGGCTGTCTATGCATGGCTAGCTAGGCCATGATGCCTGGCAGGCTACTACTGGACTTGGAATGTGAGCTGATGGACATTCAGCTCAGGCAAAAGCTCTAGGCATGGGCTGTGAATGCAGGATTCTGAAGTGAGGTAGATCTGTCTGTCTTCTAATGCTCCTCCCATGCCCTGATGGGGGTGGATCTGGGCTAGACCCTGGGTTACAGTGTCAGAGGGCTTTTTAGCTGCTGCTTCATGCTTAGCCTGGCTTCTCCCCTGGCTAAACTGAGGACAGGGGCCACGCCCCTCTTCATACCTTTGGGCCGCTCCTCCCCTCCTCTTCCTCTTTCCTCTAAGATCTCTGGCCTCCCCCTCCCCCGGGGGTGGTGGTGGTGCTCAGTCAGACCCCTGGTCAGTTACTGCTTGGGAATGTCCTGTGACTCCAGCCCCACCTCTGTCCATCAGCTGTCAATCCTTCTGTAGTCACTCAGCTATGCTCGACAGGGTTGTGAGTTAACCTTTATGCTGCCTTTCTCAGTAATTACCAGCCTGACTTCGGCACCCTCCCCTTCCTTTTGACTGGGCCTCAGCTTCCCCTTTCTGTGAAGGAGGCGTGGACTTTATCACAGACTGGTGACTCAGATGTAGCCAGGCCCACTCCTGGCTTCTTTGTCCTATGTAAGGTTTTTCCATTTTTCTTTAAATCCATTGCCAGTGTGTAAACCAGTTTCCCTATTCTTGCCAGCACTGGCAGCCTCAAGGTCAGGTCTTCTGTGGACATTGCAGGTTGGCATTCTCTGTGTGTGCTCTGAGACTCCCCTGCAGCCTCTGGTTCTGACTTCCAGAGTGAGGAGACAGCAGAAGAGAGAAGTGGGGGTAGGATTGTTCCCCAGAGTGCCTGTCGCCGAGGACCTGGGCTTGACGGAGGAGGCTTGTCACTTGGGTGTGGGAAGGAGTATGGCAGTGGACTTGGTGGCTAGAAATACCTTAGGAACAAAGCTGCAGCCAGGATGGTAGCCAGGTGCATGTTGGAGGGCCATTGTGAGAGAAAGAAGAACAAGCTAGCCATGTGACGAGAACCTTGAGCATGTTCCCTGCCAGGCTCAGTCATGCCCCCAGCTCTTGGCTGCAGGGTTAAGAGAGGTTGTGGCCTAGGGTGTCACTTGGGACTTTAATGTCCTTCTGTGGCCTAGACCTGGCTTTGGCAATACTGCAGTCTTGGGGTTCATTAGCCACAGAAGCCAGATTTCTATTGAGCCCCAGATGGGTCTTGCCATCTCCTGCTTAGCTGAGATTGCCCAGGTGTGGGCACATAGTCCGTGTGTGGGCATATAGTCCTTCTGGTGCCCCTTGTTCATCTAGGCAGCATGGAGTGGAGGGGCACTTTGCACCCAGATGGCATTGCCTGTGTGCCAGATGTGTGTGGCTTTCCTGTTGGAAGTATCCCCTAAAGGAGAAAGTGGTCAGTGGTGTGACTGTGTGGGTGTTGGGAGTTTTAGAGTGAGTGTGAACCCCTTTTGTGCATACACGGATAGATTTGCATCCTGGCACCCCGACTCTGTGACCCATTGAGTTTCTGCCTCACACCTTAGCGCTCTTAACTCACCTGTGGCCCATTGGGCCATCCTAGGTCAATATTGAAGCCAATGCCAAGAAGTTTCAAAGGTTTTCCTCAAAGTGTAGGCTTTGGTGGGAAGCTCCCATGCTGCACAGAAGAGTTTGTACTTGAAGTCAAACATGAGAGAAGATTGAAGCTCTGTCCTCCCCCTTGGGGAGACCCTACCCTACCTTTCTCCACCAGCCTCTCCCTCTGTTCCTAAGTTCCCTGTCCATCCTGGGTCTCCTGACAAGTTGCAGGGTTTGGCAGCCCGAATGGGAAATGGAGATAGCACAGGTCTGAGTTTGGATCTTTTTTCTCCCCACAAGACAGGGTTTCTCTGTGCAACAGTCCTGGCGGTCCTGGAACTCGCTTTGTAGACCAGGTTGGCCTCGAACTCACTGAGATCTGTAGTTGGAGATCTCTCCAGGTGCCACCAAGCCCCCGTGGTCCCATAACCCACGTATAAAATAATCACTCAGACGCTTATATTACTTATAAACTGTGTGGCCGTGGCAGGCTTCTTGTTATCTAGTTCTTTTGTCTTAAATTAACCCATTTCTATTAATCTATGCTTTGCCACGTGGCTTATGGCTTACCAGTACCTTACATCTTCCTTGTCATGGCGGCAGCTGGCAGTATCTCTCTACCCAGCCTTCCACTTCCCACAATTCTCCTCCTTCTTGTCCCGCCTACCCTATCCTTCCTGCCTGGCTACTGGCCAATTACCACTTTATTTATTTTAATCAATCAGAGCAACACATTTGACATACAGAACATCCCACAGCAGAGATCCACTTGCCTCTGCCTCCCAAGTGCTGGGATTAAAGGCATGCTCTGCTGCTGTTGCCGCCGCTGCCGCCGCCACCACACGTAAGTTTGGATCTTTGCCTCAGTGCTCTGCCAGGGCCCTGCTCACTTTGTCTCAGTTCCCAGTCTTGTCGTCTTGTCTCTTGTCCTGTTCAGGGTGTGCATTTGATCAACACCTTCAAAATGACGGGACCACAGACTCCGTCAAACCTCTTTGGCAAGTGGCTGTGTGTGGGGGGGGCTTCCCTGTGGCATCAGGTCACCCAGGCATCTAGATTGAAGGTTTTTGGCTGGGAGGAAGAGGGCCTGTGTTTGTCACTAGACACAGATGAACAGAAAGTGACTGTTACCCATCACCTGGCTGTTTATTGGGAGCAGCAGGGTAGAAGAGGATGCCTCTTTGGTTGCCTGTGGTTGAAGCTTGGAGTTGTTGCTGTGAGATCCAGGACATGTCTCTGCGCTCTTAGAAGGCTAAATCCTTAACTAGGGAAATGACAAGCTGGCCCCACTGCAGAGGGTGTTAACAAGAGAGGCAGTTTTTTGTTTTCTTTTTGATTTTTGAGATAGGGGTTTTTCTGTGTAGCCTTGGCTGTCCTGGAACTTGCTCTGTAGACCAGGCTGGCCTTAAGTGTAGAGGTCCACCTGCCTCTGTTTCCTGAGTGCTGGGATAAAGGGTGTGTGCCACCATGCCTGGCACAGGAGAGAGGCAGATATCCAATCAGTGAGGGTTCAACATAATATCCTGCAGTGCTGTGTGACATTGCTGTTTATCGTTTTGTAGGTACTTGTGGCATTCAGTGCATTGGGGGACATGGGCTCGATGAGATGGGATTCTTGCTGCCTGGAGCTTATGGTTAGAGGACATTGGCAAGGACTGTAGTGGGAGGTGTGCTGTATTTTCAGGGCTCCCAACATCTGATCCTTCCAGTTTACCCACAAAAGTCTCTTTGTAGTCTAGATTTTCCTCTTCTGGCCTTAGAGGCCAGACCCAAAGGACCTTGTTTTCTGTTGGCTCTTCAGGACACCTGTGATAGTGTCTCTACAGCACAGGAAGGTTGTAGGTGAAGAATGGTGAATCCTGGTTGGATTTGGCTAGGGTGATGAGCCTCACAGACTTCTTCTGGGAATAACTTTCTGTACCCTTGGGCCTCTAGCTTCTGTTACAGGCCTCTCTGGCTTCTTGCTTTTTCTGAGCTGCACGGTGGTGTTCAAGGGAGGCCCTTCATTACTCACACCAGCCTGGTGAGTTCTGTTGCTTGCATCCAGATGCAGAACCCCCAGGATTTAGAATGGCACTTGCTGTGCACAAGCTACCCTGCTCAGAGAGAAGGGATGCCTCCACTGCCAGCAGGGAGGATCATGGGAGGATCTGGAAGGAGGAAATGCTTGAAGGGGGATTTTGTGGCACAAGGGCTTGGAGTCCCAGGAAGGTTATGGAAGAGGCCGGACCTTGTTCGGTGTGGCAGAAGAGCATGGAACCCACGCATGCAGAGGATAGCTCCTTTCATGGGTTTTATTTGCTCACAGGGGCCATGGAGCAGGACAGGCCCCCTTATATCCCAGCTTGCCAGTCATAGCCTGGCCCTGGCCCAGCAGCTTCTTTGACTATAAATGACAGTGTGTCTGAGTGCTGGGGCCTTGTCGGGAGAGGACACCTTTGAGTGTGGAGCCCAGGCTACACACTGGGCCTGCTGGCCCCGCATGCCTGCATGGATTGGGACAGGAGGGCAGGGGGTGGGGTGTCTCCATCTTATCTGCCCTATGCATACTTTGTGAAGTGAGACTGAGTTCTCTTTCGTACAGGTGAGGGTATGCAGCTTTGGGAAGTTAGTAAATTGCCCTTTCTCCAGGCCAGTCGGCCAGCAGCCGCTGTGAGGACTGTGTTCAGTTCTTCTGTCTCCCAAGCCTGGCGAGTTCCCACCATTGCATGGGCCTGACCCGAGTGTGACGGTCACAGAGAATGATCGTGGCAGTGATCCAGGGTAGGCACAGAGCCACTTCCTGCTCAGGGAGTGCCAAGCGACTTCTGGCTTCCCAGAGTGCGGCGAATGTTTAAATGACCCTCAGAGAGGCAAGGTGCTCTAGAGCAGGGAGGTGTGGGGGGTGTGGGTGCTGGCATTTAGGGGCACTCCTAGGCCTTGGTGTCTGTGGTAAATGTGGGGTGGCTGGGCAGGAGTGGTGGACCAGAAGCTGTGTACTCAGGTTAACCTAGAACTCACTTTGTAGGGGAGTATGGCCTGGTGGGCAAAGATCTGTTTGTTTTTCCCGTGTCCTGTCTTGCCCTTGTACCTCAGAGGGTTGTAGGCCCTCAGACCTTGCTTTGACAGAGAAAAGCAAGCCTTGCTTCATGAAGCCAGTCTGGGCCTAGCTGGGCCCCGTGTTCCCTCATACAGGTCCCCTAAGTCCTCAGTTTCCTGCTCTGCGAAGTGGAAGTGAATCCCGTATTGTATTCTTCCTCTAGGTAGTGAGATGGATAATAGTTTCTAAAACTAAGACAGTTTAGTCCCGAAGGAAGGTGACATTGCTAGAATTCATGGATATTCCAGCATCTGGCCTATGGTCTGAGTGAGAGGAACAGCCCATTCCTGCTGTAACCCCTTCCAGACCCTCTCCCTCAGTGTGGTGAGGCTAAGGTGGTGGGGAGAACCAGCCGTGAGCAGAGGGCAAGGCATGAAGGGAGAGGTAGGTGGGTTCTGGTCTCTGGCACTCGGAACCTTGGCTTCATTGTGTAAGAGAAGGCAAGTCTGTGGTGTTAAACATGGTGGCATACTGTGGCATCTTGGGGTGATAGGAGCTGGGTGGGGTCAGGGAATTTACTCTCAAACTTGGGAGATATCGTTAAGGACATAGTTCAGGGTGGAGGGGAGGAAGGGGAGAGAGGAAACAGCCCAAAACTTTTAGGAAGAGTTCTCAGAACCTTATTTTCTGGCCTGCCCTGGAGGGAGGCGCCCCTTTCCCCTGGGACCAGGTTTCAGGTGGCTGCCTGAGCCTGGTCCTTTGTGGAAAGTGCTTTTCCAGTCTTGAACCCACTCACCATCCTTTCCCCTCTAACAAGGGCATATGGGTGTAATTTCCTTTTCCTGTGTTAGTATAATTGTACAGTTAGAAGCAGCCAAATGTTAAATAGTGGGAATTGGTTCAATAAATGACACTGTATTGACCTTTTACTGGTAACACTTTAGAAGACATGAAGTACCACAGGAGTGTGTTCATTATGGCATGTTATTTAAAAGTGGCACCCAAATTTGTTTCCCCTGCATTTGTAGGGGCGGGGGGCATTTAAAAGAGTTGGAAGGATATGTAACAAAATGTTATCAAATATCTCAGAAATCAAGGTGAGATTGGTATGAGTAAGTGGGGGTTTTAGATCTCTCACGATGGCTGTGAATTAAATTGATAAGGAGAAAAAGACAGGTTTTTTTTTTTTTTTTTTTTTTTTTTTTTTTTTTTAAGTGGCATTTCCTTATGGTGGCATAGGACTCAGTCAAGCAACTCAGGAGAAGCTGCATGTCTGCCCCCTCAGGCCAGCAGAGGAAGCAGTACCTGAGTCCTTTCTGGCTTGAGCCCTCAGACCTGCCCTTATCTGGAAGCTGGGTTTGAATCTCAACCCTGTGCACCAAGTTCCAGCTTAGTCTTGGGTTCCTTGGAAGGACCAGGGGCTGGCCACCTCCACAGATGTTTGCCCAGGTGAACACAGAAGGTGTTTTTGTTCCAGGTTACTTGGGCCCAGAGCCTTGTTGGCCTGTAGTCTCTGGCTGCCATTTCCTCCCACTGTGAGAACCAACCTTTGTGGGTCTTGAAATACTTTTAATAATTTTTAGTGAACTTTGAATTTTCATCAGAAGTCAGTGTGAGTTTGGCTTGTAGTCATCTCTGAAAGGAAGGAATATGCCTTCACTCTGTTCTGTCCAGCATCATTGTCCCCCCACCAAAAACCCCCACGTGCATGCAGGTGGGATCTGATGCCCTTTGTGAAGAAGTGAAGTAAAGGCCTTTTTTTTTTTGAGGCAGGGTCTCTCTTATGGCTGTCCTGGAACTTGCTCTGTAGACCAGGCTGGCCCTGAACTTGTAGAGATCCTCCTGCCTCTGCCTCCTGAGTTCTGGGATCAAGGGCGTGTGCCACTGTTCTGAGCAGCCATGATGGACTCTTGTCAGCGCCACAAAGCAGATGGGGATGGCTTCTTGTGGGGTAAAGCAGGTGGCTAGGAGGATTGCTCTGCACAGGGGCGCCTTCCGCAGTTCCTGGTAGCCTGGCCCTGCAGGAGTCACTGGCTTAGCAGAAAAGGAGCATTGCTGATTTTACGGCCGTTGCCAGAGGAAGCCTTTCTCACTAATGGTAAGGCACTGGAAATCCCACCCCAGGGCAACAGGTAGGTCAGGTCTCTTCTGGTCCCACGTGGCTGCTAGTGTCTTTCAGCCCGAATCCCTCCCTGCACTGAGAGGTTTTTCTTAGCAACTCCTCTCCTCAAGCTGCCTGCCTCCCTGGGTACTGAGTTGCGTGGGAGAGAAGGCAGCTTGTTGGTGATGGTCCCAGAGTGGTAGAATAGGGTAGTGTTCCTTGGGGAGAGCCCTCAGCTGGTCCAGGGCTGAGTCTCATGAGTCATGAGCCACATGGGTTTTAGAAAAGCTGATGGTAGGCTGGGGGTGGGGAGCATGGAGAGACTGTCACCAGCAATGATAGGTCTCCAGGGCCAGATGGGGCCGTATCCCTGCCAGCATCTTGGGAAAAGACACATTTTGTTTGGTCTGTGTTGGTATGAGAGGCGCTGATATTGGGAGCTCAAGGCATGTTACTCTTTGCTTTCTCTATATCTTTGCTCTTATCTTGAACTTGGAGAGGTGCCTGCAGTTCTTCTCACACCGTCTTAGAGAAGCTGTCCCGGTGCCTTGACCGTTTCCGATTGGTGCGGGAGACCTGGGTCAGGAGTAGCTGCTCCCAGCAGCGACTCTATGGTTCTGTCATCTGCTCCCACAGCTCTCCAGTCACGGGTTTCTCTGGGAGAGGCTGGTTCACTCACGGGTAGGGTGAACTTGGACTTGGTGAACACCTCCTAGCATAGCTGCCTATTTCCAGACTCTAAATCCTTAGGAGAAAATTTTGAGCTAGGCACCCTAGTGTTCCGGTTAAGCTAGGACAAAGTGGCTGCTTAATATCACATGCTCAAGTCCTACCACTTGTAGAGAGTAGGTCCACTACCCACATGACCCGAGGTGCTGGCTTCATCTACTGGGAACTCAAGGGGAGCTCTGGCAGAAGGCCACTACTCCAGGTTAGTGGAACCCTGCCTTTGCTGTCCCTTGCTGCCGAGTAGGATTGATAGTACACAGTGCTGCCAGGCACCAGGTTCCCATCAGCTGGGCCCACCCTCAGCAGCATTGGATGTGCCTGGTAGACCACTGCTTCCCACTCCTTAGGGTCCCCAGCAGCCATGTAGGATTGTGATCTTACTCTAAGTCCTTCTTCCTGTTTCCCAGGCAACACTGCTTTTTTGACTGTTGACTTCCCATTCCTTCTTGCTCCATATGCAGATTTCCATAGAGTTTGTGCTGTGCATTTGGGAATTTAGGATGTATATGTTCAGTTATATCCACCTCCTCTGAGTGGACTTGACCCTAGCTTGTTGGTAACTTTGGACCACTCATGGCCCCAATGGCACACCATGTCTGCTCTGAGACCAACCCACCCTCTTCCCCCTCACTCCAGCCCCCACCACCATTACTCTGGTGCGTGCGGGCTATGGAGTGAGCACTGGTTACCCTGTGTGAATGACAAACTGATACAGTGTGACCAAGGTCTCCCAAATCAGCCTGCTGAGATAAGAGTGCAGCCTAGACAACATGTTTCTGGGGGCAGGAGGTGGGGTGGGGTGGGGAGCAGAGGAGAGCAGCCTACTGTAGAGCCCAACAGAAAGAGAGAAAACCACCCCAGAGAAGCCACAGAACTGGACTGAAGCCTGCGAGGTGGCCAGGGGTCAGTGCTTCTGGTCCAGGGGAGGCCAATTAGCCTGAGATAACAAAGTGGGTGGAGGGCCAGAATGTTGGGGTGGAGGGGACCCTGGGGGTTGGGCCCAATGTGTTGGGCAATGCCAGCTGCCCCTAATGCCACCCACTGCTGTGACCCTCTCTTCTCTTTGGCCCTCCTTGGTGGGTTATTACATGTCTACACAGCCGCACAGACAACCCTTGAGCCCGCACCTCTTGCATGGTGTGAAGGATCCCAAGGCATTCAGGCAGTAGACCTTGTCCTCCAGGGAAAAGCACAGTGCCCCAGGTGGCCAGCTGTGAGGGAGCCTGCCTCAGTTTCCATCCTTGGGGAGGGCTCTTGCAAGTGTACAAGGGAGTGAGAAGGTGGAGGTGGGGACTGGTTGGAGGAGCTGGGGTCACCTTCTGAGGAGGCTGCAGGAGCCTCAGAGGGAGGGAACATTTTTGGGAAGGAGAGTTTCTGAGTCTGGATTGAGAAACTCGGGAGTCCATCTGCATCCTGGTGAATGTGACGGCTTTGCCCTTGATGGCGTGGACTTTCCATAGTCAGCTTGCTTCTGCAGGGCCCTGGAGGGTGGTTGCCATGGTAACTCTAGGTCTCTGCGGGTGGCATGTGGCTGAAGCCACCTCCCAGTTCATTCCAGAGTGATGGGGGAAGGATTCTGAGAGGGGCCATGGGAGGAAGGCCTGAGGCTGGGGAGTAGGAAACTGGAAAACACTGGTCTACTTTGGGGCTTCACATTTGGATGGGGTCCTGGGACCCCAGCATCAGAGCCTACTCCTCTTCAATTTTCTGACAGTGGAGAAAGACCATGAGCCAGACCATATCTAGACCCCTTGACTGGAACAAATCCTGAGTGCCTCCACACTGTCCCCAGCCCATGGTTCTGGCCATGCAGGCCCCATCTCTGCTGTCCCTTTCCGGCTCTTCCCCTTCTGTTTGTGTTCTTGTCCCATCCTTGTTGCCGGGCCCTCCTGCCTCTTCCCTAGTCCTGCAGGCCAGTCTCTTCCTCAGGGCATCTCACCTGGTGGCTGGTCTAGTTCTGACACAGGATCCTCCCTCCTTCCCAGCAGGAACCCCTGCTTGGCCCCTCTGGCTTCTGTGACAGCCCTGCTCTGGGCTCCCTCCCCTGGCAGCCGCGGTGTATTTACCGCACTCGTTTTCTCTGGCCAATGTGGGGCATTGGATGGGAAGCCATCCCCAGGAAGAGAGCAGTTTTTTCTCTTTGTCACAAGTGAAACCCACGGGTCCTGTGGCATGGTCCTGCTGATGTAGTTACTTTAACTCGGTGTCCATCCAAGAACCCCTGCACCCCGTCCTTGCCCACCCTAGGCCTAGTGAGATCAATCAAGGTCCTACACTCGCTTCTGTGATTGCCAGGATGACAACTGACACGTAGGCGCAGGCCTCTGAGAGTAAACTGGGTCCTGCATGTTGAATATGCAGATGTCATTTGTAGAGACCTGGAGAACCTCAAACCTAGCCTGTCGTGACAGTCCAGGCTACAAGCACATCTGTTGTCATCTTCCCTGGGTCAGAGCCTTCTTAGTGGCTCACACTGATGCCCAGTGAGATAGAACCCTTCAGGCCCTTTGCCAAAGGCCCCAAGTCCACTCTAAGAGGGAGGGACTGGCTTCCTAGGATACCCAGCCTTGAGCTACCAGGCAGTGTCTCATGGCTGTAGAGTGCATCACAGTCAGGAGACACACTCCTCCCCATGAATCTTAGTGATTTGCCAAGGTCACAGCTAGAGCTAGGGTGATACAAGTTATCTAGGATCAGGCTGATTTCAAGCTGCTCTTGCAGCACTGTGTGTGTGTGTGTGTGTGTGTGTGTTCCACAGGGATCCTTACCTCCTCAAGAGGCAGAGAGGCAAAGGGTTTAGTTGGATCCTAACATTTCTTTGAATTCTGTTTCATTCTCTGGAATTCTCCCAGGTGAAGAGGCAGGTTTCAGCATTGCCTGTCTCTAGTGCACCAGCCTGTTAGAGACCTTTAATACTCCTTAATATTATACGAAATACCAGGTTGGAAATGGCCTCAAGGGATGCTGTCTTTGGACGGGGAAGAAATGAATATAGAAAGAATACCACCCAGGGCTTTGGAAGGAATCTGTGTAGGCTTTGTAACTTAGACTCCCAAGTTTCTGCTTCTTATTGTTAAAGAGGGTACAAGGAGATTATTTTGGGCTTGGAGAATTCTTAGCCACTTGTGGTGGGGGCTGCCAGTTGCCATTCTGGGAGGAACATGGAGATAAAGGAGGCATTGAGACACTGAGCTGTCTTCCTTCCCTTGTCAGCACAGAAAGGCATCCTGGGCCTGAAGCCAGGGCAGAGGAGAGGGAGGTCTGGAGCATGAAGTGAGGATCAAGATGGGGTTGGGCAGCTGTTCTCATACCACCAAATCCTCAGACCCAGAACAAGGTCTAGGGCCTCATTTCTGGGTTTAGACCCCAGGCTGCAACCAAGGACACCTGCCCACTGCCACCTTCACAGCATTACGGTTTTGAGGTTCTTACCTGAGCTCCACCTTCCACAGAGCCATAAAAGTGACAGCTCTCAGCATTGTGTGCTTATGTGTTACCTGAGGCACAGCATTGACACAGCTCATGTATTGGTTCATGTAGCTTCCAGAGGCATCTCTTGAAACAGGGGTTGTCCAACACCCCATTGAGCCACCCACATCTCCCCACCATCCTTGGAATACTAACTTGTAAACACTTTTTTATTTGAAATAATTACGTCCGGAGAGTGGTCTCAGTGATTAAGAGCACTTACTATTCTTGCAAAGGACCTGAGTCCAATTCCCAGCTCCCACATGGAGGCCCACCATGCCCTCGGTACCAAGCACACTTGTGGCGCACAGACAGACATACACACAGACATGCAGGCAAAACGCTCAGACACAGATGTAGGTGTGCATGCGTGCGTGCGTGAGTACACATGGAAGTAAAAAACTGACTTTCAGGAGTTGGCTCTCTCCTTCGACCTTGTGGATCCTGAAGGTCAAACTCAGGTCAGCAGGCTCCTGTGGGAAGCACTGGGTCATCTCGCTGACCTACTCTTTTTTTCAGACAGGGTCTCACTATATTGCACTGGCCGGCCTTAAATTCAAGAAAATGCTCCTGCCTTCGCCTCCCAAGTGTTAGGCTGATAGGTACCACCACACTTAGCTAGCCAACTGCTAATCGTATCTGCTCGGTTCTGAACTCGCTCCTGTACTGCCCCTTACCCCCATCTCTCCGTCCCCACTCCTACATGCTCACCATGTTGCTTCTGAGACACTCAGATGCCCCCATCTCACCTGGATCCCTCTCTTCGGGTCTCCCTCGGGCGCTGCCTCCTTAGGGGGGTCCCTTATTTGCTTGGTAGGGATACTGTGACAAAGTGCCACCATCCAAGTGGCTTAAATGACAGAAGTGGGATGTCCTGATGCTTAGGAGGCCATAGTGCTGGTCAGGGTTCAGGCAGTGCTTCTTCCTGCAGGGCAGAGGGGAATCTGTGTCAGGCCCTTTCTGAAGCCTCTGGAGCTCTGGTGGATCTCCTTTCTTGATAGCAGATGTGCCACCACGGTCTCTGCCTTCATGGTCAACTTGTTTTCTTCCCCCAGTGTGCACATACCCAAATGTCCCCTTCTGACAAGGGCAGCAGTTCTTTTGAAATGAGGGTCCACCCCACTCGAAAATGATGTCATCTTGAGTATATATGCAGTGGCTCTTTCAGAAAAGGCCATATTCTGGGGTGATGGAGGTTAGGACTTGCAGGGACTGTTTTTGTGGCGTCAGTTCCTCTTGGATCGGGCCTTCTGTGGTGAGCGTCTGCTCTCCCCACCAAGTACGCTGACTCTGACCCCTGGCTGACTCTGACCCCTGGCGGCCCTGGCTTCACCGTATTTCTTTGCTGACACCCTTCTCCCTGCTGCGTTGAGCTGGCTTGAGCAGCACAAAGCAGCCATCCAGGGGTGGCCCTAGGATTCGGGAAAACTAGAACAGAATAAAGAAGCATCTTTTGGGGACGATTCGGGAAGGATCGGTGTGTTTCTTTTATTATATACACATTAGACAAAGGGCTGAAGCAAAGAGGCCTGCTGTTAGTGAGCACTTGATGTTTTTAGCGACCGTCAGGTGGGTACATGCCACCCTTCCAGCTTATTATCGTGCACGTTCTCCAGTCTGCTTTGCCGAGTACAAACGTGTGTCCCTTTGTGTGGGGTGTCCCCTTGACCTCAGTCTCTGCACCTCCTAGTGAGCTAGGCTGAGTGTGGCTTGTGTGAGGCTGCCGAGCACGCAAGTGAATGGGAGGATTGCAGTTTGCCTCTGGGAGGGATGTGGGAATCTGGGCCATCTAGCCTCATCCCACAGTGGAAAATGCAGGGAAGGTGGCAGTTTTGTATGGACTGGAGTTTATATGGCCCAGTCTTAAGTTTATCTGGCCAGGAGCTCAGAAATGCTCACCACGACCCACGTGTTCACTTTGTGACAGTCGGATATGGTGAAGGAGCTAATGTCTCAATGACTGTTGGGTATTTCCTCTGTTCCCCTTTCTTGTATGTGTGTAGGGCTGTCTAGTTTTCTAGATAGATGCTGAGAGGGAGGGTCCCCAGATATTCCCGGCTTGCTTGGAGAGACAAGACTTAGGCCAGAGAGCTGCATTCATGGCGAGTCCCCCTGCCTCTTCTGTTATGTCTTTGGCTCCTTTAGTTTCCAGGGTCACAGCTGCTAGTGTGGCAGTGAACGCAGCCCTAGAAACTCTCTGGGTCTCTTGACTATGGGTCGTGACCCCATGGCCACGTCTCCTTCCTAAGGGGCTGGAACCAGGTGACTGCAGTACCCTTGTTTGCTCTGTAGCCCAGAGAATCCTGCGATTTTCTTCCCCTGCTAGGTCAGAGTCTCCACTAACTCCTGAGACACTTTGGACTTGGAGAGTTTAACTGGGTGCTTCTCTGGTAGGACCCACAGAGAGGCATCCCTTTCTTCCCTACACCCAAGCCCAGCTTGGCGGTCCAGATCTGGGAGTGTTACAGAGAGAATATAGGCAGAAGATCAGAAGGCGGGGCTGCAAGGAAGATAAGTGGGGGAGGATTTGTGGTCAGAAAACATTTAGGCCTGTCCCTTCCGGGCAGTGACATTTTATGACTGACCTAATCCCTCTCAGGCTTCATTGTAACATTTGTCTGGAGTGGCGGTTGTGGAAGTGCCCCGTACCTGTTGTTATGTGAATGGGTGGGTGGCGTGATGAATGGGTGGGACAATGTTGCAAATCTCTCCTGTCCCCAGACATTCATTCATTCAGTGCATATTTGCTGTTGCCCTGTTATAAGCAGACAATGCAAGCTGGAGGGAGAACAGGACACAGTCCTGACCTTGGAGAGGTCTCAGAAACAGGCCAAGACGTCTTTTACAGCTCACAGTGGGCAATGATTGGCCAAGCCAGACTGTATCAGTCCCTCTAAAGTAGGAGGCTGAGGGTACCTGGGAGCCGGCATCATGCCCAGGCCCCTGAACCCGAACCTGACACTTCCTGTTTGTTATTGGAAGTGGTGGCTCCCCCAAGAACTGAGACTAATGAGGTGTTAGAGGAATTGAAAGCAGAGAAGCCCCAGGACTCAAGCTGGCATCTTCTACTGATGGGGCCTCCTGAGAGCCTGCAAGCTTTTCCAGTATTGCCTTGTCTAGTGAGGAATGTAGGAGCAGATGCCAGGGCTCCATCAGACAGATGAGGAAACAGGCTTAGATGGGCTGAAGGTCACTGCCTACAGCTGCCTGCCCTCTTTCATCAATCACAGTCCCAGTCACCAGGATCCAAAGGCCACCACTGTCATGGTAAGATCTCAGTGAGAGACCCCGTCTCATAAATACAGTAAGTAATTCATGTGCAGTGCCTACAGGTAGGCCTGGCCAAGCGCAGGTGTCCAATGGATATTAGCAGCTGGTTAGATTTGAACCCAGGGCGTTTTGCTTTAACTTTAAGTCAGAGAAGCAAGATACTGCTCTGGTTTGAAACTCCCAAGTAGCATAGCATAGTGTGAGAAGACTCATCTCATCTGGTCCCATAGAGACTCCTGTTACTCTCCACAGAGGAGATTATCACTTATATCAATTCCTTGGGGGGTACACTGAGATGCTATGGCCATAGGCAGGTAGATGTCTGTAGCCTCCCTCTGCTCATACACTCTCTGGATCGTTCCTAAGCTTTTCTATGGCAGTTTGATATCCCACCACATCCCTTCGTGGTAGATTTGATTTATTAATTTGGAGTGATTATAAACCTAATGAGGGATCAGGAAATAGCATTTTGCTAGAGCGGTCAGTTCCTCCTACTGGAGTTTCAGAATCTAGAGCTATAAGACTGGCCGAGACTCCTGTGGCAAGAACTGCCTCCGACATAATCTTGGGCTACATTGTCACTGCCTGTCACTTCCAGGAAAAGTGTCTAGATAACACCCATCTGAGAAACTGCCTCTTGGAGCACAGGGACAGAACCAGAATGTGGCCACCCGCCTTGCTTACTGGCTGTCCAATCTCAGCTCATTGTTTTGCCTTCTGGAATCTTCTTCACCTCACATGTAAATGAATGGTCCCCAGACCTCAGCTGCTCCAGACTGGGAGATTAGGGGAAATAATATGTGTGATTTGCTCAGTTCGGCACCTGGTATGGGGCTTAGGCTCCTGTGGTTCTGGGAAGGGATTGCTTGGATTGTCCTGGCGGACAGCCAACAAGAATTAAATAGAAGCTAGGAGAAAATCTAGCCTCACGTGATCTCAGCTGAAATCCCTGCTGCTGCCTGCGTGGTGGCCTGGCTCTGCTCAGGGATTGCCTGATGTCTGGGCTCTGGTGTGTGCTATGGAAGGGATGGAAGGAAGGGTATGTCCTTATCCTTGCTTTGCAAGTGAGGAAGCTGATCTGAGGATGAAGGATGCACTCCCCTGGCCTAGGCCTGTGCATTCAGACACTCAGCCCCACCCTCTGATCCTTTGGTGCCGTGCCCTTCGTCTTGGCAGGGGCTACCTCATGCCTGAGGTGGCTCAGGAGGAAGATAATTGTTAGGGAGCTGAGGCAGGAGGACCCCAGGAGCCTCTTTCTCCAGTCCCAGCATACATTGAGAGGACATCTAGACTTTGGGGTGTAGCCTGTGACTTTCCTGCATGTTGGTACAGATCTGCCAGCTCTTGTCCATCTTTATTCGCCAGCTTGTGATGTGTGCCTCTCCTCAGGACAGGAAGAGACTGCCTGGGGACAGAGGGAAGGTTTACTTCCCTTCATGCTGTCTTGAGCCCAGGGTTACCACTGTGTAGAGTAACAAGATGAACAGCCCACTTGGCTAATGTGGCTGCCATCAAGGGACTTATAGGCAGGTGGAGGGGACTCCGGCAGCTCTCCTGGGTGCTGGAGAACAGCCGGGTTCATGTGTGGCTTGTTCAGTCAAGGTTTCAGCCTAATGGTTCTAAAAGATGAGGAAGTATTCTTCCCTTGCAGGATAAATCTCTGTTGCTGTGTTCTGTGTAGATACGAAACTGTAACTATAGTTTTAAAAGCCTACCCAAACCTCACCGGGGCCCATTTGCTAGCATTTAACACGCCCTTGGTCTCATTAAATGATGAAAGAAATGGGGTAGGGAACTTCCTGCCATATCAGTCAAGATGTGTGGTTCTGGATTGTCAGGTGACCTAGGTCCTAGGGACTGACACAGTCACACACACACACACACACACACACACACACACACACACACACACACACACCCACACCCCACCCCACCCCTCACACACTCTTTTCACCTGCCACAGGGCCATCAGGAAAGAGAAAATCTCTTCCTGGGGGGCAGGGGGCAGGTGGGTTGGTGGGCGGGCACGCGGACCACTTACTCCCAGGTCATTACACCTGGTTGCTGTGAGCCAGGGTGCTGTGCTGCCCTGTGTCCCAGAAAGCGGAGCTTGCCTTCCTCCCCATCACCCTTCCTGTCTCCTCAGTTACGTCTCCACTAGGACTGCTTTGCTGCCATCTTAGCGGCTTCTGAAAGTCTCCCTGAGGTGGCATGCCCACTGTCATACAGACAATCTTTTCACAGGGGGTCTGGGTCTTCACACTTGTCCATGTGGACATTTTCCTCAGACTTCTAGGAATGGGCTTTCTGAGACAGAGGGGATGGTGTGTGGGTTTTCAGCCTGTTCTTTAATTTGGCCTTCAGGCACTGGGCTTTTGCTATTCTTTTTTTGTTTAGTTTTTTGTGTGATAGGTCTCTCTACATAGCCCTGGGTGTTCTGGAACTCACTCTGTAGCTCAGGCTGGCCTTGAACTCACAGAGATCTACCTGCCTTTCGTGCTGGGATTAAAGATGTGTGGCACCATGGCCTGCTATGCTTTTGCGGTTCTTAAGATTACACTGTCGCCGGGGCGGTGGTGGCGCACACCTTTAATCCTAGCACACGGGAGGCAGAGCCAGGCGGATCTTTGTGAGTTGGAGACCAGCCTGGTCTACAGAGAGAGATCCAGCAAAGGCACAAAGCTACACAGAGAAACCCTGTCTCGAAAAACAAAACAAAACAAAAAATTACACTGTCAATTGTCTTTGCTCTGGCCCTCCCTCCCTCCCTCCCTCTCTTTTTTTCTGGGTATGTATCTGTGTGTATATCTGTGTTTGTGTCCTGGTATATGTGGAGGCCAGAAGTAGACATCAGCTATCTTCCTTGACCACACTCTACCTTGTTTTTGAGTTTGTATCTCACTGAACCTGGGGGTTGTCTAGTCAGCTAAGCTGACTGGCCAGTGAGCTGCGGGGATCTGCTTGTCTACCAAGCTCCTACCTATAGCCCTGGGGTTACACGTGTGTGCTGTTGTAATAGGGTCTGGGGATTTGAACTCAGGTTGGCATGCTTACGCAGCAGGCACTTTTCAGACCGAGCCATCCTCCTTTGCTGCTTAGTGCTATTATTTTTTCCTCCCTCTTTAGGTTTATTTCTTTTAAAAATTTATCTTATTTTTTAAAAATTTATTTATTTATTATGTATACAGTATTTTGTCTGCATGTATCCCTGCAGGCCAGAAGAGGCACCAGATCTCATTACAGATGGTTGTGAGCCACCATGTGGTTGCTGGGAATTGAACTCAGGACCTTTGGAAGAGCAAGCCGTGCTCTTAACCTCTGAGCCATCTCTGCAGCCCCTCCCTCCCCTTCAGATTGAAATGACTATAATGATATTGGAGCTTTCAGGGTCTGAGTCTCGCTTCCCAACAAGCCAGGTTTGCCCACCCACCTACCAATTAGACCAAGGAGTAATATGAAAAGTAGAGAAAGATTTATCCTTTGTGGCCACATGGGGAAGAGGAAGAAAGAGGTCCAGTGACCACTCCTGCCCCTCTAAAGTCCATCCATCTCCAGGGCCCTGACCTGAAGTTCAGGTTTAAATATCAAGTAAGAAGTTTGCATAACTGAGGTGTGGCTCCACCCATCACTGTCTTGGCCAGTCTCCCCTACACGCTAGCTTGACCAGTTGTTGGTTAGAACTATATGGATTCTCTTCACAAATGACAAGTTCTTCTCTGCCTGGCACTCACCAAGCTCAAGCTGTATAACCTAGCATGAAGAGTGGAGTTGGGCACAAAGTCCACCCATAGCTCTTGGTAATTGATAGCTGCTTGTAGATGTAACTGTCTTGTTCAATAAGAAACACAGAGCCAAATACAGAGTTAATAGCCAAGAGGTCAGAGCAATAGCTGAGAGCTGAAAACCTTACCCTTCACTGTTGCTCTGTCTTTCCTCTCCGTAAGAGGCCTACTTCCTGTGTCCTGTCTTTTTTATAGACTTTCTGTTCTGCCTTCTTATTGGTTGTAAACCCAACCACATGACCTCATCACTGCCTGTCTGTACAGACCTCCAGGTCTTCTGTGGTTGGTATTGAGATGGGCGTGTGTCACCATGCTGGCTGTATCCTTGAACACACAGAGCTCCACCTAGCTCTGCCTCTCAAATGCTGGGATTAAAGGCATGCAACCACCACAGCCCAGCTTCTGCTATAGCTTGCTCTGACCCCAAGGCAACTTTATTAACATACAAATAAAATCACGGGGTTGGGGATTTAGCTCAGTGGTAGAGTGTTTCCCTAGCAAGTGTAAGGCCCTGGGTTTGGTCCCCAGCTCTGGTTTAAAAAAAAACAAAACAACAAAAAACAAAGAAAGCCCCACACAAATAAAATCACATTTCAGTACAAATAAAATATCACCATAGCTGCTGGGGGGAGTGTGTGGTCTGTGGTAGGTTGGTCACCCTTCAGTGGAAGGTCACATATCCTAGAGTGACTGACTGTACTTGGTGGGTTAAAAACAAGAGAGTACATAAAATTGGGTGGGTAGGGATTGGGGATAGATCTGGGAGGAGTGTCTGTGTGAAAATGGGGTGTGTGTGAAAATGATCAAAATACACTGTATAAAATTATAAAAACAACTAATAAAAAAGAGGAAAGAGACTTATATTCCATTTTTTAAAAGTTAACTGAAAAGGTAACTTGTATGTATGTGATGATGTAACTGCAGGAATGAAGATGCTCAATACAGTTCTTTTTGTTGTTGTTGTCAGTTAATTATTTTATTGTATTTTATGTGCATTGGTGTTTTGCCTGCATGTGTATCCGTGTGAGGCTGTTGAATCTCCTGGAACTGGAGTTACAGATGGTTGTGAGCTGCCATGGGGGTGTTGGGAATTGAACCCAGGTCCTCTGGAAGAACAGCCAATGCTCTTAACCACTGAGCCATGCTGCTGGATGGCTCTGTATCTCTCAGAATGTTGCTGGAGATGTTAGGGTCAGAGCATGGACTCTGGCAGGCCTAGCAAGCTAGGCCTGGCTACTTGCCTGCAGTAGGTTCATAGTTCCTCAAATGTTAGTGCCACGAGGCACTATGGTTGTCTGGCTCATTCGTTGTCTTAGCCCTCCTCTGGGGTGCAATGCTGTCTGCTCTTCTGCCTTAACTGAATTGCTGCTGCTTCCCATTGCCCTAGTCCCCGGGAACAGTCACTAGGGAACTGGGTCGGGGAATACAGGCACCAGCCTGCCTCTTTCATCTGGGGCAGAGGCCATTGGTATGACCAATATCTTCCTTGGCTTAATTTACAGGTTTGGGTGGCCAGACTCAAGCGCCTGACTGAGGGACACGTGACACTCCTCTGGGTGCTTATTCAGAAAGCACCCATGTCCTCCCTCAGACTGCTTTTGGAATCAAACCCACAGAGAGACCCTACTGTCTGCCCCTACTTTGGGATCTATCTGTTAGAGGCCCAGATTGAGAGACCCGCTCTGTCTACTATATTGTGACCTCAGGGTTGGCTCTTCTGCCAGATCCCAGGACTCTCAGAGAGCATGGAGATATACATCAGGCCTTTGATCTGGGCCATTTGTCCCACTCAGCCTTGACTTAAGGCAAAACTTTTGATGTAGTGGATCCCATTTGAAGTCACAGCTGAAAACACACCACTTCTGGGCCGCCTGCAGGGAGGAAAGGCAAAAGAAACCCCAGGTACCCCGCACACCCTTTGGTGTGAGCAGAAGTCTGGTGTCAGCAGGAGAGAAACCTGGGTTTCCATGCCATGAAACTCCATGCCCTTGGGCATGTCACGGAACCTCTGTGTGACTCAGTGTCTTCATCTGCACCCCATGTGCTCAGTGCTTGTTAGGAACACAGTGTGTAGCTTCCCGTAAGCACCGCGTGGGTGACAGATGTCATTAGCAACCACAGAGAGCTGAGGGTGTGGCAGCACACACTTTGAGGATGTTAATACGAGCCAGTGCTAGTACCCTGGCGCTGCAGAATTCAAGTTCTGACCCGTGCTGAGTTCTGGTGACATGCTACAGCCAGAGGCTGGGGGTCTGATGTTGGTCATAATACAAACAGCAAGGAGAGGGAGATAACAGCTGACCTTTATGGAGCATGCGCGCCATACTCATCGGCAAAGCACCGTTAACGTGCGTGTGGAAGTGTGTTGCCTTAGTGTTCCTCTGAGGGGGATTTAAATCACCGCTTGTAACGAGCAGGGTCTGATCATGTAAGCAGCAGCTGTGTGCGCTGCAGGCCGGTGAGGTTTCTTTAGGCGCTTGAAGGTCCGAGAAGGGGGTAGCCACAGAGGCCAGTCCTTGTCCCTGTCTTAGTCCCATTCCAGCCTCAGTTTGTAACATTTGAACTTTGAAGTCAGGAACATTTCCCATCTAGGAAGCCATGGGTTTTGCTTAGCAGCCCTGTGTCTCCATGGCCCCATGCTGGGGGGCATGCTTTTCAGTGAAGAACCCCCAAGGGGCATCCACAGCATATGGGGATAGGGGAGAGTTGTTCTGGAGAAGCAAGGGAAGTCAGGGGTGGTCCTGTGGGTGTGGGTGAGATGAGAGACCTATGAATTCTTCCTGTTTGTTGCAAGATGAGTTGAGAACCACAGCCTTGGGCCGCATGTGGAGAGCATCCTCATTTTATGAATGCGGAAAACAAGCTCAGTATAGTCTAGGCTACCCCGAGATAATGAGGTTAGATGGGTTTAGTAGCCTTGCTCACATCTCTGGCTGGTTCCAGGTGCTGGTATCTGGGATGGAGGCATAGTGTCAGGACCTAGCTTGGGACTTTATCCGAGGTAGGACATGATGATGTTAAGTATTATTGTTGTGGAAGTCAGCGGTGACTCAAGGGCCACTGGGATTTGCCAACTTTGTCCCATATTCTACCAGCCCTCCCCGCCTCCCTCATGAGCCTCACTGCCTTTGTCAGTGAGGGAAACAGTGGCTCTTTGTTCCCTCTGAATTCAGAACCCTGGGTGTGCATGGAACCTTGTCCAGCACAGTGAGACTTGGAAGTGGAGCACCCATGGTCAGGCCTTTCATTGAGATGCCTTTAACACCCAGGGAGAGGGACAGATCACACCCCTTCCAAGGGGAGAACAGGAAGTCTCTGGGAATGTTCTGGGAGCCAGGCAGCCAGAGAAACAGAATGGTGAACACACATTGAGTTCTTTATCCGAGCCCTGCCCTCGCCCTATCTAGGAGACTGGACTTTGTGCCGTTTTCTGAAGTCTGCAGTCACTCTCTTGAATGTCCCCTCCTCTATGGTGGATTCTCTCCTAAGGGCCCTCTCCTTTGCAGCATCCCGTCTGTGGTGGTCTGGTTTCACTTTACTCACTGTTCAGGCCTCTATTGAGACCCATCTCTCAAGTGGGGAGAGACTGAGATTTCTGTGAGGTTCTTTCAGGACAACATCCCCTGAGATTGATGGTGGCTTCTCTAGCTACTTGAGGAAAAGCAGAAAGACCCACTTATACAACTCAGAGATGTTACTGCTAGGCCAGCTATGGTGGCACACACTTGTTACCCCGACATGCAGAAGGGAGAATCAGGAGGATGGCTGGCTGCAAGTTCAAGGCCAGCTTGAGCTATAAAGTAGAAAAGACTGCTGGGTGTGGTGGCTCTGGAGGAGCAACAGACAGATCTCTGTGAGTTCAAGGCCAGCCAGGGCTACATAGAGAAATCCTGGGGGGGAGGAGAGAGAGAGACAGAGAGAGAGAGAGACAGAGAGACAGAGAGAGAGAGACAGAGAGGGAATGAGAATATGCCATGGCAGGAGGTGGTGGCCATGCTGCAGAGTGGAACCACATCAGGCCTGATGTGTGTCCCCAAGTTGCTGTTCTTGTGAAAGGGCTTAACTGGCATAAAAATGCTTGGAAAATACACAAAGGAAGGTGGCTGGCTTCCAGACTCAACTGTTTACCTTTTGCAGGGCAGCCAGGAACACAGGGAGCTTATTTTCCAAACAGCCCCTGGTTGTCAGGTCTACAGGCCTCAGGCTGATGCCCACCTCCTTCCCTGATCCTCAGGGGATCCCTGGCTTTTCTCTGGCTGGTTCCTGCTCTTGCAAACTCCAGTGGCCCAAGAGTCACCCCTGACGTCTAAAGCAACAATACTTATCGTAACCATGCCCTACCAGTTTAGGCTCTGACATTATTTCCCCTTCCCTAGTACCTGGTCCAGGGAGGGTTGGAGATGTGGAGACCTGCATGGTAGTTCTGACTGGACTTGGGGAATGTGCCCGCTGTCATTTTTGGGACCCACTTCTTTTTTCATACTTATCATGATCTGAAAATATTGGCCTTCTGTTTGTGGTGCCTGCCATCGTGGAACCCAGGCATGGTTATAGCTCCTTGGGTGCCTCTTCTTGTTCTGGTAGCTACTTCACTTCCCTTCAAATCCTGTTGGGGTTGGATGAAAATGTAGTGTGGAATCAGCATATAGAGCCAGAGAGGCCCTTTCTGTTTCCTCGGGGGAAACTGAGGCTAGGGGCCAGCACTGGCATTTCTGCTGAGCCTCAGTCTGTTCCAGCTACACAACGTGGTTGGTCCTTTTTTTTCCTTCCTAGGTTCTCAGTGTTCTGGTCCTAGGAGGTAGGAAGGTCATCCCCATCCCCTCGCCTTGCTGTGAGGTCTCAGAAGACACCCAGGAGGCAGAGTCAGGGTCACCTTAAGTTTGAAACCAGCCAGACCATTTCAGATAATGGCAGATGACACTTGGGCTGCATCCTTTCCTCGCTCCAGTCTGGTGTCTTGGCTGTATTTGTTTTGTTTGGTACACAAGCTTGTCACCATGGGAGGGAAGCATAGTCCTTGATGATTTCTCATTGGGAGGTCTCTGGTACTTTTCTTCTTTAAATAGGGGTGACCTTTTAACATCTCTCCTGGCAGACAATAAAAAGTGGAATTAAGGACAGCAGGAGAGAGCTGGTGCATTCCAAAGGCTTTCAGAAAAAAGTTAAAAGAAGGGTGTATCTGCAACAGGTGTGAGCAGGGCCTGAGGGCTTGACAAGACACAATATGTATTATAACCAAGTGTGAAGAACTGCCACTGTCCATGGCCTGCTGGGACAGGGGAAACAAAATGTACCTGGAGCCACAGAGATGGCTGGTAGGCCATGCAGAATTCCTGGGACTGAAGGTGGTATGATGGCCAGGTGCAGGGACCAGAGTCCTGACCTGCCTTCCTTCTGGCCTTCCACCAGGACTCCTAGGGATGCTTCTGCCAGAGGACAGCAGCTGTGTGGTGGTGACTTTTGAGACTGTGACCACAGGGGACAGAGAGGACATGGGGCAGAGGATAAAGGGTGGGTGGGGATTTCAGATCAGTTGTCTTAGGTCTTCCTTAGTGGACCTCTCCCACCCAGATCCTAGGTACTTTTTTTTTTTTTAAAGTCCCTGCCTCCCTTGCTTTGTTTGTGGATATCCTTTCCCATAGTGGTTGGAAATAAAAGGAGACAGATAGTTAGCTTGCTGTCTCCTCAGAATGACTGTTTGTAGCTGTCTTGTGTCACAAATGACATAGGCACAGCCAGCCCTGAATCCTGGAGCTAGCTGCAGTTGAGGGTGGGAAGTGAGGCGGAGATGGCCTTCTCTGGCCTGGCTGAGGCTATGTGGGGGGTCAGCCAGGTGCTGGCGTCAACATGCCTCCAAGAGTCTAGCCTTGCAGGTGGTGGCGGCCGTATGCTGGCGGCAGACATCTGGCGCATCAGGAAGCCTGGTGTCAGGCTGCCTGGCTGTTGGCAGGTGCTCTTGGCTTGGGGTCAGGTGATGCTGACTATCAGCTGGCCACTCTGGCTCCCTTGAGGCTTGATCTTCCCAACCCTGTCTTCTTGAAAAAGCAAACACATTCCCCAGTGGAGCAGCGCACGCAGTGCTCAGCTGATCACAGGCGGCTCTGTACTCCTGCACCCCTCCTCTGTCAGTGACACACCCCAGTTTCTGGGTGGAATGCTAGCGCCTGGGTTCTCAAGGCAGCGACTCCTAGACTTGTCAAGAACATCACTCGGCCTAGGCCTTAGAGGGAAAGAATATGTGCTTAGATGGAGTTTTGACTGGGTGACTGGTCATTTTTCTCAATCCCTCCAACTTCTGGTTCTCCTAGATGGTTGGGCAGTTGAGGTATGTTCAATAAATGCTTTCTCCATACAGCTAGTGTGTGGCATCCCCTGCTCATAAGTTTTCTGCCTTTGGGAGATCTACATGTAAACATGGAGTCTATCCTCAACTACCAAGAATGATGAGTAGTGGGGCCCTTGGGCTCTTAATCTGTCCGTTCAGCCCCTTCCTGTCTGGGGTGCTACCAAGGCTCCAGGGTCCCAGATGTGGGCTTAGGTACTGAAGTTCTTCTTATGTGTTCCCACCTTGCAGCTGAACCTCAGCCGGCCAATTGAGGAGCAGGGCCCCCTGGACGTCATCATCCACAAGCTGACTGATGTCATCCTCGAGGCTGATCAGAATGACAGCCAGTCTCTGGAATTGGTGCACAGATTCCAAGTGAGTGAGGGTGGTGATGTCTGGCTATGGGGTCTGTGGGGGTTGGGGGAGGGCCAGGTTGGCTGTACAGCTTAGAGCTGTGGCCTCTGGAGAAATGGCTTTGCCACTGGCAAGCTGTGGTTTCCTGAGCAAGTGCTCAGCTGCAGGCCAGACCTCAGGCTTACGTGTAACCCAGGCTTGATGTCCTGCTTGTGGTCAGAGTGCTGCTGAGCCCAGGTAAGGTTTCTGTGTCTTCGGGGCTGGTGTGCTCAGCACTGGCTGCTGATTCTGCTTTTGCCCCAGGATGGGATGCCTCTGTTGCACCTGGGGTCAAGGTAAAAGTCCCTTGAAAGCCTTTGAACCATGCCCTGCGTTTGTGGAAAGCCCCTGTATTGTTTAATTTGATATTGTGTATGCCTTGCTTGACAGTTTTCATGGGCCTGAGGGATGTTCCCTGCTTGGTCCTGACCCCTGGGTGATCTGCCTGTCACCTTAGGGTTTTCATGTGGCGTGACAACTGCCGCTGTTGCCATTGCTGACTTGCCCCATGTGTCCTCTTTTGTGGACAGACACGATTCTTTTCTCTGGCAGGCAGCTCGGGGGTCATGAAACAAAGTCATATTATCAGCGGAAATGCAGCTGAAATGGTGGCTGTTCCCGGGCCTCCCCGGGGCACGGGTGCTTGAACCAGCACTTTCCATCTGCTGTAATTGGAGGTTGGAGATCCTCTCCTCTGCCAGGACAAAGGGACTCTTGTCACACAGCAGCCATCCTGCTGACAGTGTTCCTCTCTGCCACGTGTTCAGGGTTGGTGGCCTCGGCCCCCTGAGCATCGAATGGCTCTCACCCACTTCCTGGAGACCTCATGCTGTGGAATGTCTTTTCCCACCAGCTGCAGCTACTCCTTGCCTCCCGCATGCGTTTTCTAGGGGTGGCCGCGTTGGGGTAGGGATTGTCCCCGAGGGCCTCTTTATAAAGCCCCTCTCATTTGCTGAGCTTGGTCTTCTCATAGGCTGAGGCTGTGGCCATGGTCTCCCCTCCGCCTGTGGGGCCCCCCGTTTTCTTGTTTGTAAAATGAGCACTTGCAGGGAGGGGCAGCCGGGCAGTGATGGAAAGTGCGTCCAGGCTCAGTCCTGGTGGGTGCTCGCTGCTGGAATGTGTTGTGCTTACTCCCTGGGTGTCTGCTGTGTGGTGGTTCTTCAAGCCCTTCTCAGGAGTGAGGCAAGGCAGGAAAGTTTGCCCTGACCGTCCCTCACTCCATGGCCTGGACTTAGCCCCCAAAGCAGCCAACCTGAGCCTAGTTCATCTCTGTATCCCTCAGGGCAGGTCTCATCAGCCTTGTTTTATAACCAGGAAACAAGGCACAGAGGCGTGTGGGGTGTGGCAGAGGCAGGGCTCAATATTGACTTCCGGAAGCCTCTGCTTATTCCCTGTGGGTGGCTCTTGCACCACTTCTCAGTGGTCAGGTATTCACATGCTTTCACCACCATCCTCTCAGTACTGTGGGCACTTGGTGAAGCAGCCGCCATCTTCGTTCCTCACTCATGCCTCCTGTCGTTTAGGAGGACCCTAAGGGTCGCATTCCCAAGCCCACAGCTCTTCAGGCAATGGTTCTCTGGGGAGACATCAGAGCATGGGTAGTTGTGTAGACCCTTGAGGCAGAAATGTCTCCAGGCCCACAGAGGACGGTGCTGGTACCTTGCAGGGACCCTGCCAGGCCTTGTCTGGGAATACTAGACCAGGTATAAAGAGGGCAGTGATGACCCCAGCAGAAGGTATTTATTCAGAGTCGTTCTGTGTGGGCTCTGGTCTGAAGTACCTTCTATTATGTTACTTGGACCAACATGTAACGGGACTGCCTCAAGGTGAGGAAGCGGGTACAGGCTGGGTAGTGTACTAGATACATTTCTGTTGCTGTGATAAAGCATCATGACCACAGTGACTTATAGAAGAGTTTATTTTGCTTACGGTTCCAGAGGGAGAGTCCATAGCGCTTGGTGTTTATTTAACATGTATACAATGTGCTGTCATCATGTATGCCTGCATGCCAGAAGAGAGAGAGTGCCACATCTTGTTACAGATGGTTCTGAGCCACCATGTGGTTGCTGGGAATTGAACTCAGGACTTCTGGAAGAGCAGCCAGCGCTCTTAACCTCTGAGCCATCTCTCCAGCCCAGCATTTCATTCTTAAAGCTCCTCCCCACCCCCAGCAACATACTTCCTCCATCAAGACTGCACCACCTAAACCTCCCCAGTGACACCGACTGGGGACCAAGTATTTACAGGCCTGAGACCACAGGGGACACTTCTCATTCAAACCTCCACAGGTGTCTCTGCAGGTAGAAAGTGATCAAGTGCCCTTGGAATCACTGCTGGCAATCTTCTTCCCCCTTCCCTGACACTTCTCCAGCGTCACGTGAGAGGGAGGACTCCAGTGTGTAAACACACAGAAGGTGGGGCCTCCAAATCCATGGGCCATGTGACCCCAATGGTATAAATTTGTTATCATTAAGATGGCACCTTCTGGGGCTCGAGAGGTGGTTCCAAGATTAAGAGCACTGGCTGCTCTTCCAGAGGACCCAAGTTCATCCCAGAACAAACATAGTTATATAGCTTTTAACTATCTGTGAACCTTGTTCTAGGGAATACAAAGCGCTCTTCTGGCCTCCACGGACACCAGGCCCATCAGACAATATATGCAGGCAAAATAGCCATATACATGATGATGACGATGATAAAGTTCTTTAAAATAAATAATAATAATAATAATAATAATGAGGAGGAGGAGGAGGAAGAGGAGGTGCCTTCTTCCTAGAGCAAATGTGGCCTGAGAGCCACTGCCACACCCTTGTTCACACCCATCAGTACCGTTTTTCTGTAAAGGCATGGCCTGGTCAGTAGTTAGCTCACTGTCCCCGTAGGGGTAACCCTGACCCGTCCCTCTTCTCCGGACACACTAGAGCCCTCAGCCTAGGGCAGGTACCACAGCTGCTGTAGGTGTAGGTGTAGGTGTTCTGGGGAACACATGCTTGTGGGGTGTCTCAGAGAGAGGGTCTTGGCTGGGTCTTTGAGTCTGCCATCTGCAGAGCACACACATCGCTGGCCCCTAGCCTGGGATGGTAACCTTCAGCGAGGTATTTCTGGGGAAAATCCGCAGCAGGCAGTTTCGGCAAGAAGCCAGATACATGATGAAGACCAGGACGTGTCTTCTGGGGAAGAGACCAACTCTTTTGAGAAAGAGCATCAGGGTGCATTCCTCAGAGGCCCCGGGAGGTAAGCAGGAGTGTATGTAGTCAGGGGACAATGACACCAGCCTAGGACAGATTGAGGGACTCAGGATGAAGGCTAGGGATTAGATCTCTTGGGGCATGGCACTTGGGGCTATCAGCGCTGACATGGTCATCTCTCCCTGAGAGGTGCAAGGTCAGAAGCCGAGCCACATGGACCTGGGCTTTGATACCTTGACCTTGATCATGCTGTGACTGCACCTTAAGTGTTTTATGCACAGCAGAGCAAAGTGAAGGGGCTCTGCCAAAAGGGCCCCATCTGTATTCAGGTCCCCAGGGGAGATTGTAGGATCCTATGTGGGAAAAGATGAGTTTGGGAGATGTTCCTGATGGCCCTAGAGCCTAATACTCGGTGGATGCTTCCTGAGCCCCTGGTCCTCACGGAAGGAAGGTTTGGAACTACAGCCAGCTTCTTCCTTGTGTCCAGGTAGGCAGGTGGGAGGATGTGGGCCTGGTGCTTATTGCAGGTCATGCAAGCTGGTTGTCATGGAAACCACTCCCAATCAGTTTTCCTTTTGGATTAGCCTCGCAATGGAGGATCACGGGGATGAGTCAGTTGTTTTTCTGTTTCAAGGGTCGTGTGGAGCCTGCAGTCTGGCGCCTTTGCCCACTCCTGAGACTTTGTTATCAGTGCACAGACATGGGCAAAGGTCCCCGAGGGCCCTGCCTCCTAGGCCAGTGGCAGTGGGTGTGACTGGTACAGAGGGACCCTGGGGCCCCTAGGCTTCTCCTTAAGCAAGTAAGAGCAACCCTCTGTCTCGCCACTTTCCGTGCCACCTGGCTGCAAGGGAAGGAACCGGTGGCCTCTGGACTCCAGAATCTGCCCAGGTAGTTTGCCGGTTGTCACCCACCAGGCACGCGGCTCTTCCAGGGGTAGTCTCTGATAAGGTTAAAGGGAAGCTTGAATTCAAACTGATGTTTTCTCCCCATCATTTGTGTATGAGCATGCGTTCGTGTGTATGAGTTCATGTGTGTGAATTTTGGCCTGGAACTTGCCAAGTAGGCTAGACTGCCTGGTTAGCAAGCTCTAGGGATCTGCCTCCCCAACACTGAGATTTTAAGTGTATGCTGCCATGCTTGGCTGGCTCTCTCTGTTTCTCTCTGTCTCTGTCTCTCTTGTTCTCTCTCTCTCTTGCTCGCTCTTGAGATTGAACTCAGGTTCTCATCCATTGTAAGGTGAGCACCCAACTCCCCAGCCCTTCCTCTCCATATTGATCATCTGGAAGGAGGTCAGTTGTCTCTAGTATTCCTGGACATTGTTGTTACTTGTTTTTTCAAGACAAGGTCTCATTATATAGCTCTGGCTGTCCTGGAATTCACTATGTAGACCAGGCTGGCCTTAAACTCAGAGAGATCCACCAGTGTCTGCCTACTAAATGCTGGGATTAAAGGCAGGGATTAAGGCACTTTGCCTGGCTCTGAACACGTGTTCCTGGTCACACTAGCCCTCCAGAGCAGCTACTCAGGCCTGACTCTTGCCCACCCTTTGTACAGGCGTTTCCTGCAGCCAGGATCCCCTTCCTGAGGATCACCTTCCTTCCAATAGTAGATTCCGCTCTTGTCCCAAGCCCTTCCCTCCCCACACCTTGGCCTTTGCTTCCCACTCAGCATCAGTTGTTGACCCTCCCGGGGCCACCTGCTCCCATGACCTTTGTTCTCACCGCTACCCTCTGCACCTGGCACATTTCAAATATGCCCGTGTTTTGACAATGTGTTAGGACTGTGGGGAGGATCTAGCCTGGTGCTGAATGGACCCTATAGATCAGTGGTGGGTGGAGTACTTAGCTCTGGTGGATGGCTAGGAACAGGGAAGAAGGAGGCAGCAAGGAGGCTTAGGGGGTAGGTGCTCCTGCCTGACCTGTATGGAGGAATGTGCCCCAGAGCCAGCAGGCTGGAGAGTAGGGCAGCAGGGCCACAGCTCAAGAGAGTTTGGGTTCCAGGCTGTGGAACTTAGACTTTCTCATGCAGAAAGATCAGAGAGTAAGATGATGGTAATAATAAGGTCAGATTAATTGGCAGAGAGGCCCTGTTCAGGAGTGCTAGGTAAACTTGGAACAGGCAGGACACCAGGTAGTCACCAGAGCTTGGATATTGGGGCTGAAGACAGACTATGTATGCTGGAGGCCCAGCAGGGCTCCATGCTCAGCCCCAAGTGTGCTATAGTCCAGTGTTTCCTCCCTCAGCCACCAGGACAAGACAAAAGCTGCACCACTGGCTACATCCTGTGGGTCTTCAGGATGTAGTTTTGAGGCAAGAACGTTTTGATCATCCCAAGGATTCGGGAAGCAAATTTATATCCACTCCCCCCCCCACTCCACCCCACCTCACCCCATGTATTGTTTCCTTCGCTCTCCATCAGGTACCAAGAGCTGTTTAGTTGCTGTAGGAGCCCCGAGGCAACAGACAAGAAGCAGGTGGATCTGGACTCAGGCAGGGGGTACAGCTTGCTTCTGATATGGTGGAGTTGCCAACCTCTGGTGGCTGGCAGAGAGCGTGGTGTTCAAGGCTCCCCTGCCAGCTGGCCAAGTCTCCCTTGGGTATTTGGGACCTCAGATGCTGGAGCAGGCCCTGATGACTGATTGTGTCAGGGAGTTGAAAAGGTGGAAGAACTCAGGCCTGATCTCAGTAGGTTCTCCCTGCAGGCAAGGGATTGAGCTCAGCTCAGGACTCATTTCCCTTTAAAAATTAAAATCACCCATAAGGTTTTTGTTAGCATTAGACAAATTAATATGTGCTTATTGCTTGAAACAGTGCCTGCCCTGGAATGAGTGCTGTGTTTTGCTGGCTGTGTGTGTGTGTGTGTGTGTGTGTGTGTGTGTGTGTGTAGGCATCAGTCACTTTCCCTGTTGGTGTCTGGTGTATAGCAGCACATGCAGACCCTGTGGCACCTTGGAGCACTCCGCCATGCTTCTGGGAACACTGTTACCACACTGACAGTAGCCTTTTGCTCCCAGCCTTAGCTGTGGCCCCAGCCGACTTATGACTTCTCTATTGTGACTGGACTCAACGAGGCAGCGATTATGAAACTGTCCCTTAGTGGGAGGCATGCCTGTGAGGGGACCTTGGAAATGGGGCCTTGCTTAGCCTAAGAGGCAGGGTCAGGGAGAGGAGGTGGTCAGAGGGACTTGGCTGTTGTTCCTGGCTCTGCCCCTCACTAGTCAGCCCATGTGGATCCCAGCCATCCTGCCTGCCACACGGGAACATGTTGGATGGTACTTAACGACAGTGACCTTGGGATCAACCCTGTCTAGTTCCTAAGTGGGGCTGACACCTCCCAAGCCATAGCTTAACCTACCCTCAGGTACAGATGTAGTAGCACCATAAGCATGGAGTTAAACCCAACAGCCTTCAGTGCTGAGCATGAGCAGCCACCAGCAGAGGGTCTGTGTCTTGCTGGAGGATGGAGGGGAAGGCTAAAGGCTAGGGACAAAGGTCTCCTTGTTCTTGGCCTTCCAGCCCCATTAGGAAGCCAGCATCTAAACCCACAAGAAGTTGTGTAACGGTCTTAAGTTGAGATGCTGTTGGCTTGTATGTGGCCTCTGGGGTCAGTCAGAGCACTGGGCCCAGCAAAGACCGTGTATTGTCACAGCAGCTCTACTGCAGAGGCTGCCCTGGCCTAGTCACGTACCATGTGGACACACTGCCTGGGGCCTGGCTCGTCTCTCTCTAGCTCTTCCTCATCTCAGTCATTGAGATAATAGAATTAATTATGCATTTTGCAGGCAAGAAAATCGAAGAAGTTGTCACCTGCCCAGGACAGCAGGGTTTGGAAAGCAGCAGGTTAGGGTTGTAGCTTATATTCTTTTCACATGTGCCTGAGGGCCTTACTTCAGACAGTAGCCAGTGGACACCTCTTCCCTTTCCCTCAGCTGGCTGGAGGGTCAGTGGCTCAGTGGCTTGGATTGTTTCTGACCCAGCGGGTGCCATGCACTGATGAAACACAGGCTGGCAGAAGCCAAGGGATTCAAACTGAGTCCATCCCAGTCCCAGAGCAGCAGACTCAGTACTGGGGTGACCATGAGGCCAACTTCAATGACTGCAAGTCTGGGTCACAAGGCCAGTCCTCCCGTGGTGGAGATGGCCACACAATCTGCCCATTGTTTATTTAGGCTGAGCCAAGGCATAGGGACTGGGCATTGCCCTCTCTGCCGAGGGAGGGAACACCATTGAATGCCTTTGGTTGGTAGCAGGCACTCCCCGCTACTCACCCCCAGTCCCTGTCCCCTGCCTACTGCGGGAAGAAGACCTAAGCACTTCTACCCAACTGCCCAGGACCGGAGTCCTGACATGTAATGTTTTACCTCAAGGTTTGGTACATGCTGAACTTTAGAAATGTGTTTATTATAGAACCTAAGGGTACACACCTATACCCTCAGCACGTGTGAGGTAGAGGCAGAGGAACCAGTTCAAGGTCATTTTTAATGACATAGTGACTTTGTGGCCAGATAGGATATATGAACTGTCTCAAGTCCAACGAACAAGAAAACAAATAAACAAATAAAAACCCAAAAAACGTTTCTTAGTATGTTTTCTGTTACAGGGGTTACACACCCGTAACCATAATACTTAGGGGACTAAAGGAGGAAGACTGTGAGATGCTGCCTCAAAAATAATCCAACAACACCAAGAAATATTTTCTAGAGTCCGTAAGAAGAGCTTTTGTACCCATTATCTTACAGTGTCTCAGCTGCGGTACCATTGGCATCTGGAACTGGGTAATTCTTTGTTGTTGGGGCCTGTTCTATGCCAGCCAGGATGTTTAGTGACCTGTTTGGTCTATACCTGCTAGATACAGTAGTACCCTCAAACATTCCCTGTTGTGAGGACCAGCTATGCCTCCGGATACTGCTTGCCGTCTTTATGTCTAGATGTGTATCTGTGCTTTTTTTGGGCAGTGCCCACAAGGCCAGAAGTGGGTGTTGGATTCCCTGGAGCTGGAGTTGCCGGTGATTGTGAGCCTCCTGGCATGGCTGCTGGGAACTGTATTTGGGTCCTCTGCAAGCTCTTAACAGCCATCTCCGGCTCCCACTGTGATCCCCCCCCCCCCCCAGACAGGGTTTCTCTGTATAACAGTCCTGGCTGTCCTGGAACTCGCTCTGTAGACCAGGCTGGCCTTGAACTCACAGAGATCCTTCTGCCTCTGCTTCCCAAGTACTGGGATTAAAGGCATGTGATTGTGGTTTTGGCACTAGGTCATTTTTAATGACATAATGACTTTGTGGCGAGATAGGATATATGAACTGTCTCAAGTCCAATGAACAAGAAAACAAACAAACAAACAAAAACCCCAAAACGTTTCTTAGTATGTTTTCTGTTACAGGGGTTACACACCTGTAACCCTAATACTCAGGGGACTAAAGGAGGAAGATTGTGAGATGCTAGGAGATCTAGAAGAGGGTTTTGGCAACTCTGAAAGCTTGGGGTCAGGAAAGCTAGTGCTGTTTGTGGGTATGAATACCAAAGCCCCAAAGGGGTCTGTTCTCTGGGCTTGGGGATGGGTTCTGTTGGCTTCTTTTCATGACCATACTCGGGGCAGAGTGGTGCCTGTCTCCATGCTCCTTGCTTATGTAGGGATTCTATATGCTGATTTGTGTCTGTACCACCCATGTGGGCTACAGTTGTAAAGCTAAGGTGGCTGGCTTCCTTTGACCTCATGTAAACGAATCATGTTAAGCCCAGGAAGTGTGAAGCTAGTCCTCTTGGAATAGACAGAAGGAAGAATAAGGTGGTCATCCTTTGAGGCCCCTCCCTGCATGTCTGTGTGGACGGTATCTACATCCCCAGACTCGGCCCTCCAGCCCCAGGTCTGCCCTCTACCCCATTGTCAATCTCCACTGATTTGTGTATCAGTCGGTCATCAAATGACTGCTAGAGTCATTCATTCATTCAGCAAATTGGGTACTTGCTGTGTGCCAGGACTCAAAAAAAAAAAAAAAAACAAAACACATTCCAGAAACCACAATAAATTAGATAGACCAGGTAGATACAGCACATGCGTCATGGACTGAGCCCAAATGTGTGCCTGTGTGTGCGCATGTGTGTGTTCAGGCATGATGCGGACAAAGCATGTTGATAGAAGAGAAAGGAACATGGCTCCAGTTAGGGTAAGGACCAGGAGGAAGCAGGACCAGGCCCGTGATGACAGGGAGTCTCTGAAGACAAGTGATGATGTTTTGCAGGCCCTCTTTCTGATGACCTCGAGTTGACCACCAAGTGCCGTTTTCATCTTTACAGGCTGCCCCAGGGGAGGAGAGAGCCCACTGTCCACCCCCCACACGTGCTGCCTGTGGCAGAGATTGGTGACATGAGTAGGTGTACACCTCTGAGCTTGCCCAAAGTGTGTGGCACTGGGTCCATTGTCTGCAGCACCACATGCCAGGTTAGAGCGTCTGGTAACAAGAGCGCCCCCTGTTCTCGCCCGGCCGGAGCCTGTTGGAAACTAGAAGGCTGGAAGGCTGCATGTGCAGGCCAGGAGCTCAGTGTCCTCTCCCGAGTGACCCCTGGCCTTCCCAGAGTTCAGTAGCACCACTGCAGACTGACGGAGCTCCCGAGACCTGTTTTTCTCTGCAAGTTCAAGGCCGGGAGCCTGTGGCCACCAGGAACTCAGAGGTGATCTTGCAGGCCACTCTGTTCTCTTGATGGCTGTATGTAGATGTAATTCTGAACAGTCTTATTAAATAAGAAACACAGAGCCAAATGCAGTTAAAAGCCCAGAGATCAGAGAGCAGTAGCCTAGAGCTAAGAACACCTTCTTACCACCTGCCGTCCTTCCCCTGAGAAAGAGACTTACTTCCTGTGTGTATTTTTTATTGATTTTCTGTTCTGCCTTCTCATTGGTTCTAAACCCAACCACATGACTTCCTGGTCACTGCCTGTCTATACAGACCTCCAGGTCTTCTAGGGTTGGTATTGAGATTATAGGCGTGTGCCTCCAAGCTGGCTATGTCCTTGAACACACAGACTCTACCTGCCATGTGATGGATTAAAGGTGTGTGCTACCACTGCCAGACTTTGGCTAAATGGCTTGCTATTAGCTCTGACACCACCCCCCCCCTGCAACTTTATTAACATACAAATAAAATCACATTTCAGCACAAATAAAATATCACCATAGCTGTACACTGAATGTCCTTAACTGGTCTGCCAGAAGGCCAACCACTTGTCCTCTCCAATAAACACTTTACACTATGGCCGAAGACTTCATCCTCACATGGTGTTGGCATCCCGAGGCCAGGTTTCCCTTTCTGCAGAACCAAACTGTTTCTTTGCAGCATGATTTCCTCCACCCCCCTGGAGTCCCGCTGTCTTCCCTCCATGTGGTCTCCTTTTACCTCAGTATGTTTCCATTACTGCCCTGCCCAGCTCTATGTTAGTCCTATGCCTCAGAATCCTGCACAGGCCCCTTGCTCTGTGCCATGGAAATCTTCCTCATAATCACCCATCTGGACTGTCACTCACTAATGCAGTCTCCCAAGGGCACCTGTCTTCATTTGTTAGACTTAATCCAGGGCTGGGAACCTTGGCATAGTTACTACTTCCTTCCTGAGAAGACGGGCTGGACTAAGGGATCTTCCTTGCTTCTCCATCTACAGGACTCCCACACTGGGAGAGAAGAGGTAGCCTCCTTGTGTATCTTTTTCCTGTGGGCGTTATCTGCCTCATGCTGCCATGTGGAGTATTTTAGTTTGTACAGCCATAGCCCCATTGCAGCACACTAGAAAGGCTTCCTAGGAATGAGCTAGATGGTTCTGGCCCAGATGCAACTGAGCTGTCCTTCTTGGAGCCAGGTTTTCTTGTGCCATTTTTCTTTGCCTGGTATCAGAATCAGGATCTCATGTGCTCTGAGCCCTGGTTTCTTTGTTAGAGGGACTAACAGGACCTCCTTGATAGGGTGGGTGTGAGAGAAGCATGCCTATGACCTGTGTGTAATAAGTATATTAGTAGTAATTCACCCTGGATGTGAGTCCAGGTCCATCATGGTACCAATGCTTTGGTGACAAGAAGACTCCTGGCTGTCACCCAGCATGGGAGGAGTGCATGAGAAGGCCAGCCTTTGTGACTCTCAGAGGAACTAAGAGGAGGAAGATGACGCCGAGAGGGCCCAAGGTCACCTCCTTTTCATAAAGGCTCCCATGAGAATAGTCAACAGCTCTGTGGCAGTCAGTTCAGCTCCTGCTGTCCCTTTGGAAGCACACACCTCCCGATTCCTAGGAGCCCATGGTTAGGACCAGTGGTTAGGACCTAGAGGTCCAAGATGCCCAGTGTATTTCCTCCCAGAGCCAAATGAAGTCCTGTCTGCTAGCCCCTGCTGGATTGAGCACACAGGTGGGTATCATCTACAGGCAGTGTCTCTGGGAGAACTTGAAGTGGGATTGTGCGCATATGTGTCCTGGGGAGCCTGAGACCTTTTGAGGCAACTCCCCAGTACAGAGCTAGTGATCATGAGGATATTCAGGGTAGGGACAGGGTGAGCACAGAGGTTTGCTGAGTCCCATGTTGCAAAATGTAGAACATTCTTTTTGTCTGTTTCTACCCACACTCTATGCATTGATTGTCACTGGACCCCAACAGCTCCCTAGGGACACTATCCAAAGCTTTGGTCACATCATGGGACCACAGACTTGATTCTAGAGCCTTTCTTCCAGACATGGAAGATGTGACATCTTCTCCAGTTTCCAACTCTCGCTGTGTTAAACACAGTACACAAAAGCAGCGTTTATTTCAGCTTACAATTACATCCATCATCAAGGGAAGCTGAGGCAGGAACTATGGAGGAGTGCTGCTTCCTGACTTGTTTTCCATGGCTTCCTTTCTTCCATAGCCCGGGGCTCGCCTGCCCAGGCATAACACCGTTCATGGTGGGATGGGCCCTCTTACATCAGATAGCAGTCAAGATGTGACGTTGCTTCCTCAGGCCAGTTTGGTGGGAGCAATTTCTCAAGTGAGAATTCCTTCTACCCAAGTATGTCTAGGTTTGTATTGGGTTGGCAAAAACTAGCTATCACACACAGTCAGGATCTGAATTTGGAGTTTCAAATGGCACTTTCTGTTGGAGAGTAAAGCCCGGCTCCTGCCAGGGGACTGCAGAGATATAGTACAGTTGGCCTCCCCCAGTCTTCTGATTTGTCTCAGACTGCAGTGAAAACTGTCTACCCCGCCCCCCCCCCCCGACAACCCCCCCCTCAGAGCCCCTAATGGCATTATCCTGCGGTCCCGGATCAGCCTGTGCTCTGGTGGGCACCTTGTTTGCCTCCTTATCCCTTCTCACAGTGGAACTTTCTGCCTCCTCTTGACGCTGCTGGGCCCAGGCTGTCCATTTCTGTTCACTTCAGGATCTCACTCTGGTCCCTCTTGGCAGGCCAGCTCTCCGAGGGAATGGGTGTTTACCATTTGCCATGGAGATGGTTCGTGTCTTTCTTCCAGCAATTTGTTCGGCAATTCTAAGAGACTTGTGGAAAATGCATGCAGCCCTCCATACAATAGATGAGCTGAAAAGCTTGGAGGAAAACGTACTTGTGATCGCAGGGAAGCTGGAAAAAGCCTTCGCCCTGCTCCCGTCTGCAGAGAGATGGGCTCGCCTGGGCAGAGATTCTTCTGTGTGCACCTCCGCTTTCATTCCAGTTTCAAGCGTGCTGGCCCCTGCTTGTCAGATTGTTTCCCTCTCTAGTTTCATGTGGCTTCTTTCTCTTGTGATTTTGGCTTAAGTTCCTGCCTTGATGATACTGGGTTCTATTTAAAGGTCTCTGTCCCAGTGCAGGAACATGGGACTGTATGAGCTTTGTTGGAGCCTAGGGGGAAGAAATGTATGTTCGTGTTTAGGTGGCTTCAGTTGCTGGGTGGGGAGTGTCTAGGACAGCAAGTCCATGTGGCCCTAATGTCACCTGCAGTGCTACCAGCAAACAGCTGGCTCTCTCTCCAGGGAAGCCCCATGTGGCCTTGAAACTCTGCTCCTTGGCTTTCTCTTCCCAATAAACTCCTGGAACTTAAGGCCACATGTACAAGAACCTTCAGGGTCATTTGCAGTGTGTCTTGAGAGACTCCGAGAAGCCCAGTCAGTAGCTGGCTGCCTTGGTCCCTGTCACATGTTCTTCCTGGCACACCAGGCTACTTCTGAAACAGGCTGCTTCTGGAAGCAGTAGAGTGGGAAGGGGTTGGAGGGGCTGGAACTTTCTTTTTAGTTTTTCAAGATGGGGTTTCTCTGTGTAGCTTTGGCTATCCTGGAACTCACTCTGTAGACCAGGCTGACCTTGAACTCAGAGATCTGGCTGCCTCTGCCTACCAGGTGCTGAGGGGCTGACTGGGACTTTCAGAGCTGGCTAAGACCATGGAGTTGGGAACCAGGTGTTGGGGTTCCTCTTCACTGGTGTATCTGGTGCACCTGCAAGACACCCAGCACTGGCATTTTTTAAAATATATTTATTTATTAAAATATTTTTCATTTTATATACCAACCCCAGTTCCCCCTTCCCTCTCCTTCTCCTGCCTCCTCACCTCCCTCCCGCTCTACCCCCATCCACTCCTCAGAGTAGGTAAGGCCTCCCATGGTAGTCAACAAAGTCTGGCATACCAAGTTGAAGGGGAGCCTAGCCCCTCTCCATTGTATCAAGGCTGAGCAAGGTATCCCACCACAGGGAATGGGCTCCAAAAAGCCAGTTCATGCACCTGGGATAAGTCCTGGTCCTGCTGCCAGGGACTCCACAAACAGATCAAGCCACACAACTGTCACCCACATTCAGCAGGCCTAGTTCGGCCTCATGCAGGTTCCCGTGCGGTCAGTCCAGAGGCCGCAACACTGGCATTTGTAGAATCACGTTTTGTAAGTCTGTGAGTGGGATGAGGAGGAGGGGAACTAGTGAATGGTGGGCTTATGTGTCAGCACGCTTTGATGAAGGAAAGGCCACCAGCAGGGGTGCTTGCCCATGAAAAGCCTTCATGGGAGAAGCAGGGCTCAGGAACAGCTCTCAGGTAAGCTGAGACTAGAAGAGAGTGGTAGTGGGCCCAGCGGTGTGGCCCAATGGCCATTCTTCGTAGATCTGCATGGTAGCTATAGAAGCAGCCACGGGGCAAAGGGACTCAGTCTCAGGAATGGAATCTACTAGAGTTGGTGCCAACATAGAGGCCTCCCAGGTGGCACACATCCAAGGGAGAGAGGGAGATTTAAGCATTCAAGGGAGAGGACAGAAAGGAAGTTCTGTGTGAGTTCATGGGAAGGACCATTTGAGACAAAGTGAGTATGAATCTGGCTTTTGCCTCAAATGCTCTCAAAGTGATACTCGGAACAAAAATAGGTTCTCTTAAAAAGCATCAATGGTTCTTTCTTTGTGTTGATAAAGCTTACTAGAGAAGCAGCATTGTGGGTATTCTGCCCTTGTGACCTTTGCTAACCTCAGCCTGGTGTGTGGGCCAGAGTGGGGCTGGCCTCAAGGCAGTGGTGATAAAGTAAACTTGTATGATTGATTGATTGATTAATTGATTGACTGATTGATTTCAAGGCTGTCTTTGACCATATGCCTGATGACTTACCAACCGTTTGTTCCGTCACAGTTTGGGGGCTAAAATTCTAAAATCAAGATATTAGCAGGGCTAGTTCCACATGGAGGCCAAGGGAAGATCTGGCCCATACTCAACCATACTCAGTATGACTGCATCCTAACTTGATAATGGCTAAAGACCCCATTTCCAAATAGGTGCATGTTCACAGGTGCTGGGGAAAGGTCTTCCTCGGGCCCAGCCTTGTTACCGAAGCCCCTTTTAATTACAAGCATCTTGTAATTATATCCTTCAGGTTATAAATTTGAAGAGCCAATGAGGACAGGTCTCATTTCCATATGTCAACAAGTTGTTCTGACTCACTCTGCCTGGAGTCAGGATGGAGCGGCTTTTCTTGTCTCTTGGTGGGTGTGTATGCGTGTGTCTCAGTACATGTAGGTGTGTGTGCATATGTGTGTGTGTAGGTTAGGGGTCACCCTCAAAGTGTTGTTCCTTTGGAACTGTCTACCTTGTTTTTTGAGACATTCCCTTACTCACCTGGAACTTGCCAAGTAGGATAGGCTGAGTAGGCTGGGCGGTGGTGGTGCACGCCTGTAATTCCAGCACTCGGGAGGCAGAGGCAGGTGGATCTCTGTGAGTTCGAGGCCAGCCTGGTCTACAGAGCTAGTCCAGGACAGGCTCCAAAGCTACAGAGAAACCCTGTCTCGGGGCGGGGCGGGGCGGGGGGGGGGGGAGGATAGGCTGAGTAGCCAGCAAGCCCTAGAGATCTGCCTGCTTCTCCTCCCCTAGTGCTGGAGTCACAGCATGAGCAACTGGGCCTGGGGATTGAACTCAGGTCCTCGTGCTTTCACAGCAAGCCCTTCACTGGCTGGTCCCTCTCCCCAGCCCCTCTGTCTTTAATTTACTGAGTTGTTTTATAGCATCTTGTCTCCCATGTGAGTTATTGCTCCTTCCCAGGATGATGCCAGCCTCCTCAAAGGCTCACTCCCCCACCCCCAGTTTCCCTCAATTCTGTAGGGCCCATCAAAAACCTGCTAGATATTGAAGAGGAAGTCCTGACTGGCACATTTCTGACAGGGCTGAGTGCTTGGTGGTATGGCTGGAGGAAGTGGCACAGTCCTGTTCATCACACATTTTTATGAATTTCCACGAATCTCTTCACCTTTCCTCTCTTCCTTGCCCTGCTTGGAGTCCTTATCCATTGGTGCAGGGGGCTGGACTGGAACTCTGATGGAGCATACTGAGCAGAAGGTCCAGGTCTTAGCTTTTACCAAAGGGACCCATGACCTCATCAGACTCAGATTACTCTTTTCTTCTGAGCTCAGGCCTTAGGCATACCTCTGCTTAAATTCCCATTGTGCCTACTCACAGATACCCATCTCTGTGTTTCTTCCTTCATGAGGCAGAGAAGCCCTTTGTCCCAGTGTGCCAGCAAGAAGAACCTCAAGCCTGCCTCTGATTGGACAGATGCAAGGTCACATGTCCTCTTCTGGGCCCTTTATTAGTTTAACCAAAGTCATGTAATGGGGGACGAGGACAAAGAGAGCCACAGATGCACAGAGGATTGTCTTCTCATTGCCCTTGTTACAGCGACAGCCTCCTCCTCTAACCACAAGTGGGTCTTTCTTTCAGGAGTACATTGATGCTCACCCTGAGACCATCGTCTTGGACCCCCTCCCCGCCATCAGGACCCTGTTAGACCGCTCCAAGTCCTATGAACTTATTCGCAAGATTGAGGCCTACATGAAAGGTATGGACACATGTGGTTCAGCCTCCCGACAGGTGGCCCACCTACCTCTCTGGTCACAGGTTATTCATGTTTGGGGAAGGGCAAGGATTCTTGTCTGGAGCACTTTGACACAGGAAGTTACAAGTTATGGGGGCAGCCATCATAGGTGAGGAGGACCTACGTTCTCCTTTGCAACCAAGGTTAAGAAATACAAGCCACAGGATGCTCTTGGGGAGAGTAGTTCTGAGTGCTGCAAAGGGGTTTGCCGTGATGAACCCTTGTGGGGAGATGAGGTGGCCTGATAGCACTGTGCTTAGGGAACAGGAGTGTGTGCCGAAATCGCTCATGTGGAGTAGAGTTATGTAACAGGGCAAAGGAGACAGTAGGAGATCAGGGGCCTTTAATCAAACGCAGGGAGATGCACAGTGCTGCTGCTGCTGGACATCATGGGGTGCATGCTGTTCCCCTGGGCGGAGCCTCCTCTTCACTGCATAGCTTCTGCCAACTGCTGGCTCTTATCCAGAGGTCTCGTTTCTCTTATCCCACTTGGCCGCACAGGAAGCAGGGCAGCCCCTAAAGAGTGCAGACTTCCTTTTCAAGGTGTGTGTTTCTGTGAGATGGACATTCTAGAAAGATCCTTGTGAAAGGTAACTGTCTAGTCTCCCTGCCCCAGTGTTCCCTGCTGAGGCATTTTGTTTTCAGTTTAAGCAACAGTTCATCTTTGCCTTGGCCCAGGGTCTGCTGGGCCATTCCCCTTGGCTGCCCCTCTATAGTGGCCTTCTGTGGGGGCGGCACTAGTGAGCACAGTTCGGGGGACAGGACCAGAAGTAGTCCTGAATGAGGAGCATCCACGTATTGGGTAAGCGCCATGTGCTTGGCCAGAAGCCTCTCATGCTCTCTCTGTTTGCTGGGCACAGTGATCCTGACCATTTTACAGATGAGTCACGGAGCCTGTGTTAGTTAGCTTTTTGTTACCATAACCGAGTACCTGAGCTAAGCTCTCTGAGTAGAGGGAAGGTTTAATTACCTCTTAGTTTCAAAGGTAAAGTCCAAGCAGGGCAGTGCAGGGCTGTCCTTTGACTGTTAGCTCATGGCAGGTGACTGGCAGGAAGGAACACAGATGGAAACCAGCAGGCGGTTATGTCTTGAACCATGAACACAAAAAGCTGAGCGGAACCCAACTTGATTCTTTTATAATAACCCCCCTGTGAAAACTGCTGAGTCCCATTGACTTTAGGAAACACACACACACACACACACACACACACACACACACACACACACAAAACAGCCCCCACCCCTTAAAGCAGAGGCTCTCAGCCTTCCCAGTGCTTCCACCCTTTAATACATTTCCTCATGTGTGGTGACCCCTGGCCATACAATTATTTTTGTTGCTACTTCGTAACTGTAATTTTATTGCTGTTATGAATCATGATGTAAATATCTGTGTTTTTCCATGGTCTTTGGAGAACCCTGTGAAAGGGTCATTTGGACCCGCCTCCCAGGGTCACCACCCACAGATTAAAGGTTTCACTCCCTCTTATACTACATACAGCCTTAGGGACCTCCAACCACATGGACCTTGGGAGGAGATACACACTATATTTAAACCACAGTAGAGGCCTGAGAGTTTGCAGACACACAGCTCTCCCAGTGGCTCTTCCTCTCCCTGCCCTTACTTAAGCTTGCCTTTTACAACCATGACCAGAGGGTACACAGTGCAGGTCAAGGTCCTACCAGGAGCATTGATGAGGGGGAATCTGTCCTGGGGAAGAGCTGGGCTAGGCTGTCCTGGAGGGGTCCAAAGGCTTCATTCCTGGTGCCCCATACGCACTACTTATCAGTTATTGTGGGTCTGAAGGCAGGCAGCCAGCAACCTCCTTCCTTGGGTCTGGATGGTTTGTGTTGCTTTCCAAGATGGGTCCAAAATCCCAGGTGAGAAGGAGTGTTTGGACACTGATCGCATAAAGGGCAAGTAGCACTAAATACAAGAGAAGGGCTAGCTGGTGGAAGGAAATGCAGGCCCACAGCCTTGTCTGATATTCTAGGCCTGCCTGCCCATGAGATGTGTATGTGTGGTATGGTGGGGGTTGGGAGTCTGTGGAAGGTGCACCATGGAGCTAAAGAAACAGGCTGCCGAGGGAGACAGGTTGAAGTTGGATTGGAATCTGGCTCCAGCTGCCCATGTGACCTTCGACCAATCACTTAGCCTGTTCTGTGTTTCCTGGATAATGTGGTTCATCCTCAAGGCAGCAGTTAGAATGATGGGGATTTCATCTGTAGAAACATAGTGTGCTGTAGCACGAATCTGAAAAGTTCTTATTAATAAAATCAAACCTGAAGCCAGATATTGGGGTGAATGCTGGAAGATCAGAGAAGCAGAACAAGCCACAGCCACCTCACCTGGCCAATTCCTCAGCCGATCCTGTTTCCTCAGACTGGAAGCCTCTCAGTCCTCATCCAGAATGAATCCTAGCTGAACTGCTGCGCAGAAGCCTAAAGCTTAACCAGCTCTAGTCCCTCGTCCTCACACCTTAAATACCTTTCGGCTTCCTGCCATCACTTCCTGGGATTAAAGGTGTGAGTCACCATGCCTGGCTGTTTGCAGTGTGGCTTTAAACTCACAGAGATCCAGGCGGATCTCTGCCTCTAGAATGCTAGGATTAAAGGCGTATGTGCCACTATTTTCTGGCCTCTATGTCTAGTGGCTGTTCTGTTCTCTGATGCTAATAAGTCTATTAGGGTGCACAATATTTTAGTGAACACAGTATCACCACAGTATGCTGTTTGTCCCACCAGGCTACCTAAAACAGTAGCTTCTCACTGTTCCTGCTACAGCTGCAAGAGCTCAGGCATCTTTATTGGGTCTTAGAGCTTGTTGAAGACTTTTATGAGTGGGAAAGCAGGGCCCTTGCACCCTGATTTCAAGGGCAGCTCAGGGATGGTGGGAGCGGACACCTTGTGGTCAAGGAGCAGGGCCGTGGTGCCGAAGCTGCCTCAGCCTGCACAGGAACTAGTGAGCCTGCTGGTTGCTGGGTGGTTGTAGACAATCTGGTCCTACCATGCAGACTAAGATGCATGGGATGTGTTCCAGAGGGAATCCAGTGGCTAGGTAACGGGTATCCAAGCCCCAGGTGGACCCTGCTGCTACCTGAGACATTCCTTAGTATACCCACAGGATGGTGGGCTCTTCCCTTGAGCCTTTAGGGCATCTAAACTCTGGTTCATAACTCATTTCCTAGATGAGACCTTATTAAACACTGGTTTCTGTTGCAGTCATTGTTTAAGTCCCTGTCCAAGGTGGACGGGGAGCTCAAGCCAATAGTTCAGGCTTCCTTGTGAATGATAATTCACCCTGCTGAGCAGGGCTTTGGTGGGCACCAGTTCTAGAAGGGCCAGCAGTGGGCTCATCTGCCCGGAACTGCTCTGAGGCCAGCCTTAAGCCTGACCTTACTGACCTCAGAATGCTCACTCTTTGTTTTCACTACAGCAACATTTCTCAACCTGTGGGTCAAGACCCCTTTGGGGGGGGGGTGTCAAACAACACTTTCTCAGGGATCGTCTAAGACCATGGGGAAATGCAGATATTTACATTACGATTCATAACAGCAAAGTTACAGTTCTGAAGTAACAATGAAAAAGGTTTGTGGTTGGGAGTCACTACAACATGAGGGACTATATTAAAGGGTCGCAGCATTAGCAAGGTTGAGAACCACTGTACTACAGCATCAAATGTGGAGGTCCTGAGAGTCTTTTCTAGAGTAGGAGTGAGACAAGGTGCTCAGATTCAGAGGGATGTCGGAGGGCTCCGTGCCTGCTAGGGGCTCCTTCCCTAGGTACCTATGGAGAAAGACCTCCCTGGTTAGGCAGAACTAGCATAGGCAAGGGCTGAGGATGCAATGGACAGGCTGGCAGATGAGCATTGTGGTGAGGGCATTGAAGAAAGCTGCCAAGTGGTGCTTACGAAGGACTTTGAGAATGTCAAGCCAGAGAGTATGGGCTTTGTTTTTGTCTTCAGACAATGTTGTGCTTGCTTGAGCAAGCAAGAGAGATGAGATGGGTATAGGCGTGGCTGGGAGCAGCTCTCAGAGGTCACTACCAGTGTCTTGTGAGGGGCACCTAGGGTCTAGACCTTTTGCCAATGGCTCACATCGGGACAGGCTTGGGAGGCCGGGGACAGGCCACTGGAGGGAAGGTGCCAGGCAGAAGCCATTCTGCTGGATTCAGAGCCTCAGTCCCAGACCTTGTCTTCTAGAAGCTACAGGGTAGGGGGATTTATGTAGGTCCTCCCAGGCAGGGCTCACCTGCCAGGGCTTGTGTGAAACATTGATTTTACCCTAAAGCACACATGGTTCTGGGCTGACAGGAAGTATTGAGGGGAGGCTGTGAGTGCTGCACCCAGAATTTTCCTTATTGTCTATACCAAACCAACTTGTATTCTTCCTGGAGGACAGTGGACCTGGGACTTTCTGAGCCCTTTCTTACAAACAGGGGGTGGTTCCATGGCAGTGCCCCTGGTGGCTCCCTGCTGTATCTTTCCAGATCCTCTGCAGGTGCAGGGACCCTTCTTGGGAAATGCATCCTTGTGCATGTGCCCCAAAACCAGCTTTTCCTTGGAGGCACATGTCCTTTTTCAGGCATGCTGTAAATGACCATAATTACCCCCGAAATTCCCTCAGATAATTATAGCAATCCAAGCGACAGGGCTTTTGTGTAGAAAGAAGGGGCTTGGTTAGCCTTTCCTAAGCTGCCAGCACCGCCAGGCTGAGGTGGCCCCCCCTGTTCTCTGAGAACCCAGCCTTCAGGGGAGCCAGAGCTGGCAGAGGCTGCTGCAGGACTGTTCGGCTTCTCTAGACTAGGGAAGGAGGATGCCTCTGGCCCATGGGGAAGGTACCCCAAGAATAACATGGTCTCTAGGCCAGTGTCCATGCTTATGTGGCCACCATCTCCATGCAGAGCATTCTCTAGGAGAACCACCCCCTTTAGTATCAGGGTGACAGGGAGGACTTTGGCCTAGAGCCTACTGGACCACGTTTTTGTAATCAGTGCCTTGCGGTCTCAGCCTCACATTCCCAGAGCTCATGTCCTCCCATTGCCAGGAAGGGAAGCAGGGCCCATTTTCTGCCTTACATATGCCGGGCTCAGACTCTCAGTTAGCGTGTGAGCTGCTATGACAGCAAAGCATAAGCAAAATAGGGGTTCCCTTGTCCTGTGTAAAGGCCTGGAGGATGAGCACCCAGGCAGCTTGCAGAACCTCATTCTCTGATAGCATGGCCCTCCCGGTCCATGATAGTGACTGAACCTTTAGCCATCACACCCCAAGATCTAACTGTTAGGATGGGGAGCAAGCAAAAGGGAACAAGCCCAGAGGTTCTGGAAGCTGCAAGATATTGTTCCCTCAGTGGCCAGAACTAGCTGAATGCTGAGCTGCCAGGGAGTCAGGAAATAAGTTTGGGAGGCTCTTTGCCCAGCTGAAATCTAGAAGGGCTAGCATGAATCTCAGGGAACACCAGTCATCTGCCAGGACACACCAAAAATGTGAGCTCCTCCTTTGGAGACCTGCCTTTGCCGTGGATGAATGGCATTTGGAATGGCCATTGGGCCCCTGGCCAATGTGGGGTGTAGCCTCTGTCCCTGAGCTCAACAGCAGCCCCCTTAATGCAACAGCTTGAGAGCATGAGGCTAGGAGGTTTCTGTATGACACACCCAGAGCCTAGCCCAGGACTCATTCATATAACTGCTCCTTGAAGATAGTCACTTGGTGACTTGCCCTTACCTGCACCCATCCTTGTATCCACTACCACTCCCACCCCTCAGGCAGAGGCACAGGCAACTCTGAGCCTCATCCCAGCTTAAACTAGAGGCGGAAGCTCCCAGAAACATGACATTGTTTGGTGTAGGCCTTGGGGAGCTAGGGAGGAGGCCACGATGACAAACCATAGTTTGCTTTGCATGCATTTGAAGGCCAGTTCCCACTGTGCCACACAAGGCCAGGGTCCAGAGACACAAGCCCCAAAGCCAAGGCCTACCTCTGCTGTGCCAGACTGAGCAATTATAGGCATGGCTGTAGCCAGTTCCCTAATTGGCTGAAGCCATATGTGAGAAGCATATGAGTGTCGCTGGATGGCGTGGATTTGTGGCCTTGTCCTCAGGGATAACAGTTATGAAGGGTCTTGGGAAAAGGGCAAGTCCTCGAGGCCTCCTTTAGGGCTCTGAGGACTTCAGGGTAAGGTTGGCTTTCTTGCCTTCCTCTTCCTGTAACCTCCCACATGAGCTGGGGAGGTGACAGATGGCCTGTCCCAGACACTGGCCTCCCCAGGGAGGGGTATGCATGGTGCAAGCAATCTTCTCTGCCTGTGGTTTTATGGGAATTTAATCATGGTTCATCTTGGAGGAGGTTTGGAAGCAGGATTGAAATTGAGTAATCTTGACACCAAGAGGAAAGCAAAGAATGTCACTTAGAGCTTTGGAAAATGGCTCCCTGAGAGGAGATGGGTGTTGTGGGTAGGGTGCGGCTGTCCATCCTCGGAGAGCTACCATCTCCACCCCCACCTTGTCTGAGCCATGCTTCAGGCAGTCACTTGACTTCCTGTATGTCTGACAGTGTGGTGGCTCTTCCCAAGATGACTCTATGAAGAAGGTTTGCCCATTTTAGAGAGGAGGACATTGAGCTGGATGACACAGGGTCCCTGGACGAACAGAGGCAGGTCTGGGACAGGATCTTTGTTGTCTGGGTTTAGCCTTTCCCAGGGTTCCTGAGCCTGGCTCCTAACCCTTAGGGTACTATGGCTCCTGCATTCCTGCCCACCTCTGTAGCTGTTACGGACAGTGCCATGGAGGCTTTGGCGCTTGTGGCCAGTGATTTCCAGGTTCTTCCATTATGGGGCCCTGCTGACTGGCAGTGTTCCCAGGAGTGAGTGCCTTCTAAGTAGAGGAGGTGACTGACCAGAGAAGGTCCCAGATGCCCACTAGATGCTCTACAAGTGATTGATTACCAAATCCCAGCCCTCATTGGAACATAATCCTGATTGTTCTCTGCTGGAGCAGCCCTACATTACTGCAGGGAGAGCAGGGAGGGCTTTGACCCTGAGGCCAGAGTACACTGTGGGCAGATCACTTGGGAGCATAGCCTTGGGCTGGCCACTACCCCTCATCAGGCCCAATCTGTGCCTTTTCAGGCCAGCCTGGCGGGGGTGGGTTGGGGTGGTTACTGTCCATGGCAACTCCCACTACAGCTGAGGCCCAAAAGGAACCAAAGGCTGGTTGTGTCCCTTCTGTGTTCTGTGTTCCCCGTGTTAAGTAAGGGCTGTGGCCTTGCAGGAGTCGGGAGACGGAATTACAAAGAGACTTGAACAGAAAGCAGAATTGAAAGATTTTAAATACTGTCAGTCTAGCCAGAAAAGAAGTCATTTCAAAGTTTTGGTTTTAAGGAAGATGGAGTTGCTAAAGAATTCAGTACCATTGAAAGGCGCGGGTTATTTGCATGGGGATGAAGGTGCAAACACTTGCTCCCCATGCTCCCATACCTGGCCTTCACAGCACCCCCAGGGTCTTGCCAGCTGCCTTTGCTGCTGTGATACCTGCCGACATGTCTCATGAAACTCCAGTGCCGCACCTCTCTAATCCACTTGGTACCTCCGGAAGCCCAGCAGAGGAACGGGGAAAGTGTTGGATGTGTTTAGTTACCAGTCTCCTTTGTAGTAACCCTTCTCAGGGCCTTGATGGCTACACTAGTGTAAATGTCCAGTCTGGGGTGGTATAAGCTTTTACCAATTCTAAGATGCACCGATACTTTATAACCCAGGAGTGGTAAGTGAATTGTGACGTGCCCCCTATTATGAGACCCATCTTGATTTCACAAATGGAAAATATAGAAAAACATGCCCTCGAATCAATAAGATATAGCTATTCTTTGTTTGTTTGTTTGTTTTTTGAGACAGGGTTTCTCTGTGTAGCTTTGGAGCCTGTCCTGGAATTCACTCTGTAGCCCAGGATGGCCTTGAACTCACTGAGAGCCACCTGCTTCTGCCTCTCAAATGCTGGGATTAAAGGTGTGAGCCACCACCGCCCGGCTAGATATAGCTATTCTTATCTTTTTCTATCTAGTTGTCTACGTTGTCACCTCCTCCACCTCTTCTAGCAAGAGACCTGCTCCAACGAATACACTTGAAAATTCCAGAGTTGGTACCCCAAAAGGCTCCATACTTCCAGCAATAGACAACATTTTTTATAACTTTTTTTTAAAGTATTTATTATGTATACAGCGTTCTGCCTGCATGTACACCTGCACACCAGAAGAGGGCACCAGATCTCATTATATATAGGTGGTTGTGAGCCACCATGTGGGTGCTGAGAATTGAACTCAGGACCTCTGGAAGAGCAGCCAGTGCTCTTAACCGCTGAGCCATCTCTCCAGCCCAACAACATCTTTTCTTGAGTTTTCTATCAGCCTGCAGGACCTGCCCTGCTGCTGACTCAAATATTTTTTAATCAATTAATTTATTTTATGTGATGGGTGTTTTGTCTGCATGTAAGTCTGTGCATCAAAAGCATGCAGTGCCCATGGAGTTACAGAAAGTTGTGAACTGATTTGTGGGTGCTGAGAATTGAACCCAAGTCTTCTAGAAGAGCACCAATGCTCTTAACCTCTGAGCCATCTCTCCAGCCCAGACTGGTCTTAAAAGCAGCCACTAATCAGTTTGAAATCCATCATTCTAGAGTCCTTTCTTGCTTTGCAGGAATATGTGAAATCTATACACTTTTTAAAAATAAGCAGAAGCCAGATTATGTTCACATTTACTGCTACAACCTGCACCTCCTTCATACCTGCCTTGTCCTGTTCTGAGTCTGTTAAAAATGAGGGGTAGTGGGCCTGTCTTTTCTGAACAGTATAATATTTCAGCATTTGAACCAGTCAATCATCATTTACTTGATTATTTGGGTGCATAGGGTTATCCAGTTTTGTTTGGACTTGTGGTTTTTTTTTAATGATGTTCCTGCATATTTCTGTACAAATTTATCCCCAGAAGTTGGATTTCTTGCTTGAAGATTCCAAGCATGCTCATATTGGCAGATCTTGCTGTATTACCCTTGAACAGTTTTTGTCTGATCACACCAGCCTGTCTCGGGGAGAAGACGTCCGTCTCATCTTAATACCATGCTTAGACAGGCTCAGCACCTCGTACTATGCTTATTGGTCATTTGTATTTCTCCTCGAAGGAATCCTCCATGGAGTTTTTCCTTCTCTGGGGTTGAGAAAAGAGTTGTTGCTCTTTTTCTCACTGACTATTTAGGATCCCCTTGGAATGGAGGAAACTGTTTAAAAATATATTTTCTCCAGAGCGAGCATGGTCTCTACACTGGGGCTAAGCTAACATCTCTGCTTGCTGGATGTGTCTTGCAGAGAGAGCACTCCAGACATTGTTTTATGTGTCTTGGAAACATGGGGGCTGCTGCAGTTTGGGAGTTGAAGCTGGGAGTGGGGGTGGGGGAAGGCCCACTAGGGTCTAGAGGGACTGTAAATCAGTGGGGACAGCTGCCACTGAGCTAATCCACATTTCCAGCAGCTGGTCAGGGTTCAGGAATGTCTCTGGCCCTGTCCCAGCCGGTGTCTGGCTCCTTCACTCCTGGGCTCTGAACATTCCGGGTGCAAATAGCCACTTGGCTCCTGGAGATGGACTCAGGTCACCAGCATGGTCTGGAGGCAAACCTCTCACCCAACTGCCTGTGGCATGCTTCCTCGGGCCACACTGGTCCCTGCTTGGAAATGCCACACCCTGGATATTTGCTTCTTCCGGTCCTGCACCCTCAGCTGCAGTGGCATCCCCTTACAGTATCTTACCTGTAGCCAGGGGGCCAAGTTGGGCTGTAGCTGTTAGTAGGGAGGGTGATGGGCCCCGAAGCCTCAGGGCCTCTGAATCCTTAGGAGCAGAGCAGCAGCTGTGGCCACTGTGGAATGCTCCCTTCACCCCTAGTGGCTCCCAATGACCCCAGCTAGCTGCCCTCTTAGGACTTATAGTGACTGTGTGTATAGGAAATAATTCCCAAGATAGCATGTATTCTTATCATTTGGCATCTCAGCTCTTTTTAAATTTTGAGGCAGGGTCTCTTGAGCTGGTAATCTGCCTGCCTTGACCCCCTGAGTAGCTGGGGTGGCAGGCTTGTACCACCACGCTCAGCTCTAAGCTCCTAAGGACACCAGTTCTCATGGACTAGGGCTGACTCCAGTGACCTCATTTTACCTGGATACCTTATTAAAGAGACCCTCTCTCCTACAGCCCCGAGCTGAGAGGATTGGGGCTTCCATGTGAACTCCGGGAACTGGGCACAGTCTACCTCAGTAGGGAGAGCTTGAGAAGCGAGCTAAGGTCTCTGGCTATGGGAAATCTACAGTAGCGAGGCATCGCTGGGAGGCCTGAGATGCCAGAGAGCCACAGGTTTGGGGCAGAGGATTCTGTGGAGAAAAGATGGTTATGAGTGATGGTCACAGGGAGCAACTTCCTGATACAGCTGGGAAGAAGTCCCAGCTAGGATCATCATGGCCACCCTTTTTTTGTCCTAGAAGAGAGCAGGCCTACATGATATGGTGCTGAGTGAGCTGAAGCGGGCCATCCCAGATGTCCTCTAGAGGGTGCCATCACATTGCAACAGGGCTACCTAACTCTTCTTGACAGTTTACAAATGCCCAGCATGGGTGAAGCCTCCTGTGTCCCTTCAGCAGGCCAAGAGATGAGTGACATAATTGTTCCATCTTACAGATGAGGGAGGGCAGATGAGAAGTGTGGTGACCTGGCCATATGCACAGGTGGAAATATTAGGGCTGGCACTGGGGCAACCCACTCTTCGTGTGGGCTCCTCCCTCAGATCAGGGGCGATGGGAGCCCACTCTGGTGGGTTGTTCATTTGCGAGATAACTGGTCTGCAGGGGTGCAGCCACAGCCTATTGTGCTGAAGTCTGTGAAACCCAAGCTCCAGGGAGTCTGGGGAGTATCCAGCTCAGACTGAGCCTGCAGAGTTTGTATGGACCGGAACCTGTGTGCGTGGTCACCACTACGCTGGTCAGTAGGCCTAGTCACATGTGGCCTCCTGTGGAGCCCTTCCTGGTCTGTCCAGAGTGTAATTAGAAGTGACAACCTGAACAGGGAGTTCCAGCCTGGGTCGCTGCACCTTGGCAGCCTTCTCTCCTGGGAGTAGGCCATCGTTCTGCTGACTGGGAATATGAACTGCTGTCTCTCCTGGCCCTGATCTCCCTCCTGGGAGCCTAGTGTGCAATCTCTGTGTCCTGGAGGAGGGTGAGGACAGACCATCAGGCTGCCTGCTGGCTTTGTGTCTTTGGTGTCACACACAGAACATTCTCTCCTCCTTCAGCTGTGCTGCAGCTCCTGTGCATGTCCAAGGCTGGCTTATTGTCACCCCAGACTACTGAGCAGGGACCCAAGCTCTAGAAGGCTGCCTGGCCAGCCCTGGGGCAAGTCCAGGGCTTTGCTCACGGTGGTACCTCATGTCCTGCCCGAGGTCTCTGTTCCAGCCTCACCCCGTATCAGACCTGGTGACCTCAGAATGACCACAGAGAGGGGATGGGATTCCTCACCACACTTCCCATCCTGTCCTTGCATAAAGATACTGCCTGAAGAGGGGACCAGTCAGGGCTGGGAAGGCATGGTCGTTCATTGTTGGTACCACAGTGTAATACTTCCACCCTTTGGGGGACACAGTGTGGAAGAACCAATGAAATGTCCATTCCTGTGGACCCCCAAACCTGGGAATTCATCCTGTGGAAGCAATTCCCCACAAGTAAGAGCCACATGTAGGAGAGATAACCCTGAAGTTGGCTGTGGTGGAGAATGATACATTACATGTTGGGGGGACATTTCACCAGCCAGGCAGCCAGCAATACGAGATCATACGGAACAGAGGGATAGCAGTGTTCTATACAAGCAGAAATGAGAAAGAAAAATTCATTTATTATAAAATAAACATTGAAAATGAGAACAAAAATATACTGAGGAAAGCCAATGAGAGCTGGGCCCTTGACCTTGACCTTGGGCACCTGACATGTCCTGGGAAGCTGGACTTGGACCAGCATGGGCACTGGCAGCATGCTCCTGGCAGCAACCCACCTGGGTTTGTTCAGTCATCCTCCAAGGTTTTGGCTAGTGAGTGGGTCAGCTCTGGGTTAAAATCAAGCTAGCCAGCTTGAGAGCCCCACCGTGTCATCCTCTGTACCTTCTCCACCCATCTGTTACCTTCCAAGTGGATGGGACACTGTGCGTGACCTGGGCGTTGGCACCATTCCTGTGTGAGTTCCCTTTGGACTGGTGAAAGCCCGCAGCTGGGGCTTGCCCCTCCCTGAGGGCCCTCCAGCTCCTGCTGTCTGTTGTAAAGTAGCAGGGTGGGAAGCTGGGAGCCTCAGAGTTTCTCAGGGACCAATGTTACAGCTCTTAGAGGAAGACAACCCACCATCTACCCAAAAAAAGCCTCTTACCAGTCCCGTCCAGAAATAAGATGACAGATAAATCAACAGCAGTACCCTTCCTCCGGGAGCCAGAAATAGCCTCTCCAGCTCCCAGCACAGACTTACCAAAAATTCTTCTATCCTGTCCTCGTGGTGGGGAAAAGAGCCACTGGTGAGGCCACCCTGAACTTCCCGTTACTGAGCCGGAAGAGCCTCCACTGAAGCTTTCCCTTCCACAGTACATCTTTGGGAACTGAGGTGGTGGGCAGCCAAGACTCCTGCCCTGATACTGCAGGGCCTGGACCCATCCTCGCCTTAGCAAGATGGTCCTGTGTCTACCTGCCGGACTGATCCCAGGAACATCCTTGTCACTGGCTGTCCCTTCGGCCCAGGAGGCGTTTCTTTTAGACATGTAGCTCGTCACTGTGCCTTCCCATCTCTGTTCAGCTAGGCTGTCCCTCATTGGTCACGTGCACACCCACCTCCAGGGACACCCCCCCCCCCTTTAGGTGTTCTGTTCCCTTCCAGCCCTCTCCCTTATATCTGACCCCTGTACCTGGGCACCACTGTCTTATCTATCTGCTGCTGTGTTTAGTAGAGGCTACCCTTTTGCTGTGATGGATGAAACCCAAATGCAGACGGTAATGGTTTCTAGTCCACTGTGATTTCACAGGCGTACCAGAATGACTGGCCACGGGGGCAAGAGCAGGACAGTGAGGGATGAATCCTCTCTGCTGTCCGCTTTGCAGGCTCTGGGCTGCTTTCACTCAAGACTGATCTCTTGGTGCCCAGTTGGCAGCTGGGCCCAAGGTTATGATAGGAGCCCCTCCTGACTGGCATTGGTACAGCCTTAGTCCCAGAGTCCCCTCCCAAGATGAAGGTGGACAGGCAGAAGTCCTTCAGAGGTCTGCAGTTCAGGGTGTGGATAGCCATCTCCAACTTGGATAAATGAACTAGAGCATCCATAGGTGGATGTGTCCCTCTTTCTTGGCCCCTCTGGCTCCCCAGGCTCTGCTCTTAGCTATTTGAGAGTTCTGAAAGGCGAGAGGTCTGATCTATCCAGTGCTGGATATGGCCTGTTCTCTGGAAATGTTTGTGTAGTTCATCTGGACTCCAAACATCTCTAGGGAGAGATGGGCTTCCATCCTTTCTCTGCCCTCACCTCGGGCTCAGTGGTGAGCAAAGAAACCCCTTCTGCATCTTGCTCACTGATATTTTTACCGTGAAGACTGTTGGGTTTTATCAAATGCTTTTCTTAGCCTTTACTTTATGTGCATGAGCATTTTGCCCACATGTATGTCTTTTGTACCATGTGCACACCTGGTGCCTGTGGCGGTCAGAAGAGTCATTGGGTCTCCCGGAAGTGGAGTTACAAATAGTTATGAACTGCTGTGTAGGTGCTGGGAACTGAATCCGGCCCTCTGCAGGGGCAGCTAATGCATCTCTCTAGCGCCCCAAATGGCTTTTTAAAAACATCTGACAAGATGATGGCATGGTTTCCGACTTCTGTCGTGTTACCCAGCCATCCCCTTCTCCAATCCCTAACGCAGGGAAGATGCATTCTCGCAGCCCCAGTAGATGGTTGAAACCTCAGACAATGCTGAACTCTGTGTTTACTGTGGTTTTCCCTATTCTCATTCTCTCTCTCTCTCTCTCTCTCTCTCTCTCTCTCTCTCTCTCTCTCACACACACACACACACACACACACACACACACACACACACACCCCTACAATGCATTCTAAGATATGGTACCGGGGATATGGCTCGGTAGCAAGGTACTGAGCCTTTGTGAGTCTCCAGGTTCAATTCCCAGCACCACAGAAGTTTAATTTGTAAATTATGTATCGTGAGGGATGTTGTTTGAATTTCTAAAGGTCTTGTAATAAAAAACCCAGAGCCTGATATTGGGGTGAAAGCTGAAAGATCAAAGAAACAGAGCAAACCACAGCCACCACCTCTTACCTCACCAACTCCTCAGCCTGAAAGAGCTCCAGCCGAAAGGGACGCTTCTGCCGAAAAGCAATCTCATAGAGTCCAGGGTGGCTTTGAACTCACAGAGAGCCAGACAGATCTCTGCCTCCCGATGCAAGGATTAAAGGTGTGTGCCACCACTGCCTGCCTCTGTGTTTAATCTAGCAGCTTGTTCTGTTCTCTGATCTTCAGGTAAATTTTATTATGGTACATAGTATATCACCACATTGTGGGGATCAGGGTAAGTGGCCAGAGTCCACACATACCCACTGAGTCACCTCAAACACTATCACCCCCTTTTGCAAGGCAAGGCTTCACCCTGTAGCCCAGACAGCCTTGGACTCACAATCCTGCTGCTGCCTTGGACCACCAAAGACTGGTAAGTGTGTACCCACCAGTTCACCCTAAAGTCTCCCTAATCTTGCACTTTGGACCTGTTGAAAGGGAGAAAAGTGTTTTGGAACATGACAGCCAGTCTGATAGCCAGATTGGCTCCTGAGTGTGTGCAGCATGGGTGCGGGACACAGGGACAGTTCAGGTTGAGACCACGCTCGAGTAGATGGCCAGAAAATCTGGGACCTCAGCAGGGCACACAATTTAAAATGTGTGAATCGCTCCCTTTGGGAATTTTACACACATGTTTTGGACTGGGTGACTGAAGGAGATGGAGTTTGTGGATCCGCCATGAGTGAGGGGTTCTGTGGTGCCAAGAGTTGCCTCGGTGATTTCCATGTATATATGGTGAAGCAGCCATCGTGGAAGACTGTTGTAATAAAAAACCCAGAGCCTGATATTGGGGTGAAAGCTGAAAGATCAAAGAAACAGAGCAAACCACAACCACCACCTCTCACCTCATGCTGTTCAGGACACATGGATTGGGCTTTCAGTGGATACTTCTTTTAAAAAACAAATTTTAATTAATTATTTGAGATTTGGGGGAGGGGGGTTCTCTGTGTAGCTTTGCGCCTTTCCTGGATCTTGCTCTGTAGGCCAAGCTGGCCTCGAACTCAGAGAGATCTGCCTGCCTCTGCCTCTCGAGTGCTGAGATTAAAGGCTGAGATTTCTTACAGTTTATTTTGATCATATCCAACCTCTACTCCTCTCCTAATTCCTCCCAGATCCATCTCCCCACCCCACCCCAATTTCTTTCTCTTTCTCTTTTTTAAAAATAACTCACTGAGTCCAATTTCTGCTGCCTGCATACTCACGGGCATGAAGCCATCTCTCAAGTGTGTGACCTACTCTTGGCCACACCTGATACTTCCTCCCCCAGGAGCCATCAACTACCAATCGCTACTCAGTTAGGGGTTGGTGCTTGTGAGCCCTGCTGCTCTCCAGTCTTGCATGTTGACTGGCTGGATCTCATACAGGTCTTGTGCAGGCAACCACAGCTGCTGTGAGTTCACGAGGGCAGTGGGCCTGTCATGTCCAGGAGACATTGTTTTGTTTGGTCCTCTCCAACCTCTAGCTTTGACCATCTTCCTTGATGGTCTTGGTGGGGGTGATGACATCAGTGTCCCACATGTAGCTGAGCACTCCACTGACACATACTCTCCGAACTTTGTCCAGTTGTGAGTGTCTGAGTCAGCCACCCTCCTCAAGGACACTTCTAACTGGGCGTTGTTATCAGAAGCACAGACCTGGGGTCAGGAGGCCTGGTGTGAGTCCCCAGCTGCGGCGCTGCTTGCTCGCTGCAGAGCTCCATGCAAAGAGCTTCACCTCTGTTGCTGGTTTCTCATATGTAAATGGGGTGATGGGTGCTTCTTTAGGGGGCACTGTGAGGGTGAGCGTTTTAGTTCGGGTTCCTGTTGCTGTGAAGAGACACCATGACCACAGCAACTCTTACAAAGAAAACATTTAATTGGGGTGGCTCACTTACAGTTCAGAGGTTCATGTCATTATCATCATGACAGGGAGCATGGCAGCGTGCAGGTAGGCATGGTACTGCAGTAGTAGCTGAGAGTCCTACATCTTGCAGGCCACAGGAAGTCAGCTGAGACACTGGGTAGTCTCCTGAGCATAGGAAACCTCAAAGCCCACACCCACAGTGACATGCTTCCTCCAGCAAAGCCACACCTCCTAATAGTGCCACTCCCTAGGAGATTATGGGGGCCAATTACATTCAAACTACCACAGTGAGTGACTGTGGAACTGTGGCTGGCACAGAACGAGAGTTTATGGAAATGTTGTCATAAAAAGCCTGTATGGGCCACAGCAGAGGAGATGTGGAGATCTCAGAAGCCAATATCAGAAGGGCAGGCTGGTCTGCCAGCCCAGAAAGCTCAGCAGAGAGGAGGCTGGGCACTCTTACAGGACATGGCTGGTAGAATCCCAGCAGCCTCTGAGTTTCCCTAAAAGAGGGGAGGGGGGCAAGTCCTGGGCCAGAAGTGTGAGCATCACACTCTGGGCTGCAGGGGCTGCACTCTGGGGCACAAAGCCTCTTGTACAGCCTTCCTCTTCTCTCCAAAGACAGCTGTTCCTGCCCAGTCTCTGGCTCTGGGTGGAATGCAGACCTGGGCCTCATTTGGCATAAGGCTTACAGCTGTGTGGTCGGACCTACCGCTCCCAACTCCACACCCTGCTTTTCCTGTCGTCCCTTCTGCTGGACCACTAGGTCGGCCTGCTCTCCATCTTGTTCTCCTGTCCTGTGATTTGGGGAAGTGCTGCTTCTGGGCATCTGCTGAATCTGTATAGCCAGACACTGGGTACCACAGGTTGAAGGGCAAAGGCGCATGAGTGATTGGAGCAGTCTACAAACACTGGCTCCAGAGCCCCTCCCAGGGTCCCCAAGAAACTGCAGCCCCAAACTACTGTGCCTACTTGGAGTTTGGACTTTGCCTAAGGAGAATGATCTGAGAAGGGAGGTTAAAACCCTCTGAATATGTCCTATGGTGGTGTTTGGCATGAGGAAGGTGAGGCTGGATCTTGATTTAACATGCTGATGGGTCAAGTGGCCAGGTGCTCTGGGACAGCACTTGCTGGTTTACTCTGGACTGGGTTTCCAAGTCTGTGGGTAGTGGGCTGCCCTTGCCCCACTAATGCTTAGCCTTTCCAAGTCCCTGTGTCCAGTACAGGGTGGTCCCATCTCCTGAGAGCTCGTGGTCTTTTCAGGGATGGAGACTATGATAAGTAGCAACAGTGACAAGCCAGTAACTAAATAATCATTAGGGATTAAAAATACATTTGCTTTCCCACCAATAATCTGCTTTGTCTTGACCTGGCTTGCGAACAGAAGTATCCAGAAGTATGCATGGTATGCAAGTCAGCTTCCATGGCTTTGCCCCGAGCCCAGTAGTGTTAGAACTCATGGAGTGAGGGAGCTAGTGAGATACCTCATCAGGAATGGGTGCCTGCCACCAAGCCCAAAGGCCTGAGTTTGATCCCCGAGACCCACATGATGAAAGGAGAGAACCAACTCTGGCACCGTAGCGTGTGCATGCCCTGTTCCACATATACCAATAAAATACTTAAAAAGAATTCACAAGATTGAGCATCAAAGGCAACGACCACACCTTCTGAGACTAGCAAAAGGTACAGGGAGGGCTCAGAGATTCGGAGGTTGAGAGAGAGCCTGATGGAACTGTGTGAGGGGACAGCTTTCTTCCATCCCTCTGCCTTCAGTTTCCTCCTTAGGGAGTAACTTTGCAGACCCTGGAGGATGTATGGGATGCCATCAGCACAATGCAGAGCCTATGCTCAGAGCTAACCACCTGACATTGCCTGTGATTGTCATGAAACCAAGATACAGATTGGGGGAAAGGCTACCGAGCTAAGCAGATGATAGCAATGCATCAGGTTAATTTCAGTGTACAAAATGGCATTCTGTTAGCTAGCTCTCTGTGTGTAAACATAGACTCAAAGACTGAGAATTTAGTAATTATAGCTGTAAAACTGTGGGAGTTTTTATTGCACCTCCCATTTTCCAGTTAGCAGATAAGAATTTTATGCTGACAGAGGGCTGGAGAGACAGTTCGGCTGTTAAAGGCTAATCTCACAACCAAAACATCAGGGATTTTATATTGACAGAAGATGGGAACAACTACGCCATGCTTATTGTGCACACATGCTGTAGAGCTGTAGAGTCAGGAAATGGTCAGAGCTGGAGACTGGAGGTGGGTGTAGTGGGTGGCTCTGGAGGAGTATGCTGACCAGACTTCCTCTGCCGTAGATGACAGGATCTGTTCACCGCCCTTCATGGAGCTCACGAGCCTGTGTGGAGACGACACCATGAGGCTGCTGGAGCAGAATGGCCTGGCCTTCCCCTTCAGTATGTACACCGTAAACTCCAGGGTGGCCATCACCACTGTGGGAGGGGGTGATGTTTACAGTTCCCATAGATTTGAGCTTGCTGGAAGCGATTGAAGACCCTGGCTGCCAAGAAGAGCACACAGCCCTGGATCCCACCTCTCCCCATACCTTGAGAGGGTCCTAGCAGGTTGAGGGGAAGGAACTCTTCCTACCTGGCCTGGGGATATCTGTCTATGTTACCCTGAGCACAGACACTACTTGACAACAGTGACTGTCATCTCCTTAGTTCCCACCAGCCCTTTGTGCCTTTTGCTGAAGGCATCTTTAAGAGTCCCTTACCTCCCCAAATGCCCCCAGTTTCACGCAATATCAGGATCTAAGCAAGGCTGGGCCTGGTTAATACTAAGATGGCAGGTTCCTATCCAGAGGGAGGTCCCAGTTCCCCTCGTCTGGCCTGTTAATTCCTCTCTGCTTCTCTGTCTCTCCCACATAGTTTGCAAAACCAGAGTGGCCCATGGCACCAACTCTCATGAGGTGAGTGGAAGACTTTCCTATCCGTGCGTCACATTGCCCTCACTGGGCCACTAGGTTCTGTCGGTGGAACCACATGTGCTGCTGCTCACTGTCCTGGTCTGAGTAGCGATACCTCGAGGGTGTAGGTCAGCAGAAGAACCGCTCTGCCTCTATCCTGTCTCCCACTTCACCCCTGTCCCCGGTCCTAAGGCTGCCTTCCCCACCTCAGACCCTGACTTAGTCTGCCCAGGATAAGGCTTCCAGCTGGGCAGCTAACACAGCAGACAACGTCTCCCAGCTCAGAGGGCCACAACCTGGTCCTGGTAAGAGCATACCATTGGCCACCCTCTTGGTGCGTCCTCAAGCCTTGCTTTGCATATGTGCAGAGGTGAATTCTCATGAGGACTCTCAAGAGGGACCCATCCTTGAGATCAAATCCAAGCCTCACCACCTGTAAGTGCCATCACACTGGGGTAAGGTCCTCCACATAAGGATTTGGGAGACACATACATGCAGTTGGTAGCAGATCCCACAGAAGTCACACCAGGCTGATATGTCCTTGGTTTTCTGGCCTCAAGTCCATCCATGATAGGTGCTGCCTGGACTCCCAAAGAGTCTCTCGAGAGGAGTGGCTCAGTGCTGCTGGTTCAGATGAGTTTTGGGGGTAGATCCCACCCCTTCGGAGTGCTGAGACCCTTCTTTCTGCATGGGTGCCCTCCCTACCTTAGTGTCAAGGAGTCTTGCCCCAGTGCCAGAACAGAGTCTCTGGAGAGACGGTGCTATGGGGATGATGGGGCAGTAAGCATGTGAGGACTCAGGGGCAAGAAGGGCAGAGGCATGCAGAGGACCCTTGGGTCCCTGGAGTCTTCTTAGCCCCCAAGGCCTCACATTCTCAAGGGTGAGCTAAGTGGCCCTTTGGGGAAAGCCTACCTGGATAGCCCTGCTGCCAGTACTCCCCAGGGGAAGACTCAAAATGGAAGCCCAGACACCATGACTTTTACCGGATCTAGGTCATTCTGGTCTCCTGGCAGATGTTTATGGGGAAAATGTCTATAAACAGTATCAGATCACCAGGCGACAGGCTGTGCCAGGGGGTGGCCCTGCCATGGGAAGGAAAGCATCACCAGCTGTAAGGGCAGCTGTCTGCTAAGGTCAAGAGCCATGTGGGGGTATCCTGGCAGCCTGGATTCCCAGCTGCAGCAGCACCCTGAGGTACATCTCGTGAGTAAGCGGGGGAGGGAGCAGGCAGGCTCTAGAGCGGCCACAGCACTATTCCCTGTCCCTACCATGTAGCATCTCTGTCTCAGGGTCTTAGTGGCCTGTATCAGGAGGGACCAGGAGACACAGCTTTAGGACAGCACACAGCCAGCACCAGTGTCTGTGCTGTGCGTTGTCTGCTGTGTACCTCCAGGCAATTGCTAGGCCTCTCTGTGCATCTGCCCACATTTATAATTGGGGATTTGACAGTCATGGGGTGAGGGAGTTATTGTGTAGCTTGCCATGGAACCTGGCCCCTGGTGATTATTTGATCATTATAGGAACAGCTACTCTGGGATGGGATTTATGGATTCAGATTGGGGCAGGCCCCTGTTGACTCGCTGGCATTCAACCCCTAGGTGTGTGTGGTCATCACCCTGCAGGGAGGCCATCTGACTCCCAGGTATATGCAGATACATGTCCTCTGTTGCTGTCCCAGCACCAGGTGATCTCCCAGTCCATAGCCAGCAATGGGCACCCCATCCTTGGGGACATGAAGACCCATGGGAGCAGGAAATTTGTCATTTCAGAGAATATCTTCTGTGGAGTAGGCAGGTTGGGGGCCCAGCACCTGTCTTTCAGGGATACCCACTGACATCAGTGCAGTGAGGACAGAGACAGGAAACGGAGCTTTTCACGGGGTCCTCATTGCTGTCCCAGCTGGTGATCCATGCCTCTGCCCCTTCCGGCTCCATTGTCAGCCCTCACCGATCTGTTTGCTTCTGTGGACCTGGAACCCCGGGGCATTTGTAAGCCAGTGCACATACATGAGCTCCAGGGGGCAGTCAGTCATTTCTCCCCCTCTCCCTCCCTCCCTTCCCACTTAAAGAACCTATGTAACCCACAGCTCAGCCAAGCCCCGTGGCCACATTTGCTGGCGGACATTGCCTATAGCAAGGCAAGAGGGTCTTAGACTGTGCTGTGCTGTGTAGTGTGTATTGACACCAGAGGCTTCAGCCTGTTGGGGGGGTCCACAGAATCAGTGCACTTTGCTGCCTCCCACACTGGGTCCCTCATTCTTGTAGGAAGGTTGAGAGAACATCTCTCTCTCTCCCTCTCTCTCTCTTTTTTTTTTTAAGATTTATTTATTTATTATGTATACAGTATTCTGTCTGCATGTATCCCTGCGGACCAGAAGAGAGCACCAGATTTCATTTCAAGTGGTTATCAGCCACCATGTGGTTGCTGGGAATTGAACTCAGGACCTTTGGAAGAGCAGCCAGTGCTCTTAACCGCTGAGCCGTCTCTCCAGCCCGAGAGAACATCCCTTGACACCCTCACCCCACCATATCGCACACTGGTTTTTCCACATGACTTGGATTTGAGCTTCTGTCCTGCCCAGATGAGCCTCAGGCACAAGGTAGTGAGTACCCTGTGATAGCAGATGCGAGGCTGACAGTTGGTTCAGGTGGCCATCTGTCCAGACCTGTTAGCCCTGCTTAGTAGCCAGAATATGCCTGGACTCAAGCCACTACTTCAAGTGGGCAGGGTCCCATCATCCTCGGGGCAGGTCATGGCAGACTCCAGATCCAGCCTTGTGATGGAATAGAAGAGGTCACAGTTGCTCTCCCCCCACACTCAGCCCCCCTCAGAATCTCCTTCAGCATGTTTGTCCCTAGAGGAGCTGGAGACTAGGACATAGTTGTATTCTAGTCCCCTGTGTATCACGAGACTAGGCGAGAGGGCATGGCGAGGTGCCAGGCAGACCCAACTCCAACCCAGCCTCTCCCTCGCCTGTAGCTCACTCTATGAAGCGTGCAGGGCCTCAGTTTCTTTATCTGCAAAAGTGTGGCAGTGTGCCCGTCTCAGGCACTGTGAGGATGACACCAGGGGACCCATGCTTGCAGTGATGTTATAACAAGAAGGAACTCTGACTCCTGGCCCATAGCGTCTGCTTCCTGTCTTTCCCCCTTGGATCTTTGTGGTGTTACACCCAGCCTAGGGGGCCCCATCCCCTAGAATAGCAGTGAATAAAGCTCTCAGGAGTTTTGTATGGCAGCCCCAGTGGATACGGGGTTTCCCACTACCAGACCCTCCATCCACCCCCCACAGCACAAACTACTCAATTCACAAGCTGCTCCACTCACCCTGCCTTGAAACTGTTTGGGAGTACTCAGCATAGAACCCATTGTCCCTGAGGGTCTTGGAGAGGGCCCTCTGGAGAGCAGCCTTGGACTCTGGAGGAGCCCTTCCTGTGTTCACCTCCAACCATTCTGGGCACCAGCTCTTGGTCATAGGGCCAGGGAGAGGTCATGGTGGGGGTGCCCAAGAAAGTGACAAGCCGCTTGCTGTGTTGGAGGCTGGGAGCTGATGGACTCTGACGGAGCCTTGGTCTTTGTCTCCACAGATGGCCATTGTGTTCAACCAGGAGGGCCTGAATGCCATCCAACCCCCCTGTGTGGTCCAGAACTTCATCAACCACAATGCTGTACTATACAAGGTGTTTGTGGTGGGCGAGTCCTACACAGTGGTCCAGAGGCCCTCACTCAAGAACTTCTCTGCAGGCACATCAGGTAATCTACTGCCCCTGGTATTTATTGTCTGTCACTTTGTGCCAGACCCTGGGGCGGAGCCAAGATGGATACCCAGTGTCTGTCCCCTGCTAGTCCTTGTTATTTCTGGGTTAGGGAGAGGTGGTCTGAATTGAAGGAGTTGTATAGATGGATTCAAAAGGTCCTGAAGAACCAAGAGACCATGTGCCATAGGTGCTGTGGGGCTCCAGCCCTCAGAGTTACTGCCAACTCCAGCAAATTTCTGGAAGCTTCTTATCCCTAAGAAGTTTCCTGGGCCCATCCAGTGATGATACTCAGGAGGAGTCTGCCATGTTGGGTGTGGCTAGCCGGATATGGGAAGGGAGGGAGGGAGGTGACTACTGACCGCTCTGCATGCCACCCTTGCCCAGCGCTTCCGCTTTCCAAAGGGGGTCCCTGAGTCTGAATTATCTGTGGCTTCCACAGCTGTCAAGGTGTATCAGGGTTTCCAAAGTAGGCGGCAGCTCCTGAGTCACAAAGATCCCTATGGGGGTCCTCAGGCAAGCCCCAGTGGGCACACTCCTGCCATGCTACAGTGACCATCCTCTGAAAGGATGGGTAGGGTCCTGGTGTCCCTCAGATGCCACTAGGTAGAGGTATCTGCATGACTCATTGTCCCTGAGGGTCTTAGAGGGGGCCCTCTGGAGAGCAGCTTTGGACTCTGTGGAGGAGCCCTTCCTGTGTTCACCTCCATCCATCCTGGGCACCAGCTGTTTTGAACCATTCGGTTAAAGATGTGTTGACTAGAGCTGCTCAAAAGAACGTTCTAGTGGTCCTGAGTGCCCCTCTCAGGCAAGTTCCAGAAGTTTGTGGGGCAGGACAAATGCCTTTAGAAACAGCATAGCTCTCCCTGAGGATTTCTCGGGCACTCGATTCCCCAGTGAGGCTTGCTTCTGCCTGGGAGGAGAGAGCTACCCCCAAAGCACCAGCCAGCTCCAGCAGAGCAAGCAGAGGCCTTCCTCAAGGCCCCCGGAAGGCTCTGTGCCCAGGACTGCCTGTGGCCATCCCTCGGGGCTTGTTGCAGCAGTTCCTGTTGTCTATCCCCCCCACCCCCAGCCTTCTTCCCTTGGTCACTTACCACTAACACAGTAGAGAGCAGATACTTAGAGAGCATGGATTCTCAATTCCTTGCTGAGACCAGGCGGTTTGGGACAGACCTATCCTGACACTGGTCATATGTACCACCAAGAGACAGTCTTGCAGGCTGTGGGGCAGAGGAGTCTAAGGTTTTTACAAAACATTTATTTGCCTATCAGAGTATTTCTTAGCATGAAGGGGATCCAGGTTCCAGGTTCCATCCTCAGTACCCTTCTCCCACATGTGCGCGCGCATGCATGCACACACACACACACACACACACACACACACACACGCACACGCACACGCACGCACGCACGCACGCACGCACGCACAGCTATGCCTCGCTTATGACACACCCTTTCCTTTCTTACCCAGCTCATTTCATCTCTGAATGAAATTTGGCATCTGATCTTCTTTCTTAATCCCACAAAAGCGTGTTTGTTCCCTGCTTCCTCCTCTTTCTTCCTGGTTGTAAAGTACTAGGCCGGTTTCCGCCTTGGCACTGGGAGCCAGGAATGATGAAGGCAGAAACCCATCAATGTATCTTCTCTCCTCACTGTTTCTAGGCCACGAAGCACCCTGAGGCATAAAATCCAGAGGTGGGCTGGGGATCGGAGTGACTTTCAGTGTGTCTGTCTGATCCGGAATTGGCATGGTTCCAGCTTTGGCCTGCATATTTTTTTGTCTGACCAAAAGGACCTCAGGCTTCAGCAGCCCTTTCTCCTGACTAGTTGGGAAGGGGGCTATGGGCTCTAGCTTCTTTCCAGAGCCCACCCAATTTTCCAGCCCCTGCCACATAATGTGGTAGGTCTCTCAGCCTCCCATGTCCACCTCCAGAGACAGGTCTCCTGGCTTGGGGTTGTTGTGGACAAGAGATATAGACAAGGGCATCTTCACTCCACAGCTCTTGTTCTCCTTGATTCTCACATGCATTTCTGTCCTTTTAATGTCAGTGTCCAAAGTCATATGTGTGCTCTATATAGCCCATGGCACCTTACAGGTACCTGGACCGTAACCCAAGGAGTTCTCACTAAGAGAGCCACTAAGGAACATACAACGAATGTGCTCATGTTCTCTGCCTGTGGTTCACATTCTCATGGCTCTGGGCTTCTTCCCGATGCTCTTTCATCCTGTATCTTGGCCCTGAAGCCCCATTGCCTTGGTCTCCCAGCTTTGTGTAAGGGCTCTACTTCCCCTCTCCCTCCTGGTCCTAAGGGTACGTAGAGAGTGGTACCTCTTGCTTCTTTGAAAGGATGACTTAGTATGTCCAGGGTTGTCCTAGTCATCTGATGCTATTGCAGGGTGAGAGCAATATGCAAATGAGCAGGTGGGTGAGGTTGTGCTCTGCAAGGAGACTTTGCAGATGCAGGTAACTTGGCTCTGTAGTTTGCTGAGCTGCTGACTCCAGAACGCCTGAAGTCATAAATGCTGCTTTTATTGAAAATTTCGGAGACTCACCCTGGGTGGTATGCTAGGGGACCAGCCAGGAGCTGGACAGGCAGGTTCATTAGCAGTGTGTGTTCCAGTGAGGAATAACACAAGGGAGACACAACAGGAGGGCCAGTATTATTGGAGATGAGGGCCTCAGGGGACAAAGGTGAGTACTGGGACACCAGGTTGGGGTGGTGGTGAGAGAGCCCTGTGAGAAGGGATAAGCAGGTAGGCTACAGGTACTGGCTGCAGAGGTGGTGACCAGTGACAGGATAGTGGGATACACCATAGGGAAAGATGGTGGGCTGAACACATAGGCTGAAAACAGCGTGGTCACAGCCTGCATGGCTGAGATGTCTGAGCCAATCTGGTCGTTCACCCTCCTTTTGAGTCTGGTTTGTTTTGGTTTTGGTTTTTCCCCCTTTTTTTCTCTCCTTCTGAGAGAAAAACCACTTGGTGACCGTCCCCTTGGCTTCCCACTCTTATTGGAAGTTGGGGATGGCCCCCATGCTGAGTGTTTGGGGGACCAGTCCAGCAGTAGTCCCTGGCTGGAGCTCCCAAATTATCAGTGCTCCTGGGAACAAGCACCTTGTAACTAAGGTTAGAGAGCAAGGCCCAGGCCCCTCTTGTCTACTTGAAGGGCCAGCCAGCCATCTTAAAGCTTCCTAGGGAGCCAGGCACCAGGACTCTTTGCTGCAACTAGACCCCCTCCCTCCCCTCAGTCCCTTGATGACACTCCCACCATGTGTTCACACATGATGAGGTGCTGGGCCTATGCCTCAGCCTGAGACATCTCTTACTTAGTAATCCTTAGGCCAGAGTACCCCAGGCCAGCAGTATTAGTTGGGGTAGAGGGCAGTTTCCCTTGAAGATATCTATACATTTGGTCTTGTCTGTATGAAGCTGTTGGAGACATACTCTGTCCAGTGTAGTGTGACCACGAGTCCCTGGCATTCTGTCTCTTCCCAGACCAGCCAAGTGCCTGTGTGCTCTTCTTGTAGGCTCCTACAGGCTTCCCAGCCTCCCTGAACATTTCTGTGTCTGCCTGATGCTGGTGGTGGCCTGTCCTCACACCGCAGGCCTGATCTGTTCTTCTAGCCTTTGCTCTGGGGGACATGTGGAGACTTGGGTGGGAAGTACTCTTAAGTTCAGGAGGCTCCAGGAGGAGAAGACTGGCAGTATCTACAGAAGGCCAGATCCTCAGTGACGAAGCCCTGGTCTAGCCTCTGGCCTGTCTGCCTCTGCAACCCCTGAAGGTTCACTCGTGCCCAAGAATAGGGACCAGTGGGCGTGCTTGACACAAGTCCCGCAGGGTGTTTATTTTTCCCAGGCTCCTCCCCAGGACCATCTCTCATGCCCCCCGTCTGGACTGGCTCTGGTCGGAGCAGCGGGAGGACTGTCGGGCACACCGGGGTGGCCAGGGGCCTCTGTGCCCCACTAGCGGGAAGGATGCCAGGTACTTCAGCGCCTGCCTGCTTGGCTCTGCCTGAATCACTTCCTTGTGCATGATTTTTATGGCGCCATAGAGTCGTGAAGCTTCTGGGGGTCATGGCAGCCACAACAGGCACCTGGGCCCTGGCACACAGGCCCTCAGCCAGTGCCCATCCTGTCCTAATGCTTGGGGGCCTGGGTCCCAGGGATGATCACTGGGTCCTGCAGGGTGGGGTCCGTGACACCTCTTTTGCAAGAACTCAAGCAAGCCTTGTCAGGACCCCTTGGGGGCTTCTAGTCCAGAGTGGCCCTGTGCTAATTTTGGTGGGGGTGGGGCTATGAGGGGGGCAATGGCCAGAACTCAACCCCTAGGTTTGTGGTTTTGTGATTCTTGCTCTAGCGTGTCCATGCTTCCAAGTCATTGCAAACTGTCAAGCCAACCTTACATCTCCGCGGAGCAATCGTGCCTTACACCTCAAGGACGTTTGTACTGGGGGCATAAATGAATGCACCATCACATTCCTGGGACTGAACTGCCTCTCTGGTGTCCAGTGGGGCTGAGGGATGGCGGGTGGCGGCAGCTGTGGAACAGGACATGTGTGGAGTGGAGGAGACTGGGACATTGCAAGGCTTTCCTGGGTGGGCCTATGAAAGCCTTTGTTCAGGTTCCTATTAAGTAGTTGGGAACCAAAAGGACCCTTTGTCTATTAAGCTCACATGCCGATGGCCACCCGACTGGGGACACCTGGAACAAATGGCATTTGGTAGGCTTCTTCCTTCAGGACAGACCTTTGATATCTGGGTGCACAGCGTGCTACGTCTCTTGCCCCTTCTCTTCCCAGCCTCCTGTGCATATGGCCGGTCCAGCCTTAGGTGTTAAGGAAACCCACATAAGGTGCTGTAAGATGGTGGTGAAGGTGTCCCAGTAAACCGTTCATTTCTATGTGGGATGACAAATTGAAACTGGGGTCCTAATGGGCACACATCGATCTGTGATGCAGCTGTGGGTGCCTAGCTCCTCCAGAGCCCTGGGCTGCTTCTGCTGCTGAGCCAGAGGCCACCTAGAGCGAGACTAGGGTGGTGCTGCCCCCTGGTGTCGGTATTGCCATCTCCAGGTCTAATTCACTCCATGTCTGTTTTTTCAGATCGTGAGTCCATCTTCTTCAACAGCCACAACGTGTCAAAGCCAGAGTCTTCCTCGGCCCTCACGGAGGTATGTCTCTTCCCCATGATGGCCTGGCATGAGGCCACCTGAGTCTGAGCCTGGATAAGAGTGTGATCTGCCCATGGAGTCCCCAGCTGAGCTATCTGGGAGGTCAGGATAGCAGGAAGGCCCCTGGTCCCCATATAACAGACCCACCCTGCATGGGTGTGGACGTCAGAGGACAACTTTGTAGAGTTGGTTCTTCCTGTCCCGCCTATCTGTGTGTTCTGATGACTGAACTCAGGATGTAGACTTGGCATAGCACGCACCTGTACACACTGAGCCATTTCATCCACCTGGACCACCAGGCTCACAGAAGCTGGCTGTGCACACTGAGAGATAGAAGTAGTGCCTTAGATGGGGGAAGACTTTCTTCTCCATGTGTCAGGGTCACTGGTACATACCACTAGGCCACTGAAAACCCTGCTCAACAGGGTGGCAGAAGGGAGTTGACCTTCCACAGGATTCCTGAGGAGCTGTCTTGGATGGTGTCCTTGCACAGTATAGGACTACTGGCCACTGGGGCCATTAGCCAGTGCCAGAGGGGTGCTTTGAGGGCTAGCAGTGAGCCACCTGAAGTCACCCTCTTGAATCATCACCGATTGGCTAATGGCCTGTTTCTTTTTTTGAAAAAATAGAAAGGGTCTCCCTGAACACAACAGGGTCCCCCCTACACATGAGGCCTGTGAGCCTCCAAATTTCCACCCCACCACATGGAACCCTTCAGAGCTGACACCTCATGAAAAGAATGCAGAATGACAAGCACAACCTTTTCCCTGGGGACATCACCCTCCAGGGACACCTTCAAGCTGGACTGGCAGTTGATTCCATTCCCAGGAACTAGTGACCAGGACGTCATCATCCTCCACCCCGAAGAGTGCCATGCACAGACCTCTATTAACCTTGAAGGCCCCACCTCATCCCCAGACAATGCCTTTGAAAATGGGCCCAGCTTCTCCCTCCACTTTGAGGCCCCAAACGCCTTTCACCATTGAGAGCCAGTTAGGGGATTATTAAGCATAGACTCCCAGGATGTCATACCCAAACATGGCCCTAGGACCCATCCCCAGCACTACCGTAATGGGGAAGGGAAGAGCACTTGCCTGAGGTCTGACCAGAGTTGCATCACCTGCCTGAGCTCAGTTTCTTTATTGTGCCCCTGAGTACCTGACATCTGGGAGTCACTAGAAGTGCCTGTGTCCGATGTGTAGCTCTGTAAGTTTAGTGTCAGCTGCAATAGGGGTTGAGATCACCAGGTCAGCCCACAGGAGCACCTGCTCGACTCTTCCCTTCCTTCTTTCCCAGAACCCCACAGCTCAATTGGCTTGGATCCACGGGCCCATTTCTATGCCTTTATCTAGTCCTAGGCCGGCTGTTTGGTTTGGGATAATCAAATGGCTTTGGAAGGATTTCTGAGATTCTTCAGCTGAGCTGAGAAAGTACTTTCATAAACAGCATGTCATGGGGCTCTCTAACAGGCAGCAGCAAGGGCGGCCTTGCTCCCAGGCACTGTACCATGAGCCTCAGATATCATCAGCTCAGCAGTCTTCAGCTGAGCCTCACAGCCTAGGTATTTTTATTAGCCTATTTATTGGGGTGGAAAAACAAGGTCCAGAAGGGCCATGTGACACATCAGGGCCACATAGTAGAGACAGGAAGGCCAAGGCTGGTTGGTCTGTGACTTGCTTGGGACCATGGGCTGGGCCAAGCCACTAACCCAAGTGACCAGGAAGCTCAGGCAGGGCTGAGTGCCCATTGTAGCCAGATGGTGGCTGCCCCCGAGGAAATACTTTCCCTAGGTCAGGTACTGGACACCAGGATTTCAAGTGGAGGGGGCCCATGTGTCTGTCCCTGCTCAGTACATGTCTGGAAATTCCTTACTGTCTGTTTTAAGATCCTTTGTATTAGTGACCAGGGCTTTTTTATTTGGTTGTTGTCCTAGTTACGGATACTGTTGCTGTGATGAAACACCATGACCAAAGCAACTTGGGGAAGGAAGGGTTTATTTGTCTTACTCTTCCCTATCACAGTCCATCACTGAAGGAAGTCAGGACAGGAACTGAAACAGGACAGGAACCTGGAGGCAGGAGCTGATGCAGAGGCTGTGCTTACTGTCTCGCTCAGCCCACTTTCTTATAGAACCCAGGACTACCAGTCCAGGCATGATACCACCCACAATGAGCTGGGCCTTTACCCCATTAATCACTGATTGAGAAAATGCCCTACAGGCTTGCCTACAGTTCAGTCTTCTGGAAGCATTTGCTCAGTCGAGGCTCCCTCCTCTCCGGTGACTCTAGCTTATATCAAGTTGACATAAAACTAGCCAGTATAGTTGTCTTGCTTTGAGATAGGGTCTCACTTTGTAGCCCTGACTGGCCTGGAACTCTCTATGTAAAGCAAATTGGCCTTAAACTCACAGAGATGCCTCTACCCCAAGTGCTGGGATTAAAGGTATGCAGTACCACACTCAACATTTTCTGTGCTTTTTAAATTGAGATAAAAATTCACATGCATAAATATTTTAAAGATTTTTTTAAGATTTAATTATTTTCATTGTATGTGTATGAATATTTTGACTGCATGTATGTCTGTGCACCACAGATAAGAGAAGAAGGCATCAGATCCCATGAGGATGCTGGCAACTAAATCCAGGTCCTCTGTCAGAGTAGCTAGTGGTCTTAACTGCTGAGCCATCTCTCCAGCCCCTAAGTGACCAATTTAGTAGCAACAATCACACTCCCAATGTCATATAGACAGACCTTTATATTTCCAAACCATTTTCTTCACCTTGTCCCCATGACTACTCAATCTCCATTCCTCTCACCCTAGCCCCGGGACATCTCGGGTCTTACCTCCATCTTCATGTAGCTTATCCACACATTTCTCTGTGTGGATAAGCTACAGCTTGTCCATTTGTCTGCTAATGGATATTTAGGCTGTCTGGAACCTTTGGCCATTGGGAGAGTGCTACAGTTAACCATTGGTGTCCAAGGGTCTGTCTGAGAACCCTTTTTTAACCTTAGTAGAGTGAGTATCTGGGTCCTAAGGTATTCTATATTTAACCTCATGTTGTTGGTTGTTGCTTTTTGTTGTTGTTGTTTGTTTTGTTTTGTTTTGTTTTTTTTGAGACAGGCTTTCTCTGTGTAGCTCCAGCTGTCCTAGAACTCTCTCTGTAGACCAGGCTGGCCCTGAATTTACAAAGCACTCTCTCCTGAGTGCGAGTGCTGGGATTAAAGGCATGCGCCACTTCCGCCCATCTTAAGAAATTTTTTTCTAATTTATTCATTTATTTTGGTGTGTGGAGGTCCCAGGACAGTTTTCAGGAGCCAGCGCTCTCTTTCCTCCACGTAGGTCCCGGGGTTCAGACTCAGATCACCAGGCATGGTCATCAAGAGCCTTTACCGCTGAGCCAGCCATCTCAGCAGCCCAGTGCCCTTCAAGCTGTTGACGCAAGCAAATTCATTTTCCACCTTGGCTTCAACCCACCCCTTCCCCCGGAACTCAGTACTTATTGGCAGCTAGTGTGTACCTTGTTGTGACTGACTTCAGCATGTGGCCATGTAGTCTGTGTCCTCGTATTCAAGAGCTACACCGCCTCACAGCCAGACCTGTACAGTTACCATCTCCTTCCACCTCCCCCCACCCCACCCCTGGGTCTCTCCCAGCAGGCCTAAGATGGAGGCCTAATCAATCCCATTGTACAGATGAGCAAATAGAGGCATAGGCCAGGTACTTTCCCCAAGTCCACAGAGCTGAGAAATCTCTGATGGGATCTGAACCCATATCCTCACCCCACAATTCCTCCCTGGGCCTCAGAAACCCTCTCATTTGTCCTCCTCAGAGGCCCTGGCCAGCAACTATATGTAGAGACACATGCCTTTCCCAGAGCGTGTACACTAGAGCAGAAAACATTTGGCACTGGAGGTGTCGTGGGCAGGGTGGGCAGACCTGGACTAGAGGCCTGTGGAGAACACAGCAGGAAGCTGGGCTTAGAGTCAGACAAGAGCATCAGCCAGCAGCGCCTTTGGGAAAGCCCGGGTCACATGGGATGGGCTGATGTTGTTTGCTTAGTTCATCACAGCTGGGAAGAGAGAAGCACATGGCTCCCTGGGTTCCTTAGGACCCCAGCCTCACCCCTGTAGGCTGCCAGCAGCTATGGCATGGTGCCGAGGTACTGGTCAGTACCCCTGTACCTCATCTCTACCTGGCTGTTTCCCAATCTTCTCTGCCTTCAAGCTCTGGCCCCAATGGCCTCTTCACCTTACTGTCTGCTTCCATAACAGACCATCTCCTTCCTCCCTCCTGGAAGGATTGGGTTTTCAAAACTGAAAATAGCGGATCCAAATCCTGCCCTGGACGTCCAGCTTCTGTGACCCTGGACCAGCCTCTGGCCCTCAATCCTAATATCAGCCTCAGGAGTGCTTGAGCACTAAGCACCCTGCTTCATGTACTGGTGCCTCCAGGCCCTGGCAGGCTCGGACCATGGTCCAGAAGGATGGCAGGTCTCCTCATGAGAGGGGACCACTCTTCTCTAGTACCCTAGTCAAAAGAGCCTGACTTGTGTTTGCGTTGGCAGCTGGACAGGATCGAGGGCGTGTTCGAACGGCCAAGTGATGAGGTCATCCGGGAACTGTCACGGGCTCTGCGGCAGGCGCTTGGAGTGTCACTTTTTGGAATTGACATCATCATTAACAACCAGACCGGGCAACATGCTGTCATCGATGTCAATGCTTTCCCAGGTGAGCAACAGGGCCGGGTGACCCTGCACTGGTGATCCCCTGGATGCCTGGTATCTTCAGAGGGGTGGGGACGATGAGTCAGCTTGGCTGGGGATGGAAAGGCCCCTCCTCGTTCTGGGGTTTAGGGCAAGTGTTACCCTCTTGCCATCTCAGCTCTTAAGATGTAAAGAGCAGTGAAGCCCCAGATGTCTAGCTGTAGGGAGATGCCATCGGCCTTAGCCGTGACTGGCCTAATCAGTCCATCCCCTTGGCTCTTCTAGACCCAAAGAGCTAAAAGGAACTTTTAAAGACTCACCCCCCTATCATTCACAGGTAGGGAAACTGAGTCCCCTCCAGTGGAAGCACTCTTCTGAGGTCACACAGCATGTAATGGTAGGGCCAGCTCCTCTTGAGCAAGTGCTGCTTCCACTGTCCCGGGCTGCAAGGCTGAGAGCCAGGTCCAAGCTCTGCCACAGCATTCCCCACTATCGTGCCTGCTGCCACAAAGACCCCACACTACATCCCCTCCCTGCTCCCTGCTGGAGCCTCAGGAAGCTCTGGCTTGGAACCTCACTCCACTGAATACCCCTCAGTCTCTGCTCACTCGGGAGCCCTGGGGAATACCACCCCCTGAGCACTAGCCTAGACCCATTGGGCTGGTGGGGAGATCAGGTATAATGTCCACAACCACAGCCCTGGAGACCCTAAGACCCTGCATCATCATTGCAGTTGAGAAGTGTAGAATTCTGCCAGCACTTGGGAGGCTAAGGCAGGAGGATTGCCATGAGTTTAAAGTCATCCAGGGCTATATAACAAGACCCTGTCCCAGAATCCTGGGGTGGGGTTGGGGGATCAGATGAAAGAGTTAGAGTCTAGCTTTGGGTATGGCTACCCACTACATTTGGGTCTCCATGGCCTCAGAGCAGGGCCTTGTACTTCTCCAGACCCGGGTCTCCCTGCCTCAGGCTGGCCCCAAGCTCCCAGCTCAACCACTCCTACCCATCCAGCCTCCTGAGTGGCTGGGAATGTAGTGTTCTTGGTTGTTCTTCATTTTCTTGATGTGGAGGAATAGCAAGCTCCCCCTAACTGCCCAGGGGCATGAGTGGCCAGGAAACCACCTCACCAGGCCCAAGCATCCTGGGTACTCAGGGCCTATATCTCCTCAGCCCCTCAGAGAGTACAGGGAGTACGTGAACCACTTCACAGCATCACAGTTCACAGCAGGAAACTAGGGACCCCTAAGAGCCCAGCAACCCCATCTATCATTCAGTCGGCATCTGCTAGGAACTGAACTTCTTTCTCTCAGAGCTCCCGCCACAGTTGAGGGGAAGAAGATAGAAGGTGGAGCAGCTGGTGGCTGCTCTGTCATGCATGGATGCCAGAGAGAGTTCAGCAAAGGGAAGAAACTGACTCTGAAGGTGGATCAGCTTGGGTGCCAAGAGGGGTGAAATGGGACCAGACAGGGTCCGAGGGAAGCTTCTGAGGCCTGTGTCCAGCCAACATGCTCAGACCCAGCCCACTGAGTTTCTCAAACCCTGGTGTAGGGGGTGGGACCTTTGAGGTCCGCCAGAGTGTACAGTGAGGGGATTGCTGCATCAATAGCATCATAAAGGTGAAGAGGAGCTGGGCGGTAGTGGCGCACGCCTGTAATCTCAGCACTCGGGAGGCAGAGGCAGGTGGATCTCTGTGAGTTCGAGGCCAGCCTGGTCTACAGAGTTAGTCCAGGACAGGCTCCAAAAGCTACAGAGAAACCCTGTCTCGAAAAAGATGAAGAGGAGATGTGGGGTGATCCAAGAGCACACACAGCCCACTACTGTTCAGAGGGGAGGTGACAGAACCACTGAAAAAGCCTTGGGAGGAGGGGCATACACTCTTCCAACTGGTGATGGGCAGCCCTTCCCAGCTCAAACAGCTATATGTATCATAAAGACAGGCGAGCCTCTTTTGTGTTCAGGGAGACAGTCACTGAGAGCCGATGGGAACTGAGTCTTCTGTCAGGGGAGCCAAGAGCTGGGTTGTCCCAGTGGATTGGGGCATGGGGTTGGGTGTGTGGCTACCAGATTGATAAGGCTGAGCCCAGCCAAAGCAGATGGGCCTGATGCTGAGGGATGGCCTAAGGGTCCTATTATCCCAGGGGCCTCAGGCAGAGAGGAGCTGGTGTCTGGGAGGTAACTTGGTGCACCATCCATGGTATAGAGCTAGCCAGCTCCTTGGGCCCCCGCAGAGGTAGGGGCTTGATTCTGTGGCTACTTGGGAAGCCTGTGGGGCACTGGGGTAGGTGGTAGCTCTGTCAAAGCACCAGCTTTATGAGATCAGGAAGCCTGAGAGGCAGAAGCAGCTTGTGCTACTGACCCTGTCGTGGTCTGTGGCATGGGAAAACTGTTGTACTCTGCTTGCCCATGAGAGGTGATGCTGGGAGCTAAAGGACCTTATCCATGGTTACAGCCCCCACAAGACTAGGACCCATGAGTCCAGAGCCTTCACACTGACTCTAAGGCCTTTGATGTCTTAGGACACCAGGGTTCCGATCGGGGCCCGCTTCCTCACTCTGTGATGGTTTCGGCAACCGTACTTTAGCCCCTACTTCTGTACAAATGGGAGCACTTCCCATGCTGCAGACAGATAGGTTTGCATAGTGTTGGGCATGGAGCTGGCACCCTGCCCTGCTTGTTTTCACTTCCCAGGCTGGCAAACACCAACCTACCTCAGCCTGTTTACCAAAGGCCCCCAAGGAAGTGACTCTGTTATGCTCTGGGAAGTTTTCCCTCGCTCTCTGATCTGGTCTACCTGGTCCCCTGGGCCTCATCTGGGAGCAAAAGCAGAGTGGTTACTAGGGAGTAGCCTCTTTGGTTTCTTAGCAACCGGACTAGGTCCTGGTACTCCCTCTCCCTGCATCATACCTAGACTCACATCTGCCCTTCACCCTCATTCCTAGGGCTCGCAGGATATTGGGTCCCGCAGTGGGGCCTCTCAGTACTAGGTATTGAAAAACAGACAAGATCAGAGGATCTGGGTCTATCACAGTTCTGCCATGTAGGAGCTCTGTGACCTGGGGCCTTGCAGAGCCCTCAAGGCCCCTGTAAGATGGACTGAGGAACATGGGTAGTGAGCCAAGGATCATGAGGCTCACAGCCCAGTGGTTGGCACTTTTGACACCCTAGGAACACCGGCATGGTGGCATCGTCATCTTCCCCATTGTGGTTGGCAATCCCTCATCTCCACATGTATCCTGGAGACAGAGTAGTGAAGATGGTGTTGACGTTTGCCGGGGTATGCTGCTTGCCAGACACTTCGTTAGCTTTACCATGAGCACCCTTGCCTCAGGCATCCTCAAAACCACAGGGTGGTTTGCCACATAATACAAGGTAGCCCAGTGGCCTGGCCCCCACACAGTGCTGCCTCAGCTTGAACCAGTAGTGTGGTACCAGTCCTAACCTAGGCACATCATTCCGAGCAGATGAGAGGTCTCGCCTCACATCTCTTTGGAAGTAGTTTCTTGGGAGTCCACAAATCCTCACCCTGACTCTGAAACCTGCTGGGTAATTCCTGAGAACTCTGCTGGCATTTGCACCTGCAGTGTGCACGCATGCGTGAATGCGTGTGTGAAAGTGTGTTCTTCTCCCAGGTGGTTAACGTAAATTTTTATGCCAGAGATGGTGGCCTTGGCAGTCTGTTCATAGGTGCTGATCCTCAGAACCTGGGGCACAGATAGCATCCCTGAAGGTGTTTGAGGGTGAGAGGGAATAGATTTGGTGGGGCCTGTGGCCGCTGGGTCAGACCCACCCGTGTCTAGCCCTCCTGTGGTGCTCACACTGTGGGAGCTGCTCCCCTGTTGCTGTGTAGACAAGAAACCTGAACCTCAAGACAGCTTACAGTGGCCAGAACCCAGGTCTGAGGTCAGACTCAGTTTGTCAGTAAGCGTATGAGGAATACACTTTGGCATGGCCATCTCTGACTGTACATCCTGTCAGAGTTGGATGGTTACGTTCCTCAGTTTTCTGTTACTGTAACAAAATACCCAAGATGACCAGCTTAAAGAGGAAAAGTTACTTGGGTTATTTGAGTTTTGAAGGGTTTCAGTCTGTGATGATGATGTCACCCCATTGATTTGAGCCTTTGACAGGGCAGACATTATGAGGAATCACTGGCAGAGGATACCGGTTACCCGATGGGAGAGAAGGCGTGTCTGAAATGACTGGATGCTCTCTTGGCAGGCTCTTCCACCCCTCCTAGCAGCTCCTTGAGCTGAGGACAGACTTTTAACACATGGACTTTGGAAGGCACACTACTTACCCAAACTATAGCAGTGGGTGAGCCAGGGCAGTGCCCAACAAAAACAAGATTCATCTTTATCAGCTGGAGCTGTGGGACTTCACACACTCAGGGAACAGACAACAGTCTAGGGCCAGCCCTGTGGACCATGAGCACCAGACTCTGGGACTCCCACCATCCTTCGATACTGGAAGTGCCTCCCCAAATCCCAAGAGCCCCACTATTTCTGCTTCTTTCTCCCCTCATATTCCCGGGCTGATACCCACTACCTTCCTGTCTCTCCATCTCCAGGCTATGAGGGTGTGAGCGAGTTCTTTACCGACCTTCTGAACCACATTGCCACGGTCCTGCAAGGCCAGAGCACAGGCGGAGCTGCCACGGAGGAGGTGGCCCCGCTGAGGCACAACAGGCTTCTGGCGGACCAGGCGGGTAGCCTGGCTGGTGAGCGGACGTGCGGTGCCAGCCCTGGCTGCTGCAGCAGCATGAAGGGCCAGGACACGCCCTGGAAGATTGAGACCGAAGCAGGCAACCTGGGTGCCGGTGGCTCTGCCAAGCTGCCGCATCAGAGACTTGGCTGCACCACCGGTGTGTCCCCCAGCTTCCAGCAGCACTGCGTGGCCTCCCTGGCCACCAAGGCCTCCTCACAGTAGCCACAGAGCCCAGGACCCAGAGGGGCGGCGCAGAGCGTGGAACACACCCACTGGGCCAGCACCTCCCAACGGGAACACTACTAAGAATTCCCGGTGATCTGATGCTTCTCTGTTTTAATTTTTTACCTGATTTTCTGATGTTATGATCGGAATGATGGGGGGAGACGGAGCAGAACACCAGTGGTCCAGCCTTGAGGATGCCGCCTAACTCCTGCTGTGCAGATCTCCTCACTGAGTTTACACACGCTTGTGTTCTGAACACTAGGTCTGAATGTGAAGTGGGGTGTGTGCATGTGTGTGTGTGGTTGTCATGCAAGTGTATGTGTGCATGTCTGTCTGTCTTCATGGCTGCTGTGGGCCAGGCTTCTGGGCACCCCGGAAGGAGGCCCGTGTCTGGCCAGGCTATTGCAGCTGAACAGGCAAAAGGATGAACGTTTTCCCTGTTCCTCCCCTCTCCACCTCTGCCCACACCCAGACCTCACCGTCCCTCTTTCCCCAGATGTGGTCTCCTCCAAAGCTGGCAGTTGACCCGTTGGGAGCTCTGTGCTGGGGCTCTGGGTTGTGGGAAGGGGAAAGAAGCTTCCTGTGGGCGGAGCCAAAGCCCCTTAGCTATTGCCAGTCTTCAGTGGCTCCGTGGAATAGACCAGGCCACCATCCTCTCCACCCTGTCTATTGCTCACTGGGACCCAGGAGGGAGCTCGCCTGGCTAGGAGCCCAGGAGTCTGTCAGGACCCAGGATTTGTGCTGGGACTTTGAACAAATCATTCCATGAGTCTTCGGGGTAGCTCCTGAGACAGAACTGAAGAGCTGACCTAGTGTTCTAGCCCACAAGGATGCCTGCTTCTCTGTGCCATCATCTGGGTCCCTCCTTTCAGGTGAGAGGAGGCTGCCAATAGGGCTGCTCCTGTACACACACCAGCCCCTCCTGGTACAGCCAGGCCCAGCGCAGTGTTCATGGCAAGTCCCTTGCACCGAGCCCTAGGCAAGCCCCCAAGGGAGCTGTGCCTCACCTCAGACTCGCTCTGTCCCCACAGCAGCTGGCAGACTACTCACTGATCCCAAAGCCCACAGGAAAGGACACCTGTGGAACCCTGGGTGAGCAGCCCAGGACCCTCAAGGGTGATCTTGTGTCTTAAGATATCCGCTCACTTTGCAAAGAGAACCAGGCCTTTGGATTGTCCTTAGGTCCCAGAAGATGGAGGACACTGGAAGAAGCACCCAGCAGCCCTAGGGAGGCTACTAAGTGGGACCACGGTGGGGCATCCTTTGGGCAAGGAGGGGCTGGTTGGCTTTCTTGGAAACAGAACCCCAGGACTAACCACGTTTACAGGACCTGAGTGTTGAACCTGATGATGTCTGTATGTCGCCTTCCCAGGCCTGCCCCTGAATTCGGGAGGTGGGAAGTGTGGCCAGCTCTCGCACTGCTTTGTCTCCAGAATAAACTACTGAGATCAAACTACATCTCATACGTGGTCACAGTCATTAAAGATGTTTGATAAGGCACCATTGGCCTTTCAGAATAGAATTTCCAGTCTCTGCCTTGTGAGCAGGCAGGGTGCAGGCAGTATCCGGTTCCCTAGAGCTCCTTTCTCCCCAGGGTCGTCATACTGCCAGGGTAACTACCTCCTGGTGATGCACCATTTCCACAGGTGTTGGGGGTGGTTTGCTTTTCCAGGAGTAGAAACGGGAACAGGGACCTCTGGCCACATGCATGCAGATACTTTAATGATACAGAAATGTGACTTTCACAAACATGACACTGCAAAGCACTAGCTGCTGGGGTCTGTCTTCCCCAAGGGAGATGAGTAGGGTCTGCTCTGGGTCTAGGTCATTGCTGGTGTCACAGAAGTATCTATCTAGATTTGCCTTGCACCATGGGTAGGCTAGCCTGCAGAATTGGACCCACTGAACCCTCACTTATTTAGGGGGCTATCCCCATGAGCCCCATCAATGGAGGAGACACCGCTCTGAGTGAGCATCCCTCTGAAGCTGCTAAGAAGGTTCCACGGCAAGTCAAAAGCCCAGTAGGCAGATGGGGACATTGAGGAGATGGCACAGTGGTTGAGAATGTTTGCCATGCCATCATGGCTACTGGAGTTCAGAGCCTGGTACCTATCTATATAACAAGCCAGGTAGACAGTGCTTTCCTCAAACTCCAGCTCAAGGAGTATAGGGATAGAGACGGGGACCACTAGGGCTGGCTGGCTTCCAGCCTAGACAAGGAAATATGAGCCCAGGTTCAGGAAGACCCTACCTTAAAGGATGGGCAGAGAGTAATGGAAGCAGCAGACACCCCAACCCTCTTTTGGACTCTGAGCATTTACAGTTGCTCTCTCTCTCTCTCTCTCTCTCTCTCTCTCTCTCTCTCTCTCTCTCTCTCTCACACACACACACACACACACACACACACACACACACATCTTTTTAAGGCCACAGCAAGAAGTTGAGATTTTAATGGCTGGGATAAATAGTGTCTGCTGAACAGGCATTCAGAGACAAAAGGACATTGCCATTCTGACCTGAAGGCTGGCTCTTGTCTAGAGATTCATACTGGTTGCTGACTATAAAGCCACTGGATGGCCTTGCTGATGTCCTGGGAGGGGTTGTCTGCCTTTTAATATTCCCTATAAATCAGCCACTTAACCAGTGGGACCCCAACAGCATTCCCCACCCCAACTTGATATGGCCCCTGTCCCTCCAGAGCCCTCAAGCTGGTCTAAAAGAGCCTGCCTCCTCCAGCATGGGTGAACAGGAGCCATGGCCCTCTGTGGGGATTTCTGGGGTCCAGAACCCAACCCCTTTTCTCTGCCAGGCCAGAGGCAGCATACTCTGGGGAATGACCCTTTCCAGTGCTCTGCAGAGAAGGGCTGACTTGGGTCCTCTTCCCTTTGCCTGGGACTGGGAGGTACCTCCCCAACATCAGTCTTTTTTAGAAATGATTCCTGGGCCTAATGGGGCTTGGCATCGTGGAGGGGCCCCTGCAGGACATATGAGGTGATATTTCCCTGAGGCTCCCTGCATGGAGAGCTTACCCAGGCTTTATACAGAGTTGTGCTCCCTGAGGAGCTAAGTAGTGTCCATGCCTGAGCTTTGTGATGGCTCCTGCTTGCCCACCCCCACCTTGCACCCTTCCCCGCTGTGTATCTTGTAGACATCTGTACACCAAATGCACTTGGACCTGTCCTATCTACAAAGCCACACTCTGTCCATTGGCTCCTGCCCGGCTCTGTCTTTGCTTCTTGTGATATGACAATGCAGGTGACTCATCTTTGGAATGGGGTCCTCTGGTCCCTGGGTTCTGTCGCCACTTAGTCCTGGTGGTAGATGTTTTGGGTCTCTGGTAGCCTAGTGGGAATTTGTGTAATGCCGTAACTATTAGGAGGTGTCTAACCCCGAAGAAAACCATGTCTCAGCAGTGGCCTCATGCAGGGCCTGCCTCAGCCTCAGATGCAGGCTGCAGTAGCAGTGAGAAGCTAGGCCTCATTTGAAACATTCAGGCTAAGACCTTTCACCTCTGTCCTCCCAAGTCTTCCACTGCTGAAGGAGTTTTTCGACTGCCGTCTGACACAGCCAGGCCTTACCACAATTCAGTAGAAAGAAATATTCCATATTGGGAAACTGAGGCTCTGGGAGGGCCAGAAAGGCTGGCCAAGCACTCTAGGTAGTGAATGGGTGGGCTGAGGGACTTTGGACTGTTGGGACCCGGCTCTCAAATACCAGCTGGAACTCTGGAGTTGGCTCTGTCTGGGGTAGCAGTGATGTCCCTGCTCCTCAGTCACAAGGCACATGCTCTTGCTTCTCCCAGCAGGAGAACCTCACCCAGGCAGACTGCTAAGGCGGAGCCCAGTCCCTGTGTGTTCATCATCACCACCTGGAAGTCCCTCACCAGATGGCTCTCAGTCAGGGTGCACAGGCGGAGAACATGAAGAGCTAAGTTCCCGTCTGAATTCAAAGCCAGCAGAGCGTCGAACAAGCCCAACAATCAGTCCGCATTGGCTGTAGGAGGATCTAACTTACCCAGTGAGACAGTGGTTTCCGAAGGCAGCGTTTCATCCCAGGTTTTGGCCACATACAAATGTTTGATGAGTGACTGAATGATTGACCCTGGTAGTAGCCAGCACCCATGAGTCTAGCACCACACCCCAGCCTGGCCTGATGGCATCACTTATAAAATTCCCATGCTTAAACGTTTGGTGTGCCAGCTCTACCTGTGACTTCAATGTGCCATTTCTTCTTCCCTGCCTCTGTATCCCTATTCTCAAAACTGTCCCTAAGACCTGTTATTTTCTAGTAAACTCTTCCTGCCCCATACCTCAGACACCCCATGGTCCCATGCCTGTGGTCGTGGGCACATGAGGACCACACAAGCCATGGTGGGGAGTCCAGCATTGATCTGGTGCCTATGGCCAGTGGACGGTATTATCCTGGGGCCTGTCAACCTCCACCCAGTGCCAAGGTAACTAGGGGACAGTCCAAAAGGATAGTCTCAGCAGAAACTGTGCCCAGCTCAGGGATGATAAGCTGGCACAGGTGGTGGATGCCCTGTGGTGATGGGCATCCCCACACCCTGTTCTGGGCATTTCAGCACCTTCATCTACAGATGAAACTGGGGCTCAGTGATACAAAGTCACTTGCCCAGTAAATGACCCAGAAAGGAGCCCCCCCCCCAAAAAACACACACCCAGCCCAGCATAGAAACTACCCAGTCCTATCCAACTCTGAGTGGAGCAGGAAAGAAAAATAAAGAAAAAGAAAGAGCCCAAAGCAGGTTTATTCTTCCTTCAATAAATTTTATCTGGAATATTTTAGTCGGGGGGGTTCTTGGCTTTCACCCAAAGGTCAGAAGTTATTGCCATTGTGCCCCGTGGATAAGGTAGAAGAGAAACTTCTAGAAAGCTGCCTGTGTTCGGAGAAGGAATCTGTGTTGACAGTCAGGGCTGTCCTGCGGAAGTGTCCAGGCCAGGGGCTGAGAACTAGAGGGAGTGAAGGGCAAGAGGACAACCTGGGCTCTGGTGGCTAGAGGCAGCCTCCCTGTTAGGAGCAGCATTCAAGCCATGGGACCAGGGTCACGGGGTGCCTGGAAGTCATGGGACCAGGGTCACGGGGTGCCTGGAAGCCATGGCTGGCCCCACCAGCCAGCGCCTCAGCCCCGCCGCAATGCCTGCAGCTGGTGAGCCACCTTCTCCAGCTCTGCCTCGATGGCTGACAGGCTCTCTAGCTCCTGGTCCTAGGAGGGAACAGACAGGGTCACTCGGGGCTGGCCTGCGTTGGAATCGTCAATGGCACAGTCTGCCAGATTGCCCCTGCTGTTTGTTAGTAGCTAGTCTCAGACAAGTGCCTCTGAGCCCCAGGGGATTCGTCCACATCACAGGCAAAATGATGCCATCCAGCAATGCTGGGATGCTCTGGGGACCATTATGTCCAAGGCCCTCGTGGCCTGTTATCCAACTCCCATTTAATCCTACGGGTATATGCTTCCTCTTAGGACCCTGCCTCAGCCTGGATACCAGTGCTGGTTCCCGGGGTGCAGCCAGTCTGGCTTGATCTGTCTCCTACAGCCTCTGAACCTGCTGGACCAATGGTCAGAGCAACATCACTATGGACCTGCCCCGGGGCTGGGTTCTGACACTTGGTCCTGACCCTAGAATATTCCATGCTCTGGTCAGGATGGGCAGAGAAGCAGGAGACCCTCATCTGAGCCACTAAATCTCAGTTTTACTGCCCTGCCGAGGCAATGTCCCAAGGATACTGACAGCGGCTGCCCTGGAAATAGGGACTCCAGATCCTTCTATCTTAGAGCAGCCCATGGAGTATGAGTTCTGAGTTGCTGAAGTTTCTAACAAGACTATCCCCCACCTCACCCTGTCTATAAGACCTGGGGTCCCTGCTCCTTCACTACAGGATCCCTTTGTTCATGAGTAAGAAGCTCTTATAGGTGGGTAAAGGGGTCCTTAAAACTGACCATCTTGTTCTGGGACCAGAGCTGCGGACAAGGAGCACAGTGCAGTTCATTTCACCCTTCCCCCACCTCCAAGAATGGCTCTCCCTGCCAGTGCCCACTCCTAAAAGGAGCCTATTGCTCTCAGATGTCAACAGAACCCTGCTCCAGGTCGGAAGATGGGCAGGACCTAAAGAAGGCTTCCATGTGGGTGGGAAAGAGCCTTGAGGTCAGGGCTGTGGGTAGAGCATGCTTCCTATGGAACCCCAATTCCCTCCAGAGCACTGGCTTAGTCAGGTCCATCAAGGCCTCCTCCAGCTCAGGAGGCATCCTGCCTGCCGAGAACCCCAGCTCTCACGTCCTGTGGAGTGGTGTCCCTGTATCCTCACACCACCCTTGCAGCTGCCCAAGTGGCCTTGTGTAGATCCAGGTTTTGAAGATCATGTTCTGGTTGTAATGAGGTGAATTAGAGAGACTCCATACTCCCATTTCAAAAATGGGGAAACTAATGAGACTCAGAGAGGGACAATGACCTGCCCAAGGTCACACAGCCAGGACCAGGTGGAACCAAGTCTGCCAGCGCCTCCATGCCTCCCTGCCTACTTACCAAGGTTCAGCTAGCCCTGCCCCTGCTACGCCATTGTGGGTTATATGTGAGTTTGAACCCAGGAGTAGGTACAACTGTGTTGTTTGGGAACTGGGAGGACATGGCCACCAACCAGACTGTCCCTTAGCATTCCTTCTCAGTTCCCAGGGCTACAGGTGCCCTGAGAGGCCCCAAGCTAGTCTTGTCAAGCTCTCCATCCAAAGCACCATGCCTCACTCCCATCACTCCCAAGTCGTGCTCACACACCAGCAGAGGCAATGGCCCAGTGTCCCCTATCCCAAGCCCATCTGAGTACTCCTCCAGGCTCCAGCTAAGGGAAACCATGTCCCCCCGGTGAGGGAGGGGCTGCTGGGCACAGCTGCCCTTGGCTATACTGACCTCTGCTCTACGGTTGGCGCTGCCTTCCTCCTCCTTCTTTTCTTCAAAGTCGCCTCGGGCCTCCACACTATCTTCTCTGGAAGATGGCCTCCAGCCCCGCCGTAGCTGAGGCCCGGGGTCTCTGAAGCCATAGGCCCGGGCCCGGAAAGGGAGCTTCATGGAGCGGTCAGGGTCATCCTCCCCCTCCAGCCGCTTCTCTGCTGTCAGCTCCTTGGCCAGCTGGTCCATCCTGTTCCATCGCTTGCCCTCCCAGTCTCTGGACAGATTCTCCTCTTCTTCTTCCTCCTGCTTATGCTCCAGCTCCGGGCTCTTCCCGCCTGGGAAGAGACCTTGCGGGGGCCCTGCCATCAAATCTTCCTTGTCTTCCTCCTGCTGAGAGTGCTCCAGCTCCCCCTTCCCCTTGGGTAACGGAGCTTCAGAAGCCTCGGTCTTTCCACCTCCATCCACTTCCTGAGACTCCGACTGACCTGGAGCAGGTGGTGGTAAGAACAGGAAGTTAAGTGAGGAAGGGCTGCCACTCCCCAGGATCCTCTTTGCAGCCACCTCTAAGGCCAAGCTCACCATTCAGGGTCCAGCCAGCCCCTCCACAGCAGCCACACCCAGAGCACAGAGCAATCTTCATACTGTGCTTTGCTAGATCCTCCCAAAGCTCCAAGAAGTGAGTTGACAGAGTCCCTGACTGAACCTCACCCTGTCTTCTCTGCATTCTCCAAGCATCTCCCTGAAACCCCTCATCCCTCCCAGGTACAGAAGGGTGATTGTTGCTCGGTTTGGAAGACAGAAAAACTGGAGTTGGCATCACAGCTTTGGTTACCAATTAGCTGTGTAGCCTTAGGCAAATTATATGACCTCTCTGAGCCTGTTGTTTCCCCGGATGGTGGAGATGACACCCATCTTTCAGGATTGTTATGGAGGTGGCATAAGGCTACCCCTCTCCCAGACACATCACTTAAGGTCCTGTCGGCATACATACCCTCATCTTTCTGCGTCTCCTCGTATTCGGGTTGGGAGCTGGATGCCTCAGTGGGGACCTCTTCAGGCCCAGCCTTCTCTCTAGCCTCCTCTTCCTCCTCCTTTTCCTCCTCTTGCTTGGTTTTTCCAGCTTGCTGCTGGGCACTCAGGCCTCTTTCACTGTCCCCCGTGGCCTGTGGGTCCATATGCTCCTGGTTGAGGAGGCTGGCTGGAGGCTGGGTATTGGTAGCTGCATCCTCCCCAGGGGTCTGACTGTTCCCCATCATGGAGGACTTCTGCCCAGGTTCTGGAAGGGCCTGAGGCCGAGGTCCCTCGGTGGTTCCCTCAGAGCCACCCTGTTGCACCTCATCAGAATCCTCTCTCTTCTCCACAGCTTCCTTAGAGGGAGCTTCTGCTACCGTGTCTGTGAACACAAAAGGACAGTCAAGCTGAGGACCCAGCTGCCCTCAGGGACGCCTGAGGCCAACTTCAAGTCTGTCATCGTATATCTTGGCTTCCAGGAAGCCCACCCTAGGAGAAGGATTGAGGTCACCCTTTTCATATTTCACATTTCATTTTGGAGCTTGATATGAGACCATTTGAACTGGGCATCTTTAATTCTGATCCTCAAAACAGGGTGTCATTTTGAAGACAAAAATGGAGCCCCAAATAAAATTAACATAATTTGAAATGACCCCAGAAGATAGAGACCTGAACTACTGTAACTTAGGAGAGTGGCTAGACTGTTGTGTGATTTGGGGCAGACCCCACTGAGCCTTTCTGTGTGTGAAGTAGTCCCTGAATGTCTTGAGCACTGTGTAAGTAGTACTTCCAAGGCTCCACTGAAAGATGTTATATATTATATAATAATATATTATATATATAACAATTAATATATATATATATATATATATATATATATATATATATTTAATCTTATTTCTTCTTATTTTATGTGTCTTGGTGTGAAAGTGTCAGATCCCCTGGAACTGGAATTACAGACACCTGTGAGCTGCCCTGTGGGTGCTCGGAATTGAACCTGGGTCCTTTGGAAGAGCAGCCAGTGCTCTTAACCACTGAACCATCTCTCCATCCCTAAAAGATGTTGGCTTTCAGACAGGTTTTAAGAGTAAAAATCCCTCCTGTTTGTTTGGCTGCTGAACAGAGCACCACCAGGGACATGCTACTGTCTGCCTGTCGCCAGGGCTTCAGGGCACCTGGACCACAGAATTGAAGACGATGTTCAGAAAGCCAGGATACATGTCATTGCTCAAATTCCTGCACACACACACACACACACACACACACACACACTTCCCTTCTCACAGCACCACAGTGATCAAGATACTCGTTCCCATGGGAGCGGCATGTGGGAGTCTGTGGAGCATGACAAGCTGCCACCAGGGTGACAATGCAGCTGATGTGGGGGTGCCCGACACACCTGTATATGTCCCTATTTGGCCCAGAGGATGCCCATGGACCATCTGCTGGGAACTGGCCTTTCTGTCCACTTTGGACAAAAAATCCCAGTTCTGCAGTTTGTCGCATGTACAGGATGGGCAGCTGGGTGACACCGCCCGAGGATGACCTCTAGCTTCAGGGCCAGTGACCCAGGTCATTTCGTATTTAGAACCTGCTCCTCTGGACCCTCCTTCCACACCTTCAACTAAGGTGGTACTTAATCCCAGAAAGACAGGAGCAGGAGACAGGGCTATGTGACAGGAGCCATGAGGTTGGCCCAGGGTTGTTGCTGCCTCTGGAGCAGGGGACTGGTGTGGTAACAATTCAAGGGCTTTGGATAAGACAGAGCCAGGTCCAAATTCCCAGTTATGGTAGGAACCCTGTGCAAGGGACTTAATCTTCTGGGCGGCGGTTCCCCACCTGTGAAGGGAAGGGAATGGTAGCCGCCTTCCTGCTCTGAAGATGCAGCGCCCCCTGGGGACCACTGTTCCCCTTGCAGGCCCCTCTTCTAACTGGCCACACCTACCTCCTCCGTGCCTGGCCTCAGGGCTCTGGTTCTCAAACACTTCTGAGAGCTCATCCTCGAAGCTGCTCTGTTGCTGCTTCGGCTGCTGCTCCGCCTGCTGCTTGGGCTGCTGCTGGGCCCGCTCCTTGGCACCTGGTGGGAGGGGACAAGGGAAGGTCCCATGTGGCCAAGCCCTGACACATCTGTCCATGACACTGTAGGCCTACCTCACCACTGTGAACAGCTTGTGTTCTTAGAGAGAGGCTGAGGGTACAGGCTCTCAGCTGGAGCCCATTAGGCCACATGACCCCTCTGAGTCGGTGTTTCCAACGGGAAAGGAGAGAAAGCTCTTCTTATACCTTGGAGAGCAATAAGGGCCCAAATGGAACAGAAGGTTCCCCAAGGCAGCAGGTGCTCTTTATTCAATAAACCCCACTTCTCTGGAGCCCCAAGTTTGGACCCCAGAGAAGGTGGGTGCTATGCTTGCCATTGAGCCCAGGCCTGTACCTACTCCATGGCCCAGAGTCCCTTTGCCTACATAGCTCCTGCTGCTGCTACTGCTGCCACCGTGAGAATCCTGTAGCTGTGTCTGCATCAGGACACAGCTCTGTAGCTGTAGGGTCAATGCAGGCTACAGTGGGCTCCAGGCCTCCCCTGGCCATGCCCATGGCTCTGTGACCTTCGGCAACGTGGGCTCCCCAAGGTTCAGATGCTCATCTATAAACAGACTCATGGTAGATGTTAAGGCAGAGGTCCCTGTGCAAGGATAGTATACAGAACCCAAGAGGGAATGGAGTGATGGACCATAATGGCTGAAGACGCACCCAGTGCCCTCATAATGGAAAACCACAGATGTGCACAGATGCTGTGTATTAGTAGATGCATATGTGTAAGGCTGTAGAGTAGGGCACATTCCTCTCTAATAGTCTCTATTGGAATGATTATTTAAATGGAATATCCATCCAATACTTAATTTTAAATTTATCATTAAATATCTAATGTGTTTTATTTTATTTTTATATTTTTATTTCCCCCTCCCCCTAATGTTTTTTAAAAGGCACTATCCTGGAGACCTGTAACAACCTGAGTTCCACCCCTCTTTCAACCCTAGCTACCTCCTAGGGAAAGTGGCCATGCTTCATGGGTAGGACCACAGTGCCTTGAGCATAGACCAGGTATGGTGGGTGTGGTGGCACATGCTTGCAAGCCCAGCCCTCCTAAGGCTGAGGCAGGACAGGGTCAAGGGCAGTGTGACCTACTCAATGAGACCCCGTTTCAAAACAAAAACACAGATGGGAAGGACAAAATTGATTATAACTTCCCCAGCCCCAGCCACCATCCCCTGTGTGCTAGGCATGGGTTCTGGAGCTGGGGCGGTTTGGTTGGTGAAGTGTTGGCTTAGCATGCATGAAGTGCTAGGTTCCATCTGCAGCACCACATAAAACCGTGTGGTAGCCCACACCTGGAATTCCAGCACTCTGGTAGGGGAGGACTGGAGGATCTGAAGTTCAAGAGCAGCCTCAGTTATCCAGTAAGTTTCAAGCCAGCCTGGGCTACATGAGACCCTGTCTCAAAAAAATAAAACATGGAGGTTGGTGTTTATTGCCAAAACAGACCAGCAAGAGAAAAAGGGAAAGCTACCTCAGGGAAGGAGGGTTGCAAGGGTTAATTTTGTTGTTGTTTGTTTGTTTGTTTGTTTGTTTGTTTTGAGACAGGGTTTTTCTGTGTAATCCTGACTATCCTGGACCAGGCTGGCCTCGAACTCACAGAGATCTGCCTGGCTCTGCCTCCCGAGTGCTGGGATTAAAGGCGTGCGCCACCACCGCCAGCCCTAGGGTTAATTTTTGCTCATTTTTTGCCCAAATCCCTCTCCATCTTCACACACAGTTCACGCTGCCCCAAAGGCCTCAGGGTGACCTTGGTTTGAGATGAGCAAAGGTGACAGATTCATGCACAAGGCACTGAGGTCCCACCCCACAAGCATGGCTGCTGTCCTCAGGAGGCAGCCGGGGCAGAAGCAGAGCTGGAGCCCAGGCCCTCCAGGTCTCCAGGTCGGTGCTTCACCCTCCCTTAAATGAGAAGGGACTGGGGGTGGTGATGTGACCAGAGCTTCCATCGTGGCCCGCTGGCCAGCTTGCACACCCTCAATGCTGTGAGCCCTGGGCCTCAAACCCCTGTCTGAAAAGGGTCTGGGAAAAGTCACCTCTCAGCCCAAGACACACTGTAAGTCTGCTCTGTGTTTACAGGCAAGCATGAAGCAAAGAGCCACAAGGAAGCCAGAGTCTTCTCTCTCTGTGTGATGTCTTCTGGGTCTGCAAAGAAGAATCCTCATGGCCTCCCTGGATGACTGCCCTCCAGAAGAGGCTGAGGAGTGTCAGCAAAATTGTCTCTGCTCTTAACAAGGTCTACTCACTGTGTGACCTTGGGGAAATCGCTCAGCCTCTCTGGGCCTTGATCTCTTTAACAGTCTGGACAGTAGAGTCAAGTGACATGAGGATCCCATCTTTCTGCTCTGGAACTGAGCACCTGAGTATGATCAGCTTCCACCCAGGTTCTCTCCTGCTCTCTTGATAGCTTTTCCCCCAGAATTGTGTGTGGTGCTGAAATACCTTGGAGAGCCAGGTCTTGGAGTTCCTTCAGCAAATTCTGGTGTCTCAGAATGGAGAGGACCCTCTCATCTGAAGGGAGAGATCACAGTTACTGGTGGCTTCCAGAGGACAGCCCTGGGAGAGAGTAACATGGACATTTTCAGCTGAGCTCAAGCATTTATTCTGGAAACTCAGCACCAGGAGGCAGTGGCAAGCCTGCACCTTGGTAGAACACTGGAATTCCTCATTTCCAAGATGTCAACCACCTC